>NC_064640.1:764305820-764620820 GCF_023864345.2 Schistocerca serialis cubense
AAAGTGTTTCCATTGTAGGGACTGGGAGAAGGAGAGAAGGTCTGCATGGTTGAATTTGGGAGTGGGGCAAAAGGTGAGGCCTTTGGAAAGGACTGATATTTCTGTGGGACTAAGGTTTCTGGAGGAAAGGTTCATAACTGTGTTGCAGGTCTGTTTAGGTTCTGGGTTCTGTGTGGTGATGAGAGGGAGTTTTGGAGGGTGGTGTAAGTGTGGTAGCTCTGCGGGACAGGATTTGTCAGCTATGAGGGGCCACGGGGGAGGTTTGGAGGCTGTTGTAGAAGTGGTGGACAGTGGTACTCCGAGGCAGGAGTAGGAAGTTAGCAGGATGGAGAGCTTTTTGAGGTGGTGTTGTGCATGTTGCTCAAGTTCTTGCAGGACAAGAGTTTCAGTGTGTGTTATGGGTTCCAGGAATTTGGGATTACATAGTAGCAGAATTTTGCAGATGGAGAGATGGTACAGCAAGGAGGATTGGGCTTTGTTGATATGGTTTTGCAGGACTATGTTGGTGAGGGCTAAGGATTGGCAGAATCTGAACATGTGGAGGTCATTGTGGAAGGAGGGGTAATATGAAGGTAAGACCATTAGGAGGGTTTTCATGAGCCAAGCAACAACGCAGGAACAGTATGTGGGACTGGGATCTGGCTAGGGATAAGGAAACTTTTCTGTATTGATGCAGATGGAAGGAACAAGGATCCATGGTGGTGCAAAAAATGCGAAACATTACATCAGAAAGTAGAATTACATCCGAAAAATTATGCAAAGCTAAACTTAAATATATGTGAAAAGTACGAAAAGGACGAATGGATGCACAAGGGGGGGTGGGGGGGGGGGGGGGGGGAACGAGATGAAATCTGAGGAAGATGACGATAGTGGAAGGCAAAAACTCACTAAAATTGGTGAGAAGTCACAAGGGTCAAGGTAGAGAATAACTAATCATTAATAAATATATGTATATTACTGTGGGTAACAGGTTTAAGGGCGGATAAGCGTGAAGAAGGGGGATGGCAGATGTGACTGGATAAGATGGATATAGTGGGTGCAAACAGGGATAGAACAGAGAAAGTGTGGGGAGTGGGGAGGGGTTCGTAGTTAGAGACATAAGATCATGTACACCAGAAAAGTGCGGCAGATAACACGCAAAATACGGGAACTGACACAGGGAGCATGGTCAGTATAAAGGTATAGGCTTAATTATATCGGTGGAAGTAATGTGAGACATAAGATGCTGCACCAACAATCAGCGTGGTCTTGAGGCCGTTGGTTGCGTGTGGCTGAGACAGTTGATACAGTGTGGCTCATAAGTAGAGTGGGCAGCGCGGTTCGTAAGGCAACAAGAGAAACACAGGAAAGAAAAGAGAGAAGGATGGACATTGAGAGCGTGCGCAAGCACACACACACGCACGCACACACACACACACACACACACACACACACACACACACACACACACACACACACACACACACACACAAACACACCTGCAGTCTCAGAGAACTGAAACCACACTGCAAGCAGCAGCACCAGTGCATGATGGGAGTGGCGACAGGGTGGGAGTGAGGAGGAGGCAGGGACGGTGAGGGGAAGGGATAGTATGGTGGGAGTGCTCTGCATGTATATAGGTGTGAGTCAGTAGTAGATGATGACGCAGAAACCATCCCATGTACACACCTCCTACAGGCAGCCTCTACTGGCCGACCTGTGCTGATACAGTTGGCAGCTAAATTAAGTACATGTGCACATTGACACTACACTCAGCACACTCACATGCACTAGCCACATAATACTGTATATGCAACTTGATTTCCAAAAATATTTCTGAAGAAATCTTGTGAAATATATCCCTTCCTAGGAACAATACCAGAGAAGGAAAGTTTGCTACTCACTATATAGCGGAGATGCTGAGTTGCGATAGGCACAACAAAATGATTCACACAATTATAGCTTTTGGCCATAAAGGCCTTTGTCAGCAGTAGACACACGTACACACATGCGCACACACACACACTCGTGCAAACGCAACTTGTGGTGGTGAAATGACGGCTGTGTAGTGTTGGGTTGCGTTGGGTTGCGTTGGGTTGTTTGGGGGAAGAGACCAAACAGCGAGGTCATCGGTCTCATCGGATAAGGGAAGGATGGGGAAGGAAGTCGGCCGTGCCCTTTCAAAGGAACCATCCCAGCATTTGCCTGGAGCGATTTAGGGAAATCACGGAAAACCTAAATCAGGATGGCCGGACGCGGGATTGAACCGTCATCCTCCCGAATGCGAGTCCAGTGTGCTACCACTACGCCACCTTGCTCGGTGTGTGTAGTGTTGGAATGGGAACAGGGAGGGGGCTGGATGGGTGAGGACAGTGACTAACGAATGCTGAGGCCAGGAGGGTTATGGGAATGTAGGATGTATTGCAGGGAAAGTTCCCACCTGCGCAATTCACAAAAGCTAGTGATGGTGGAAAGGATCCATATGGCACAGGCTGTAAAGCACTCATTGAGATGAGGGATATCATGTTTGGCAGCGTGTTCAGCAACAGGGTGGTCCACTTGTTTTTGACCAGTTTGTCAGTGGCCATTCATGTGGACAGACAGCTTGTTAGTTGTCATGCTTACATAGAATGCAGCACAGTGGTTGCAGCTTAGCTTGTAAATCACATGACTGGATTCACAGGTAGCCCTGCCTTTGATGGGATAGGTGATGTTAGTGACTGGACTGAAGTAGGTGGTGGTAGGAGGATGTAACAGACAGGTCTTGCATCTAAGTCTGTTACAGGGGTATGAGCCCTGAGGTAAGGGATTGGGAACGGGGGTTGTGTAAGCATGGACGAGTATATTGTGTAGGTTCGGTGGATGGTGGAATACCATGATAGGAGCGGTGGGAAGGATAATGGGTTGGACATTTCTCATTTTGGGGCATGATGAGAGGTAATCAAAACCCTGGTGGCTAATGTAATTCAGTTGCTCCAGTCCCGGATGGTACTGACTTACGAGAGGAATGCTTCTCTGTGGCCGGACTGTGGGACTTTGGGAGGTGGTGGGAGACTGGAAAGATAAGTCACAGGAGATTTGTTTTTGTACAAGAATGGGAGGATATTTATGGTCAGTTAAGGCTTCAGTGAGACCCTCGGTATATTTTGAGAGTGACTGCTCATCACTGCAGATGCAATGAGCACGGGTGGCTAGGCTGTACGGAAGGGACTTCTCGGTATGGAATGGGTGGCAGCTTTCAAAGTGGAGGTATTGCTAGTGGTTAGTAGGTTTGATATGGGTGTAGGTACTGATGTAGCCATCTTGGAAGTGGAGGTCAACATCTAGGAAGGTGGCTTGTTGGGTTGAGTAGGACCAGGTGAAGCAAATGGGGGAGAAGTTGTTGAGGTTCTGGAGGAATGTGATTAAGGTGTCCGCACCTTCAATCCAGATAGCAAAGATGTCATCAATGAATCTGAACCAGGTGAGGAGTTTAGGATTCTGGGTTTTTAGGAAGTATTCCTCTAGATGGCCCAAGAATAGGTTAGCTTAGGATGGTGCCACGCGGATGCCAATAGCCATACCGCAGATTTGTTTGTAGGTAATGTCTTCAAAGGAGAAGTAATTGTGGGTGAGGGTATAGTTGGTCATGGAGACTAGGAAGGAGGTTGTTGGTTTGGAACCCATAGGGCGTCTGGAAAGGTAGTGTTCAATAGCAGTAAGGCTATGGGCATTAGGAATGTTAGTGTACAGGGAGGTGGCATCCATAGTGATGAGCAGGGCACCGTGTGGTAAAGGGACAGGAACTATGGAGAATCGGTCAAGGAAATGGTTGGTATCATTTATATAGGAGGATTACCTGTGAAACAAGTCATGTGATTTACAAGCTAAGCTGCAACCACTGTGCTGCATTGTATGTAGGCTGTCTGTTCACACGAACGGCCACCGACAAACTGTGGCCAAAAAACAAATGGACCACCCTGTCGCTGAACACACTGTCAAACATGATATCCCTCATCTCAATGACTGATTCACAGCCTGTGGCAACACCAGCTTTTCTGAATTGCGCAGGTGGGAACTTTTCCTGCAATAGATCCTACGTTCCCATAACCCTCCTGGCCTCAACTTTCATTAGTCACTGTCCTCACCTATCCAGCCCCTCCCTGTTCTCATTCCAGCACTACACAGCTGTCATTTCATCAACACACCATCTTTTAATTTCTTTTTATTTCTCCTTTCCGCTCCTTAACCCCTCCCCCTTCCACACCTTCTCTCCTGCCCTCTGTCTAAACTGCAACACTTCACTGTCTGCCACTCCCACCATACTATCCCTCCCCCCCACCCCCCCCACCCCTGCCTCCTCCTTACCCCCACCCAGTTGCCACTCCCATCACGCACTGGTGCTGCTGCTTGCAGTGTGGTTTCAGTTCTCTGAGACTGCAGATATTGTGTGTGTGCATGTGTGTGTGTGTGTGTGTGTGTGTGTGTGTGTGTTATGGTCAAAAGCTATAATTGTGTGAATCATTTTGTTGTGCCTATCACAACTCAGCATCTCCGCTATATGGTGAGTAGCAAACTTTCCTTCTCTGGTATTGTTCCTAGGAAGGGATATATTTCACAAGATCTCTTCAGCAATATTTTTGGAAATCAAGTTGCATAAACTGTATGATGCTGCTAGTGCATCTGAGTGTGTGTGTGCTGAGTGTAGTGTCAATGTGCACATGTACTTAAATTAGCTGCCAACTATATCAGCACAGGTAGACCAGTAGAGGCTGCCTGTAGGAGGTGTGTACATGGGATGGTTTCTGCGTCATCATCTACTACTGACTCACACCTTTATACACGCAGAGCAGTACTGACTCAGTCTCACTACATTCTCTTCGTTTGTACCACTCACATCAGTTCATCTTTGTATAATTTATGTTGCACATTCTGTATGATTCTTTTGTCTTGTTACGTGTGGAGTCACAAGAGGTTTATTTCTCTTATTGTTTCAAGGGAACCTTTTGAATTCTTTTTGAAATGTGTATTATTTTCAATCCTTTTATATGTCCCCACACAACATCCATGGCCAAGTATCACAATACTGAAATATAACTGTCTACGTTACATGGTACACAGATGAATACATACAACTTTTGTTTTACTGGTGCAGTGTATGCTGTGTAATTAAATCATGTACAAAATATATATAGCATCATCTGAAACAGAAAGTTTGTTTCTTGCCAGCATACTGCTACTTTTTCATTTAGAGAGACACTCCAAAGTGAGAACATAATTGTTTGAATACTTTTTTAAATACTCAGTATATATTACCATTCCTTCCTTATGTCCTTAGGAAAGTATCATGGCAAAAAAATCCATCATGTTGGAATAATTTCATCACAGTATAAAGTGATGAATACATATGTATAGTTTTTGTTTAACTGGTGGAATGAACCTTATGTATTTACATCACATGTGAAATAAATATTGTAGCCTCTGAAACACCAAGTCTGTCTGTTGCCAGCATATTTCATAACCTGGAGGGGTACTTCAAATTCAGAAACTTGAAGCATTTGAATACTTGTTTCAATGCACAGTATGTATTTTCACTCCTGCTTTATTGCCCTTGCGTAAATTTTACTATCAAAATAATATCTGAATATGATTATATACATTACATAATAATAATTCTAGTTCATTATAAGTAGAAGTGTATACATGAGTTTAGTTTTGCTGGTGCAATATATGCTGTGCATTTACATTATGTACAGAATATATATTGTAATATCTGGAACACAATTTCTGTTCATTTGCCAGTGAACTTCTCACCTGAGGGAAATGTCTGAATACTCTTTACACTTATTGTATCTATTTCCAAGCCTTCTTTTTGATGCAGGCTTTCCTCTGGTGCTGACAAAGTTAAAATTAGTTTTTTATATTGTCTTTTTATATTTTTATGGATCTTCTTTTTTATGTTTTTATTGATCTTCTTTTTTTATATTTTTATGGATCTTCTTTTTTTATATTTTTATGGATCTTGTTTCCTTCTTTTTTAACAAAACAGTTTATTTGCAAGTGTCAAATAATTTCAACTATGACATCAGTCTTAGTTCCCGATGATTAATAATGCCTCTTTGTGTGATAAGTCTTGAAACAGAGTAGAACACATAATGGTACATTGCAAGTTTTACATTGGTATCTAGTTTCCTCGTGCACTTTCTGTTTCATGGAAACCACACATCTGTGCATCAGCAAATTTTTCTTTGAAAATTCACTCACAGTAGTATGTGGAAAATGCCTTCCTGTAAATCAGAACGTCTTCCTCTGTCAGATTTGTACCATTTTGTTGCATATTTTTCTAGCTTCTGTAATGAGAGAGAGGTAAAACTCTGAGACTGCTATGTTTTGCCCTGTAACCAACCTGTGGAGAGTAAGAGCATTTAAAATGCATTAATCCAGAATGTGAAAAAATGTTTTGTGTAAGATTTTGCAGTCATACTAAAATTCTGCTTTAAAAATAATTTTGTGCATAATGGAATACAACAGCAACACAATGCAAAGACAAAATTGCAGATATCTGCCAAACATCAGAGAAATGCATCTCATGACCCTTAGAAGGGGCACCCTGTACGATAACATCCCCCCCTCCCCCTCCTACACCTCCCAGACTGGCACAAATACACTGGTTGATTCTCTGTTTTTGATTGGTTTCGCAAGCAGATTGGTGTCAGACAAGAGAAATGGGTAGGGCAAAAGAGCCGATGATGAAGTAGATAGCTCTGAAAAAGATCTCGTGTATCAGTTCTACCCATGATACAAACATATCTATCGTTTCTGCAAATCAGCCTCTGCTCAGTGTCTCTCTTGATATTATCCAAATGTTGGAAACCTCAACAACATCCTTTCCCAGGGCTTCTACTACCTCTCACTGTGCCCTGGAGATAAACAATATTCTGTCACCTATTCAATGCAGTGTGCTAGTGTATCCATTTTTCATCCTTATTCTCAGAGCAGTAGCTTATAGGTATTCCCATGTGGATGATCTAATGGCGAGACCTGTTCCATACATCCAGTCCCTATCTACTACTGCAATGCAGTCACAGACATTTTCCATCTGGCTACATGAGAAAATAGCTATGTCACATATACCTGCCACGCTGCAATTGATGTGCAGTGTTCTATATGGGTATGACAAATAATCTGTTGTCTATCTACATAGATAGCCACGACCAAACTGATGCTAGCTGTAGCCATCCTTGTTGAACATTCTGCACAACACACAACTAATGCCTTCAACTGCTGCTTCAGCACCCATTCTGTCTAAATCCTTTCCTCTAGCACCTGTTCCTCTGAGATGTGAATGTGGGATCTGTCTCCCAGCACATACCCTGTTCCCACAACCCCCCTGCAGTTCTGATTGTCTGTAAGTGACATTGGTCAAATAAATGAAGTGTATTCCTTGAAGGGCAACTCCGTATTTTCAGACTACTTGGGATTGCTATGCAAAGAGTGTTTTTAATGACATTCTGTCATATTTATTTTAAAGATATAAGAATTGTATGTACTATAAATAGTTATCTTCAATGTCCAATTTTTATTTTACTCTGAGTACACAAACAGTTGAATCTTTTTCCTTGTTATGCACAACATAGCTCACATTTCAATTCATTAGACTATATCTACTGCTCAAAAGCATGAAGGAGTCATATTTGAATGCAGACATTCACTTTCATACCTTTGAAATACAAAAGTAAAAATTAAGTTTGTAGAAATTGTTAATCAAGCAGTTGAAAAGAACAGACATTTCATCATGATGACACTTGTGTACCCAGTTTCAAAATGTTTAATGAACAACTGTGTATGAAATCATCATCATCATCATCATAATAGTTATCGCAGGTGGTAAATTTCTAACAGACGGTATACAAAAACTGATTCCCCATTGTAATATGTGGATATAATTATGTAGATAGTGGAAGATCAATAACTACACATTCAATGAATGTGTTATTACACAGGAGATGTTCAAAATTCATATCCTTTCTTACTGTTTTATTGTTTGCGTGTTTTTTGCATATCACATCGCAATTGTTTTCAGGGTGATCATGATAACAACATATTTTATTTAATATATATTTTTTGAATATGATGGACAGTTGTTCCTTGTTACATTACTATTTATCTATTTATATTGAATAATATTTTTGTTTGTTTGTTCTAAATATCCTGACTGTATTATGTTGAAGATGCTAACAATTTGTTGTATAGCACATAAATTTGATATTTTTATAGCCTCGTCTGCTGGCATCACATATTGCAGACAGAGAAGATGAAGTAACACATATTTTAAATTCTGATCCTACAATGGACCTGCACATAATGGAAGCAGTTAAACTACATATGCTTAAAAATGCTATTGAACTGTACCATAACTACACAAATGGGGAAGATGTTCCATTATTTGCTATGTTAATGTTCTCTCGAGACACTTCAGAAACACCCCGAGAACTGATGAGAAATCATTTACTTGAAGTTGGAAACACAGCTGGACTGGAGCAGGTAATAACATGCTCTTTTGTATCAGTTTGCTACTCAGAAATATTTGGAATAAACAAAAAACTTTCTTGATTATTCAGGCTTACATATGGGTAAATTTCAGTTTACAAATTTAGGTGTGGTGTAATGAGGGAAAATACTTAAAATTACACAGAGAGAGAGCAAGAGAGAGAGAGAGAGAGAGAGAGAGAGAGAGAGAGAGAGAGAGAGAGAGAGAGCCCACTCCATATTTACCTCCAAGAGGTTCATGTCTAAATAGCTAATATAGATACTTAAAATATACAACAGCAATCCTTGCTTTAAGAAAAATAGGTTCAGTTTTCAAAGAAGAAAGGAGAACTGGTTAGGACAGGTAAGTAAGTGGGAGGTGGGAAAGGGTGGGGGGGAGTTTACAGGGGGTTGCTATATTACAGACCATGTGAGGCACAGTTGGGTGCTGCTGTTTTCAGTCTAAGAAGACAGTTCCACCAGATAGTTCTAAATGATGATATTCTATTCTTGTACAATCCTATGATGATGTTCCTTCTTTTTTCATATTGCACACAATTATGGCTTTGAAGTCTGTTGCATAGTTGTAAGAAATGGTGGTTCATATACACTATGTTACAATGTGAAAGACTACTTACTGTAAGGTAATAGTACAAGATTCACTTACTGTATTACATGATACATCTGATAGATGAAATATACGCTACACTGTATCCTCTTGTTTATATTGTTACTGTATGACTACATTTCACATTTATCACTCATTACTTATTTGTATGAAAGAACTGTGAATTGTGTGCCTACTGGCTGTAAATATAATGTTTCATTGTCGAAATATAAATTTGTGGTAGAGAATTTATGAGTTTGTAATTGGTCAAATTTGGAGGAGTAATAGCAAGACTTATTTGGTGCAGTTACTTCCACATAAAATTAATGTATAGAAAGCCCTAGAAAAACACTGTGTAACATCATGACTGATCACTGAAATTAGAAACAGTTCAATAGATAATAATCTTTAGCATGTTTGATAAGATAGTTGGATGCAACTTTAGCATTGAAGCCTCTGTAAATGGTAGTAATCAAAATAATTTCAGTATTTTAGTACCAATTTGTGTTGCAATATCAGTTGTTAAAGGTACTCAGAACACAGGATTTGACACTCAAAGCATCTATATTTTATAAAGCAACTAGCTGAGCACCCAGTGTTGCCTGGCTAAGTATTTATTCCAATCCTATTAGTCCATCCTCTTCTATCCCCTTTCTCTGTCCATCGCATCTGCCCCCTCTCTAACTCTTTCTCCACCCTCTTTCTGTCCAACTCCTCCACCCTCATCTCCTCCTGCCCCTCTCTCTGTCCATCCACTACTCCCCCACTCTATGTCCATCTGCTCCACCTCCCCCCCTTCCCACCCCCCCTTACTCTCTCCGTCCATCTTGCTCTTCCGTATCTCTATTCACTTCCACCTCCACATATTTCTGTCCATATCCCCCCTCCCCCATCTCTCAGTCCATCTCCTCCTCCCCCTCTCTCTGTCCATCTCCTCCTCCCCCTCTCTCTGTCCATCTCTTACTTTTCCCTTTCTGAGTCCATTTCCCCCTCCCCTCTGTCTGTCTATCTCCTACTTCCACCTCTCTGTCTGTCCACCTATTCCTCGCTCTCATCTTCTCTCCACATTGTCACCTCCATCCAGTAGGAGGTTTCTGGTTCTCACCCCACAGTATTTTCTTTCAGATAGTAAGTAGTATGTGCACAAAGTTTGGTTGAAATCGATTTAGGTGTATAGGAGCAGCTTTTATCCACAGCTTTGCCCACATATGCACGTCACATTATTTCACATATATTCAACATATTTCACAAATATCTGTGCACATATTTCACCTGTATCTATGGCTAATTTCACACTTCAATTTTGTTTTCATGCAGCTCAATGTTTATGGCATCGTATCTCCTTAACTATGTGTCATGCAATGATATAATTTTGAAGGTACATTTATGAAAGGGATAGATTGTTACTCACTGAATGGCGGAGATGTTGAGTAGCAGATAGGACACCAAAAAAGACTGCTAAACAAGTACGCTTTCAGCTAAAAGGTCTTCTTCTGAATTCAATATACGCACACCAAACTGGCCAAGTCTGGCCTCAGCAGCCAGAGACTGTGGTCATGTGTGTGAGAGTTGTGTTTCTGTGAATGTTTGTGGTGTGGGAATATACCTGCAAAATTATATTATTGTACACAGGTAGTTATATAGAGACAACACCAAAAACTCTGAGATGTGTGAAAAACTGCCACATCATGCATGGTGTTTAAATCCACATATGCCATTAAATGTATCTACAACATCAAACAATGGAAATCCAGGATGGAATAAGGCATTTTGGCCAAAAGCTTACTTGTTTAGCAGTCTTCTTGGTATGCCTTTCTGTGGCTCTAGATTGCCACTATATGGTAAGTAGCAATCTATCCTTTTCATAATGTTGTCATTATTCCATCCTGGATTTCCATTATTTGATTTTGTAGATACATTTAATGGCATACGTGGATTTAAACACCATGCATGATGTGGCAGTTTTTCACACATCTCAGTGTTTTTGGTGTTGTATCTCAATAACTACCTGTGTACAATAATGTAATTTTGCAGGTATATTCCATGGTATATGTGAATAGTGTCACCAAAATGCACTGCAAATACAGTTAACAGTGAAGAAGTAATAAATTAAAATGTCACACCTGATGTGGCAGTTTACTGCATGAACAGTGAAAAATGTAATAAATAATATTTTTTTTTCCTTTTCCCATTTTGTGGGGATTGTCAGAAAGTTTCCTAAACATTTGAAATTAAGTGTAAAGCTTGTTGTAAGTCACTATGTGCTCTCACTCACAAATACTGTATGAATGAATTTTGGGCATTTTTGTGTCATAGTGTAACGTAGCAGAATAGGACAAAATTTACTGAAAAGTATGATACAAAAACAAAGTATGCAATACTAGGCTTACACAAAGCTATGTAAATGAAAGAGCTTGTATTGTAACATTATTGGATTAATATACTGATGAAATTAACCCAACTTGTAATGTATATAGTCCAAATTAAGATGAATTGTAAGGATAGTAACCCACAAATTAAAAACATTGTCACAGAAGAAGCTGAGTAGTGCAGTCATTGTAGTGTAGTGGTTATGATACTAGATTGTTGCGTAGAGGGTTGTGAGTTTAAAACTCACCTGAACTGAAACATTTTAATTTCTATATTCGGTTTCAGTACATTCTAGAAGTATCCACAAATGGCAGGAATCATTGCACTGGAATGTTCTGTACCGTATATGTTTTGGCTGGAGGCAGTTCGCTCCACGATCTTGTATGTGCAAGTGCTGAATAAACTTTCATTAAGTGAAGTTAGTGTTCGTCGTTCATCTACTTACACCTTCCTCTACATCAAATTATCTGGTGGAGGTGCCAGGTATTGGAACTTGTGATCCCACACATTATCAGTGACACAGTGGCTCCCATCAGGCCGTGACAGAGCTGCCGTTTACATGGTGAGAAACCCAAGTTCAAGCCATATTCAACAGACTGCAATCTATCGGAGACAGAAGAAGAAGAAGAAGAAGAAGAAGAAGAAGAAGAAGAGGGCATCACGATGACACCAACTGTATGCCACCACATGAGACATCCTTCCGGGTTCTCTGATGATGATGGCCAAGATCCAAACAAGTGGCTGAAGGCATATGAGCATATAGCCAAATTTAAGAAATGGGATGACACTGTCTGTTTGGCTAACATATTTTTCTGCTTGTAGATCACTGCCAAGCAATGATATGAGAACAACGAGGAGAAGTTCACAACCTTGGAAGTATTCCAGGTGGCGCTGTGCAAGTATTTTGGCAACACACAATGCCAAGGCTGAGGATAAATGAAAGTGCAGGCTGAGGATAAATTAAAGTGCAGGGCACAGCATCCAGGAGAAACGACAGCGTCCTACATTCAAGATGTCTTGGAGCCATATAAAATAGTGGATCCTTGAATGAAGGAGGAAGATAAGGTTGCACATCTCATGAAGGGTGTTGCTGAGGACATTTATCAAGCCCTACTCCTGAAGGAGGTTTTGACAGCAGACAACTTCATAAAACGGTGCCAGTATATCAAGACACTGAATCGAAAAAGAATTGCACACAAGAAGTTTGAATGGCTTCCAAACATAATATCGATGTCTGTGATGGAGGAAGATACTGATTTCACAAGTGTTCTTCATCAGGTAGTGAGTGAGGAAGTTCAGAAGGCACTTGGATTGCACAGTGAGCAATAAACTGAGACGCTTCAAGAGGTCATAAGGGAGGAAGTGGAACAGACATTGAACCCAATCTATCATTCTTCATTTCCCTGTAAAATGGTAAAAAAGTCGAAACCCAGGTGAAGTTACATTCCTACAATGCCGCATGAGGAACCTGTTTTGGCACCAAGGAAGACAGACATCTGGAGGACGCAGGATAACCAACCAGTATGTTTCCAATGCGGATGCCCAGGACATGTGGTGCGCTATTGTCAAGAAAGGCAGCGGATATTTGATGACGCCGACGCCAGAAGACAGCAGACCGATCTTAGCCGACGCCAACTCCTGGACAATGGAGATGAACAAGAAGATGCTGGTGCAGGACGATGTAGGTCACCATCGCTGCAAGTTAGCCGCTGGAGAGGATGTTCCCCAACTCACCAATCAAGGTCTCCATCACCGTTTCATCACTCCAGCCGATCACTTAGCCACTGCAACCTGGAAAACTAAAGGGTGCAACCTTCCTTGAAGGTGAGGGTGCTGAAGAGAAGAATCCTCCACTGTTGATCACTACAAAAATGGTAGGAAACTGCATCGATATACTCATGGATGGCCAACCAGCCCAAGCTCTTGTGGACTATGGAGCATCATATTCAGTCATTTCGGAGAACTACCGTCACCAGTTGCAGAAAATCATATTCGTTGACAACAAAACATCTCTGCTTAAGGTGGATAATGGGAAATATGTAAAACCTACAGGAAGATGTACCATTCGTGTGGGTATAAGTGGCCATACGTGGCATTTGTAGACTTAGAGAAAGCTTTTGACAATGTTGACTGGAATACTCTTTTTCAAATTCTAAAGGTGGCAGGGGTAAACTACAGGGAGCAAAAGGCTATCTACAATTTGTACAGAAACCAGATGGCAGTTATAAGAGTCGAGGGGCATGAAAGGTAAGCAGTGGTTGGGAAGGGAGTGAGACAGGGATGTAGCCTCTCCCCGATGTTATTCAATCTGTATATTAAGCAAGCAGTAAAGGAAACAAAAGAAAAATTTGGAGTAGGTATTAAAATCCATGGAGAAGAAATAAAAACTTTGAGGTTTGCCGATGACATTGTAATTCTGTCAGAGACAACAAAGGACTTGGAACAGCAGTTGAACGGAATGGACAGTGTCTTGAAAGGAGGATATAAGATGAACATCAACAAAATCAAAACAAGGTTAATCGAATGTAGTCGAATTAAGTCGGGTGATGCTGAGGGAATTATATTTGGAAATGAGACACTTAAAGTAGTAAATGAGTTTTGCTATTTGGGGAGCAAAATAACTGATGATGGTCGAAGTAGAGAGGATATAAAATGTATACCGGCAATGGAAAGCGTTTCTGAAGAAGAGAAATTTGTTAACATCGAGTATAGATTTAAATATCAGGAAGTCATTTCTGAAAGCATTCGTATGGAGTGTAGCCATGTATGGAAGTGAAACATGGACGATAAATAGTTTGGACAAGAAGAGAATAGAAGCTTTCGAAATGTGGTGCTACAGAAGAATGCTGAAGATTAGATGGGTAGATCACATAACTAACGAGGAGGTATTGAATAGGATTGGGGAGAAGAGGAGTTTGTGGTACAACTTGACTAGAAGAAGGGATCGGTTGGTAGGACACGTTCTGAGGCATCAAGGGATCACCAATTTAGTACTGGAGGGCAGCGTGGAGGGTAAAAATCGTAGAGGGAGACCAAGAGATGAATACACTAAGCAGATTCAGAAGGATGTAGGCTGCAGTAGGTACTGGGAGATGAAGAAGCTTGCACAGGATAGAGTAGCATGGAGAGCTGCATCAAACCTGTCTCCGGACTGAAGACCTCAACAACAACAACATGGCTTACAAGAGTGTAGTCATGACGTCATTCTCAGATGGGACATTTTGAAAGCTTCTCAGGCAATTATACATTGTGATTGCTTGAAGATTATACTAGACGAGATGAGATACTGTGGACAGGAAGATGTGCATCAGAGTTTGTGGAGACTATGTGTGCTGGATGAAGTGATGAATCCTGCAGTCAGCGCTAGAAAGGTAGCTGTCATGTGTCATTCCATGCATCAACCCATGGATCTTGTAGTGGAATGTAAGAGAAGCATACCACTGAAGAATAACTTGGTCATCTCGTTTAAGAATGGATTTGGTGAATTGTGGATAGTTAACTGTCGCCAAGAACCACAGATCAGTCCAAGAAGTAAGTATGTAGCAAACACTGAGCCGTTAATTGCAGAACAGCTGAGCATCATAAAAACGTTCCATGACGAGTCTGTGGGCGAAATTAGTACTACCACTACGAGACAAGATCTTCTAGCTCAACTATCACCAGATCTCATTAAGGAACAACAGAAGAAGCTACTTGCCATTCTTCAAGAGTTCTCTGAATGCTTCAATCCACAGGTGAAGAGCAAACTAGACAAATTGACAGTGAAGCACTTGATTATCACTGGAGACCATCAACCAATAATCCAGAGAGCATACCATATGTCAGCAATGGAATGTCAAATAATTCACGATGATGTAGAGAAAATGATGAAGAATGACATCATTCAGCTTTCGCAGAGCCCATGGTCACCACCAGTGGTTCTCGTCAGGAAGAAGGATGGCAGTTGGCACTTTTGTGTTGATTACAGGAAGCTCAATAAGATAACTAAAAAGGACATTTACCCTCTTCCATGAATTAACAATACACTAGATTGTCTGAAGATTTTCTCAACCATGGACATGTACTCGGGATACTGGCAAATCGAAGTAGATGAGGCTGATTATGAGAAAACTGCACTCATCACCCCTGAGGGCCTGTATGAATTTAAGGTAATGCCATTTGGTTTGTGTAATCCACCAGCAACTTTTGAATGAATGGTGGATAATATTCTAAGGCAACTGAAGTGGACAATGTGTGTTTGTCATTTAGATGACATTATAGTGTTCTCAGAGACATTTGATGAACACATAAGAAGACGGAGGGCCATTCTTAAGTGTCTCCAACAAGCCAGACTGAAACTTAATCCGAGAAAGTGTCTCTTTGGAGCAAAAGAAATCAAAATACTTGGGCACCCTGTGTCAAACGAAGGTGTGCGTCCAGACCCAGAAAAGGTGACATCTATAACTAAATTTCCTATTCCTAAATGTATTATAAATGTGTGAAGCTTCCTCGGATTATGTTCTTATTACCGTCGTTTTATCAAATACTTTTGTATCAGCCAGGCCACACCAAGAGTTGTTAAAAGCTGATGCTAAATTTATCTGGGGTGGTGATCAACAAGAGTCTTTCAATGTGCTGCGAAAAGCTCTGATGACTGACTCTGTACTTGGTCTGTATGATGAGAAAGCACCTACAGAACTTCACACAGATGCCAGTGGGTATGGGATCGCTGCTGTTCTGGTGCAGATTTTGGATGAAAAGAGAAGATTATAGCCTATGCTTCTAGGACACTTACAAAAGCTGAGAGAAACTACTCGACTACAGAAAGAGAATGACTTGCTGTGATCTGACCCATGTGCAAATTTTGACAGTATCTCTATGGAAGGCCATTCACAGTTGTTACAGACCACCATTCACTTTGTTTGTTGACAGATCTTAAGGATCCAACAGGACGACTCACACCAGGTGGGCACTACGTCTTCAACAGTATGACATTACCATAGTGTACAAAAGTGGAAGAAAACACCAAGATGCAGACTGTCTCTCAAGAAACCCTGTGCAAGACCATCAAGACTTTGATGAAGGTAGTGACTGTCTCGCTGCACTCCAGGATCTCTCTGCTGAGCAGAAGAAGGATGCCAAGATATCTCAAATTATGCTGGCCTTAAATTGGTCAGAGTATGTGAAAGGACAATTTAAGGTAGTTAATGGATTACTTTGCAAGAAAAACTTTGATCCATTTGGAAAGAGGTGGCTACCAGTGATTCCTAAACACACGTTCTTAGATGTTCTACAGAAATTACATGACACACCTGAGGCCGGACATTTAGGAGTTATTAAGACATACGATAGAATCTGCAAGAGATTTTTCTGGCCAGGTTTATTTAGGAGTGTCCGTCACTGTGTGTTGCACTGTCGAGAGTGCCAGAGAAGAAAGGCAGTTCCTCAGAAACCACCTGGCTGACTCATACCAATTCCACCAGCCAAAACGCCTTTCCAGTGTGCTGTGATTGACCTCCTTGGACGATTTCCAATGTCTGTTAGTGGCAATAGATGGATTATTGTTTGCACTGATTATCTGACACACTATACCATTACAAAAGCTGTGAAAACAGCTAAAGCATTCGAGGTAGCCAAATTCATCATAGAAGATATTGTATTAAGACATGGTACCCCAAGGTCATTAATTATGGATCGAGGGAAAGTTTTTTAATCGAATCTTATGACAGAGATAAACTGCCGGTGCAACATTACTCATCATATGATGACTACCTGCCATCCCCAAACTAATGGGCTTACTGAACACCTTAATAAGACCTTGGCCAACATGCTGTCAATGTTCATCAATGTTGAGCAGAGCAACTGGGATGAGGTGCTACCTTTTGTGATGGTTGCCTACAACACCGCCAAACAAGACACCATAGGGTTTACGCCATTTTTCCTGGTGCATGGGCGTGAGGCAACGACGACGATGGACACTGTGTTTCCATTACTTCCTGATGGCATGGATGACAACTACATTAGCCAGGTGTTAACCACAGCTGAGGAAGCTTGGCAGTTAGCTCATCTCCACACACTGCAAGCTCAAGAAAACGATCACTGAAGGTATGACGATAGCCACTGCCCTGTTGTCCACCAGCCTGGTACCTCGTTTGGATCTGTTCAGAAAGTTGGTCTCTCTGAGAAGCTCCTCATAAGGTTGTAAGACAGTTGTCTGATGTTACTTATGAAGTTGAAGATTTCGATCCCGACACAAGGTGACGAAAGATCAGAGATACGGTCCACGTCCTTCGAATGAAGCCCTATAACAATCCTGCAACCCAGGGTACAGCCGAAGCTCCAGTGACAAGCAACATGTGGAAAGGTACTGAAGAATGTAGTGGCAAAGGAAGTTCTAAGAAGATCACCGCCAGAGGGGACATCAGTCATCAGAAGTCAGAGTATGCAGGACCAATGACTCATTCCCGGACTAGGAGGACATAACACCGATACGGTCTTCCCTTAAGGAGGGAGCAATGTCACTGAACAAGCCGAGTAGCACAGTCACCATAGTGTAGTGGTTACAATAACAGATTGTTGCCTGGAGGGTCATGAGTTCAAAACTCACCTGAACTGAAACATTTTAATTTCTATATTCGGTTTGAGTACATTCTAGAAGTATCCACAAATGGCATAAATCATTGTACTGGAATTTTCTGTTGCTGTATATATACCATATGTGTTCTGGCCAGAGGCAGTTCACTCCACACTCTTGTATGTGCAAGTGCTGATAAATCTTCATTAAGTGAAGTTAGTGTTCATCATTCAGCTACTTACACCTTCCTCTGTGTGACAGTATGTTAAAATCAATGTAAACAAAAGTCCAATTTATCATCACAAAATTTGTATGCAAAAAAATGATAGTAATTGTGATTCAGATAACCATAAAGTCACATGAGCTATGTTACTAACAAACATTAATCTGTGCTTATAAAATTAGCAATGCAAAGATTACAACATTATTGTTGATATACACTGAAGAGCCAAAGAAACTGGTACACCTGCCTAATATCATGAAGGGCCCCCGTGAGCACACAGAAGTGCTGCAACATGATGTGGCATGGTCTCGACTAATGGTGAATTAGTGCTGGAGGGAACTGACACCATGAATCCTGCAGGGCTGTCCGTAAATCTGTAAGAGTACGAGGGGGTGGAGATCTCTTCTGAACAGCATGTTGCAAGGCATCCCAGATATGCTCAATAATGTTCATGGAGAGTTTGGTTGCCAGTGGAAGTATTTAAACTCAGAAGAGCATTCCTGGAGGCACTCTGTAGCAATTCTGGACATTTGGAGTGTCACTTTGTTCTGCTGGAATTGCCCAAGTCCGGCAGAATGCACAATGGACATGAATGGATACAGGTGCTCAGACAGGATGCTTACGTACATGTCACCTGTCAGAGTCATATCTAGACATATCAGGGATCCCATATCATTCGAACTGCACATGCCCCACACCATTACAGAGCCTCCACCAGCTTGAACAGTCCCCTGCTGACATGTAGGGTCCATGGATTCATGAGGTTGTCTCCATACTCGTACATGTCCATCCGCTTAACACAATTTGAAATGAGACTCGTCTGACCAGGCAACAAGTTTCCAGTCATCAACAGCCCAACGTCAGTGTTGATAGGCCCAGGCATGAGATGTAAAGCTTTGTGTCATGCAGTAATCAAGGGTACATGAGTGGGCCTTCGGCTCCGAAAGCCATATCCATGATGTTTCATTGATTGGTTCACACACTGACACTTGTTGATGGCCCAACACTGAAATCTGCAGCAATTTGTAGAAGGGTTGCACTTCTTTCATGTTGAAAAATTATCTTCAGTCGTTATTGGTCCCATTCTCTACAATCGTCATTGGTCCCATTCTTGTAGCATTTTTTTCCGGCCGCAGAAATGTCGGAGATTTGATGTTTTATTGGATTCCTGATATTCACAGTACACCTGCAAAATTGTCATACGGAAAAGTCTCCACTTCATCACTACCTTGGAGATGCTGCGCCCCGTTGCTCATGCACTGACTATAACACCACGTTCAGACTCACTTAAATCTTGGCAAACTGCCATTGTAGCAACAGTAACTGATCTAACAACTGCACCAGACACTTGTCTTATATAGCCATTGCTGACAGCAGTGCCATATTCTGCCCATTTACATATCTCTGTATTTGAATATGCATGCTTATACAAGTTTCTTTGGCACTTTGGTGTATATATGTAATGCAGTTTTGTTATTAGTATTGCAATATTTTGACATGCTAACTGATTCAGATTTCATAACCAGTTTTGTAAAAGCAATGAAATTGTAATTCATTTACCTTCAGTTTAAACAATGCAGAATGTAACTTTATGATTGTTAAAAGCTACACAAGGGAAAGTGGCAGTATCCATGGAGAGTCAGTATTGTTTCAGCATTTAGGCACTTAGCGTATGTCAGACTTTGTCAGTTTGTTACGCAATAAAACAAGTTTTAAAAGTATCGAGAGAGAGAGAGAGAGATATTGTTATAATATGTATGGATTTGTGTAAAATATGTTTTTGTTCTTTTCTGACCTAGACGTCATATGTTTAAATTATTTGTATCGATATTTTTCCATTGTAATTTACATACAATGTAATTTATAATGAGAATAATGTTGTTTACATTGTCATAATATTATTTAAGTGACCACAAGCTGTGACAGCACAGAAATTCAGTCATGTAGTCAGTCAGTCCAGTTCAGAAAGGATTTTGCTCAGTTCTACACAATTCTCTATCAGTGTTTGTAAATGAAATGTTATAAAATTACAAATAAATCATGAACATTAAGAAAGAATACTGGTTGTGGGAAAATAATTTATTAAGATGTAAGAATGCAATATATTTCCAAGAGATTCACTGTATTTTTTTCCTGCATCAAGTGAGTGTTATGTGTTAACTTTATCAACAATAATGGACACACCCAACCAAAGAAGTTAAAGATAATTTTTTAATGTAATGTTTCCTGCTCTAAAAAAACTTCATCCAGTTACTCACAAGCACTTGGATTCAGTGTTGAGCATAATACAAAATATATATTCTTTACTGTTTGAGAGAATGTAATATTTTATTATTGACTGGACACTTACTACATCTAGCAGCATAACCATGTGTAACTTTCCTTTTAACAAATACTTTCTTGATTGTGTGTGATAAGTTAAAAGTTTGAGCTGGATCAGGAATGGAACATGGATTCCTCCTTTTGATTGTCAGTCCATTAATGATTATTCAATCAGGGTAACCTCATGGGCTTAATCCAAAATCAGCACTACATGTAATCTCTGAAATGGGGAGTGAGATGTGTTTAGATGTCACAGTTGGTAGCTCACTGCCTGAAAAAGAAAATGATCTGACTTTGAGTTACATCCCACCATAGGGTAAGGTTAGGTTCAGCCAGTCAGTTTTTAGTTGGTTATTTTGTTATTTATATTTCTCATGATAAGTAAATTCTAAACATACAATTGTATTGAGTGTTAAGCAATGAATATTTGAAACAAGGGCCTAATCTAACTATTAACAAATGCAGAGAGCAAAATGAAACATAGTTGTGAGCAGTCCATGCCTATCAGAATTACATGGAGTGGATTATAACCATACTAAGATTCTGACACAGATGTCTAACTTCTGGGCATGCATCATTAAAGAATCTATTGAGATTAGAGTAAGGGAACAGCTGATCAGTCGTGATAGTGGCTACAGTCTTAGTAAGGTCTAGCAACCTGAGCTTAATTTGATTAAGAAGAGACAACAGATCTCCTGCAATGAACTGATATTCTGGGCAGGTGGAGTAGCAGTGGAGATGCTGCCTGTAACATCCTATGTTAACCACAGACATAGCAATGAATTGGTGTGAGAAGGCAGGGATGAGATACTGCCTGCACACCCACTACTAGATGTGGACCACTCTTTGAGCAGCAGGTCAGGGGGGGGGGTACAATTTCCATTCTGTCTTCTAGAAACTCAGTTCATCACCTGATGATAGTAACAAGGTAGATTGCTATAACACTGTGTCCCTTGGACACTAACATCCAGTCATTCACATGAACTTAGCTTATACAAACTAAAGTTACATAAATCACAGTGAAAATATGACATACTTGCATACTGAGCTGATCTTAATTGAACTTTTTTATGTAATTTCAATACAACATCAGTCTCTAGTACAAAACATGTTCCAGCAGTTGGCAAAACTTTCCTTGTTCTAGTCAAACATCCATAAAATGACATTTGAAGCCCATCTTTTAGAACTTGCAAAACCTTAGCAACATACTCCTTGAAAGTTGTAGCATCTTTTCTGTAGCCCTTCCCAGTCACAAAATTCCTTGTAGAAAACACCATGCTGTCTTCCTGTGAAGAAAGATGTATTGCTGAGGATGAGTAACAAATCCGTTAGATTTTTCAGTAGGCTAAGGAATGTTCAGGTCTGCAGTTATGATCTCAGAAACATCAACCATGGAAGGAGATGGCAAATCAATTTTTTGGTAGGAATCAGTTTGCAAAAGTAGTTCAGTCAAATTAGCTGCCATATAGTCTTCAAGTGCAAATATATCTCTGTTTGGTGTTTAAATACTGCAGCCCCAAAAACTCCTGCAAATATTTGGTTGGAGTAGGTCAGAAAGTATGATATGCCAGCCAGTCCAGCAAACTAATAGATTGTGGCTGATCTTCCTATACTTGCCACAAGATCAAAACATGCTGTGTTACATAATTTTTAAAAGAAGCAAACACTCACACATGTGAAATGGAAGAGCACGCAAATTAATACCATCATCTTTTGCATATGATGTAACATTTATGCTTTTGTGTCCAGTATCATGAATTTAGGATTTTTTGCCAGGCTATTCACATTTGAGGAATTGCTATAGAGCTAGTGAAACTGTTGATCCAACCCCGGAGTCAGATATAGCATTCTGCAGCAGATGATCCTTAGAGTACATCCTAAGAAATACAGATAATGAGGATGGAGCTGTTTCTGAAACACTGATTACTGAAACTATTGTCACACATACACCTCCTTCAGCAGATGTAGCGGGTTCAAGTACTCTGCTGCCTGAGCCAGTACCTTTGGTTATTTCTACACAGTGGTTGCTTCTGCCCCATCCAATTTGTGTACATCTTGCATTTCACGTTTCTATTTTCACTGAGAGTTGGTTTTGTTTCATGAACACCCTGAGCCATTCCTGTCCTGTCATGTTCTGCCTCTCATCCACAGCTCATGGTCTAGTGACTAGCATTGTTGCCTCTGGATCACATTCCCGATCAGGTTGGGTATTTTCTCTGCCCGGGAACAGGGTGTTTGTGTTGTCCTCATCATTTCATCCTCCTCATCATCATTATTCATGACAGTGGCTTCATTGGACTATGTATAAAAATTGGACTGTGAAAAAATTGGGACTTTGTACAGGCAGTTGAACACACTACAAAACCAAACATCATCATTTTCTGCCTTTCCCAGTTCTCCAACACAAATTTTTCATTCCATTTAGCAGATCGACTTGACAAACTTCTTACAATTTTTGTGCCTAAGCCGCAGGTGGGTGTTGCATCCAGTAATAATGTAGTTACAAAGTGTCTTTTCTTCCATTTCTATTAACCTTTCAAATATTCATTTGATGACTCAAAATTTTATCTTGTCAATTCCTAAGGCAAAAGCTTTTTGTCTTCTTTTGTTTAAGAGTTTCTCTTGAAATAATCATGCTTCTTTCTTATATTCACGAGGAAATTTATTTGTGGATGTGTTGACTGAATGCATCTTTCAGCATTTCTGATGGAAAATCTCCGTAATTGTTGGTTTGCTGTCTTTTTATTGGCATTATCAACCCAGTAATTGACAGTATGCGTAGTTAATATAATTAATCATGCTTCTATCGACTCATGATGGTAAATACAAAAGTAGGCACATGGCATGTTTTTTGTGGGTTTAAGTAAACCACTGAGCAGTTAACCCCAAATGTATGGTTCAGTTAAATCCACAAAGAAATATGCCACACATATCTACTCCCTTGCTCAGTATGCTTGAGGGTCTCACCAAGGCCTTTGCCAACAAGCACTACCCCCCAGACCTAATCCGCAAACAGATCTTCTGTGCCATTTCCGCTCACAGCCACAATCCTCCCAACACCCCCCAATAACCAGCCACAAAGGAGTGTTACCAGCTCTGCTGCAGTCATTGCACAGCTTCTTATATTGGTATGACTACCGACCACCAGGATGAATGGCCACCGCCAAACTGTGGTCAGGAGCAAAGTAAACCACCCTGTGGCACAACATGCAGCTGAACATGACACACTTTTTTTCAGTGGATACTTCACCACCTGAACCATCTGGATCCTTACCTCCACCACCAGCTTTTCTGAACTGCACTGATTGGAGTTATCCTTACAACACATTCTCTGCTCCTGTAATTATCCCGACCTCAACCGATGTTAACATACTGTCCCCATGATCTCCAACCAATAGTTTCCATTCCCTCTGTGCTGTCATCTCCTCCCTATTCTCGTCTCCCACCGTGCTTGCCACCCTCTGCCAATGCATCTGCCCATCTTTCCCCATTCCTCTCCTGTTTAGCTCCTTTTTTCC
Organism: Schistocerca serialis cubense; assembly: GCF_023864345.2. NCBI lineage: Eukaryota > Metazoa > Arthropoda > Insecta > Orthoptera > Acrididae > Schistocerca > Schistocerca serialis. The sequence goes on from NC_064640.1 coordinate 764,329,901, forward strand.
CCTACCTCTTTGCCCCACAACCTACTGACACTGCAACTGTTCACAGTCTAGTCCCTGCAAATTCCACTAGGCAGCATTCATCTCTCCCCCATCCATACACTACTATCCCTTTCCCTTTCCCACACCCTCCAGATTTCTGCTTGCATCCCACATGATGCATTCCAGTCCGAGATGCTGAAGCCAGTGGTCATGTGTGCATGGGGTGTGCTTGCTTGTGTGTGCATGTGAATGGTGTGTATTTGTCTTACTTTTACTGAGAAAGGCTGTGGCTAAAAGTTATATGTGAATGTCTTTTAATTGTGCCTGTCTGCAACTTGACATGTCTTCTAACAGTAAGTATCAATCAGTCTTTTTTTCTATATGATTGATACAAATACCTACTTAGTTATTTACTGTAATATCTCAATAGAAGCATGATAAAGTATTACAATTTGCCATATTGTCAATTACTGATTTAATAATGACAAGAAAAAGACAGTGAAACACTGGGGTAAAAGAACATTTGAAAATGAGATATTAATTGAAACCTTGAAAAGCACATTTTTCAGTGACATCATCACCACATCAGTAACCAATCCTACAACAAAAATAAAAACAGCAAAACATTTACTTTAGATCTTGTTAATTCAGCAATAATTAATAACACACAATCTACATGCATTTGTGGCCAAAACTTTAACGAGGAGATTGATGACAGCCAAAAGAAGATAGCTAAATTTTTTATGGCTGAAATATCTCTACTTGTTCATTTTTCATTGAGTAGTTCAGTTAACCGCTATGACCAGTCACTTTATCCTACAGCTTTAACTTGTCGTATACAGGCACTACAAGATATGACCCTCAGAGAATAAGAAAATTTTTCTGAAATATTTATATTTCCCATAGTTTTTTTAGGAAATGAGCAAAAAGTGGATCCTTAATCAACATCAAAATGCATAAATAACAATTATTTACTTATGCTTCTTCATGTCTGTTGCAGATTGAAATGTTCCTTTTGGGTTTTACACTTCATGTAACATTACGGGTGGTAAGACCTTCAATGTATGGTACAGAAGAATACATATGCTGTTATCCTGAAAACAATAATGAGAACTGGCCTCAGGTGCTCCTTATAGCAGAGGATGATCGACATTACAATGTTCTTGTTGAATGAAGCAGGTAATTTTTTATTTGTGGTATTATTTGGGTTAATAATTATACAGGGAAGCTATCTTCTCTTTTACAGTTCATTGGACTGTATTACATGGTGTCAACAAGAATCGCTGATGTAGTATAGAGAAATCATCACAGTTCATCTGAAACTCTGTAACTGTAATTTTTTCTATGTCAGTGGTTAGTATTGCTAAAGAAATTTATTATTATTTCATGAAGTACATATGGCTATTCCTCTAGAGCTCTAATGAAGTTGATGGATTTAAAGTAAGGCATGTCTAATTTTATATCATGCTGACTGGGATCTCTATGATGAATTCAGGGGAACAGCTATTCAGCAAGAAGATTTTTCTTTTCAGAATACCTGTATCTTCCAATAAATTCATTTTTGGTTTGTGAACCTTGTTTTAAATGTATTGTGCATAGTAGGATAGCCCATTATAGGTTGAGTCATGATAATCACCACTACAGGTGGCCCTATAGCATTTTAGATTGGTGCACATCTTATTTTGAATAAACCTTGGGATCTTTTTATAGAAATGTCAGTGAAACACAATGTTAAAACAAGTAAATGTATGGAATAATTAAATACTGTACAAAATATATGGAGAACAGGGAGCATAAAGATAATAATAACAAGAGCATATTATAAGTTAGTTGATATTTAGTGTTAACACAAAATACTAAAAGGTATTTTGAAAAACATTGGTTTTTTTTCAGATTAGATCTTGATGTATTTATACAGCTGGAAGAGAAGAACCTGAGAACAAACAGGACATGAAATGTTATATATACAGCCCAGCAGACTTATAAAATGTGTTCAGATATTGAAAATTCAAAATAAATTTTATTATCAGTTCCTGAATTGTGAGAGCTTCTAGTGTGTGCTTGATATGGCTCTTGGAATTACCAAACGTGTTCAGTTTTTCATTCAAGTGACTGTTCTGCAAGACAGAAGAATTTACTAACCGAGAAAATTGCCACCATTACTGATATTAGCTAATTAGTGATATGGCCCATATCTAAAGAAAAGTTGCACATGTACACACACACACACACACACACACACACACACACACACACACACACACACACACACACACACAGACAGAGAGAGAGAGAGAGAGAGAGAGAGAGAGAGAGAGAGAGATACACATTATTACATAGAACAAACTTATGTTTTGTTGATACTGAAAATGAATTCAAATACACTTTCAGCTGCTTCCACAGGTAGGGACATGAAAGAAAAAAAAAAAAAAAAAAAAACAAGCTGCTTGAAGTGACAAATGAATGACATGCTTTCTAGCAGCTCTTATATGTTGGTGCTATCTTGTGTCTTAGATTGTAAATGATTGTTAATGGGAAACTTGGATAAGAAAGAAAATATAATCACTTGTCATATGTTACTTACAAACATGTAAAATGTAAAATATTTTTTTCTTGGATGTGGCACTTCTTTTTAAATTCAAAATTCTGTTGTGCACCAGTTTTTGATTGATGTTGTGTATTTGAAACTGATCTTTCCTTTTTGTATGTAACAGTCAGTGGTGATGGCATCTCTGAGAAGTATGTCATTTACATATAAACAACTTTACTTGGTGTAAGGTAATCAAAAATTTATGTGTAGACACCTGTTGTATGTTCCTGCTTATATATGGCATGTGATAAATACAATTTTGTTCTTAAAAATATAAACAAGTTATCATTCATGGACTAGTAAACTGAATTATCTGTATGCAGAAAGACAGATGTTATACTTGAAACAGAAAAACTGGCACTAATTTTGTCAGCAATAACATAGCCTATTTTATTTGTGGGAAGCAGCCACTCAGTCATTTATAACAAATTAACAGATCCTCATACCTGCATTGCTGTTTTCCTCATTTGTGACAGCTTCTACAGTGAGCAGTAAGTTGTACATTACAGATTTTGTGGGCGCAGGCTCAGATAAATCAGTGATTCTGGACAATAAATTTATTTATTTGTCTCACTGTCAATGCATTTATATTTGTAATTGTCCATAATCATAATGATAATACTAATATTTTGTGAAAGAAATATTTTCATTAGTTTAGTGAGAAAATAAATAATTTATAGTGCACAACTATAAGATTATCGTACACCTCTGAAAGCACTTTTTTGCAGCTGATATGCCTATCAGGCAGTATTTCTCTGTGGGAAATATACTATAATTTTTTAACAATTTGCAGATATAGAGCCCTCTTTCTTTCTTTCATTCTTAAGAGTCAAACTTATGTATTTTTGATGTTCAACAGAGGACTTCATTTTTGAAAAGCAAACCATGAATGCTTCAAAACAACAATGTTTGGTGTGAACTTGAGTAGCACAGTATCTTAAATTAACATTAAGATAGGTGGGCTGTGCATCTCAAAGGAAAAAAGGCAGCATTTTTTTACAGTGGCCACACACATGGCACAGTACTCACATTCACCCATATTAATACCAATTAATCTTGCACACAACTGGTCCAAAAAATAGTGAAATGTAGACCCTAATGAAGAACTATGACAAACTAGACATACATATGAAATGTACAAATTCTAAAAATAAGTAGATTGTGTGCATCTGGCAGAGTGGTTTTACTCACAGAAAATATACATTCAGGTACAAAGTTATAAAAATGTATTAGCAATATTATTACATCACTCTGCTGCTTAATGTATTAAATGCATACATGTGAAATAATTTATATTGTCAAATTCCATCACAAATTTCAGTATACTTTTTCACAACTTGTCTGTCACAATATTAAAATAATTATTTTGTGTAATTGATATCTTTTTTGTTCCCTTTATTATACAAGTCAGTACTCAAGCAAGTAGACTGTAATATATACTGCTCAGGAAAAAATGTACTCCTGTTCTGTGCAGTTTCAGCATAGTGTGTGACAAGACCTGCTGTTTTGCAGTTGCGTGTATTGTCAAGGGCATGCAGTGCCTTATATAATTTTTTAGAGATCATGGACTAAAATTGCTTTGTCAATATTTCATGTCAATAAAAATTCAAAGTTGTTTAGAATGTGCACAGTATATTTCTGTGATACCATTGCTAAAAATATTACAGTTTAAAGTAAGGATATGTTGCATTGTTACAAATCTGTATTGTTTCAAAAGAAATGAGAACCTACTGTGAAAAAATGTGACACAGCATTAAACACTTTTTCTAATGTTTTCTGTACATTATTTGTGACTTTCACTTATCAACATCTTTGTGTAAACTTGCGTTTAATTTGATGAAAGATGTTTCAGAGCATATCATTCAGCGCACAATGTAAGTTCCAATATTTTCACCACATGATAAATAGACTACAATAGTGTCTCACCCTATTTGGTGGTAATATGAAGTTCACAAAATGAAGTGTGTGCATAGGGCAAAAAGCTTAAATTTACACTCTAAATACTTCAACATATATTAAGTTCCACAATTACTCAAGATTCTGTGTTTAGTACAAGCCGGTTTGTGTCCCACTGCTTTCATAAATTGTACAATCTTTGGTTAGAAGCAATAATAATACAAAAATAAGCTCTTGACACAGTACTGTGTGGAAAACTATTTCATGAACCACAGACATAACTGATTATGTAATTAACACTTCAGCTTTTTCTATACAAAATTACATGTATAACTTGACAGACTCATCAGTCATTCTAAGTTAGAAACAGGGACATGAACATGTACCATCTATTACTGCCCAAATTATCACTTATTTTTGGCGAAATTAGCATCTGTTTATGGTCAAATTAGAATATATTATTAGCATTTTTTTAAACTGCATATATTCAATCTGTTACTACTGTATGATGCATGTGATAGTTCTCAAATGCTTCATTAACTACTCTGTTTCATCAGTCTCTTTTAGGAAAGAAACAAAACTCTCATTTTACAACTAATTTTATATGAGTTTTATTGCTGAAAAGAAAATGTTTTACTTATCTCAGGATTACATTCTTTTTTCAGGTTATACCTCCCACCTTTAGCAATACCATTACAGTGAAATAAAATCCACTCCCTATCAACACTTCATGCTCACCCAAAATGGCAGTCAGTATTATTATCATAATTTTGTACTGAGCAGGGTGCCACAGTAGTTAGCACGCTGGACTTGCATTCGAGAGGACAACAGTTCAAACCCACATCCGCCATCCTGAGTTAGGTTTTCCGTGATTTCCCTAAATAACTTCAGTCAAATTCCAGGATGTTTCCTTTGAAAGGGCATGGCCGACTTCCTTCCCCATCCTTCCCTAATCTGATAACCTCACTCTTTGGTATGCTCCCCCATGTTTGTTTTCTTTCAGCTGTGCTTTAACCAGTTTCTTGAAGTGACACATCTATGAGACACTGCCTGCAGTGTTGCATCTAAAAATCTTAAAAGTTTCTCAGTTTAGGCATCCTTCTCACTATTATTTAAAATCACATTCCTTGGATAATATGTGTAAACTGAGACCACAAACCCTTAAATGATTGGGACCCTTGATTTTCAGTATATTAATATTTTCTGCAGTATTAGTTAACTTGACAAATACGTCTTTACCTGCTGCTTGTTGAAATGTAGTTAGTGCATGCAATACTTTTTCTTTTGCTTCAGAATACTCTCCTTCTTATATGATTCAAAATTTTATTCCATAGTTTCAAGTTTTTGTTAAAGTACATGTGATGTTGCATATTTGGAGCACTCATGTAAAGTTAGGAGTTCAGCCAGCTGGCTGGCATGATCCTGCAAAAATAAAAAATAAAAACCTATTGGTACAAATCCTATTCATGTATCTTACCTGCTAAATATTATATAAAGTTTAATAATTATTAACATGTTTCATTTATGGCAACTTAACCAGGCCAACAATATCATGGACAAAAGTTTCCCAATAGAACATAGTTTCAAATAATTGTTTCTCCTCTGAATTCTTATTCTGTAGCTTCTCAAATTAAATGTTTGTTTTCTATTGCTGAAGAAAGCTGATGGCACCATTGTTACTTCATTTAAATAAGCTATAATTGCTGTCCACCATATGCCAACAAAACTGAGTATGTGTGAGACACAAATCACATGGATCAGATAATCACCAATGATGATATGAAAACAGTTAATGAAAACACAGTGTTCATTCTGTCTAATTCATAATGTAGAAAGTTCATTTTCCTTCCACTTACAGCTTTGCTGATGAACTTCTTATGTTCAGAATACATTTCTATAAAGACTAAAGAAGCTGTCTAGGGCACATGAGGCACACCAGTCAAAGAATTATCCTCACAGTATGAATTCAAATAAAAATTATTTTTGATAGTAAATATGGCTTCAGTCTGCTTTTTAAAATTTCATTTTATTTATTACCATATGACCTATGAAAGCTTTTGATTGTAAAATCAGTGATTTCACTGACACATTCCCATTATCAAGTGTGTGTTCCTATTGTGTGTGCTGCTTGCTGTATGTGCTGCATCATTGTGGTGACTTTACTGCAATGTAAACAGGCTAAAATTTTGTCTTTACTGGTGTATATTGTCCTATAATACTGAAAAATGTGAAATACTTCTACATATGAAATTTTGAAGTGAGCTGTGTAAGTGGTGAGTAGCATATGTGAGTTCCTACGTAAAACGATATTCAAAATTTTGCAAGTGTAATTATTTTCACATTTGGCAGCATCTATAGAACAAAATATGACAGTAACAATAAAATTTTCATGCATTTACATTCAGTAAAGGCATCCTAACAATCCAGCTCCTCACACACACACACACACACACACACACACACACACACACACACACACACACATCAAGCATCATCTTTAAAATCCCATAAAACAGTAAGGAAACATACTTGATGATATGAATTATTTCTCAAAATGTGTTTTATACAAGATAAATTAAATAAAACTTGTGATAGACATTAGCAAACGTTTTTACACATAATAAAAATAAAACCACTTCTATTTGTAGACTATGGGTCACGATCACTAATTGTACAGCTGACGCATACAGTTTCTTGTGCACTGTAAGAGTAGAATGAACATGATGAAGTCAGGATTACCAATTGTACATCTGACATATAAAGATTCTTGTGCACTGTAAGCATAGACTGTGCATGATGATGTACTGTACAGACTACAAAAAGGTATTCAATTTTTAAAAAAGTGAAAATGTAATGTATTACTAGAAAATATGGACCATGCAAAAACTATATTCTACTGATCACTGAATTCCTCATTTTTGTTGAAGTTGATTTAAAACTTTAAAATACTATAAACTCCAATATGATACATGGCTGAAAGTAATGTATTCTCATGCATAAAAATGTGTGTTATAGACATACACCTATCATTCAGATTATTCCTCTAGCAAAATTCAAGAATGACTACTGCACAGTAAACAAAAGAAGTGATTCTGCAGTTTTGTTCACTACTTGAGAATTGCAAATAATGCAGTATTCTTATCGTGTACAAGATAAATGTATTCAATGCAAAAGAGTTAGCAAACTGAACCTGAGGGCTGTTTTTCTATTATTTCTGGCACTCTATTCTCCAATATGGCAAATAATTCTCATACAGAATTCTCACACATGGCAGATCTTCATTGCAGAATTCTGCAATCCATGCCCTTAAAGTTAATTCCCAGTTTCAAGAGTGGATTGCTTGCTTTTTCAAAAATTATGACAGTTCTTTTTCCAAAATGATCTTTGCCTTGTTTTCTTCTGTTAGCACTGTTTAAGCTTTTGAAGCTTTTCTGTGGAGAAACGGCAGCATTTTATTATCAGTGAACTCTTTCTCTGACTTAGAAAGTTCTTCTACACACATAGACATAGCCAGCATTTGATTTTGGGGGTGGGGATTTTCAATAAATGGACATCATAATAAAATGGACTTGTAATAGAACACAAAATGTCAAAAGAATTAGGGGAACATGTGTATCAGTGTCCAGTATGTTGATACAAGCAGTACCTGTGATCTTATTGCATGGCCTGAGATCTTTGCTTTGAATGTAGACAACAATTAAAATCATTCTGCATCTATTGGCTGTGTTATGCATTACAGTGTCAGGTGATAACTCAGAAGGACGTGAGTACCAGTGTCCCAGTATTTTCTAGTAATGTACTCAGAAGGCAGTTGGTGTTTGTGGATCTTGTATTAAAACAAGCACATGCAGTGTGACATTTTAATTCAGTACAAGTTGCAAGTGCAGTCTGTTTGATCCAAAAAGGATGGACTTTGTCATGTTGCTGCAGATGCCAATGCCTTTCCACATGTCATCCGTAGGTTGCAGACATGCTACAGGGAGACAGCTCAATACACAAGGTGAGTTGGACAAGGTTGCTGATGCATTACAACCCCCAATGAAGATTGATATCTGTGCTGTGGCATCATAAGGCTACTGCCAGAGTGCTACAAGATGATTTCAGATGAGCTACTGGAGTTGCTATGTCTGATCAGACTGTGAGGAACAGTTTATGAGAAAGGGCCTTACAACCCAGTTGTTCTCCTTGAGTATCCCACTTGACATGACAACATCTTGCAGCTCACCTTCAGTTTTACTATTTGTATGCTAACTTGCAACTTTGGCAGAGGCAAAACATGTTATTCACAGACAAGCCCAGATATCCTCTGATGCCAGGTGATGGCCGTTTTCATGTGCTAAGATCCATGGTGAGCAGTACCTGCCAATGTTGTCCAGGAAATTGACAGATTTCTAAGGTTCTGTGCTGTTGAGGGGAGGCTTCAGTGTCGACAGCCATGTGGATCTTGTTTATTTATTTATTTATTTATTTACACGTCTAGTTCTGTAGGACCAAATTGAGGAGCAAATCTCCACGGTCATGGAACATGTCAGTACATGAAATTACAACATAAAAGTAATAACAGATAAAAATAAAATGTTTATTAACCCAAAAAATGAAGTCATTGGTTTAAATAAACGCAATCAACAACATAATATAATAATCAGCTTAATTTTTCAAGAAACTCCTCAACAGAACAGAAGGAATGACCCATGAGGAAACCCTTCAGTATCGATTTGAAAGTGTATGGATTACTGCTAAGATTTTTGAATTCTTGTGGTTGCTTATTAAAAATGGATGCAGCAGTATACTACACACCTTTCTGCGCAAGAGTTAAGGAAGTGCAATCCAAATGCAGGTTGAATTTCTGCCAAGTATTAACTAAGTGAAAGCTGGTTATTCTTAGGAATAAGCTGCTATTGTTAACAAGACATGACAGTAAAGAATATATATATATATATATATATAGTGAGAGGCCAATGTCAAAATACCCAGACTCATGAACAGGGGTGGACAAGATGTTCTCGAACTTACATCACTTATTATTCAAACTGCCCATTTCTGAGCCAAAAATATCCTTTTAGAATGGCAAGAGTTAACCAAAATAAAATACCATATGACATAAGTGAATGAAAATAAGCAAAGTAGACCAATTTTTGTGTTGAACGATGACTCTTTTCAGATACCACTCAAATAGTAAAAATGGCAGCATTAAGTCTTTGAACAAGATTGAGAACATGGGCTTTCCACAACAGTTTACTATCTATCTGAACACCTAGAAATTTGAACTGTTCAGTTTTGCTAATCATATGCACATTCTGTGAAATTAAAATGTCTGGTTTTGTTGAATTGTGTGTTAGAAACTGTAAAAACTGAGTCTTACAGTGATTTAGCATTATTTTATTTTCTACAAACCATGAACTTATGTCATGAACTGCATTATTTGAAACTGAGTCAATGTTGCACACAACATCCCTTACTACCAAGCTAGTGTCATCAGCAAACAGAAATATTTTAGAATTATCTATAATACAAGAGGGCATATCATTTAAATAAATAAGGAACAGTAATGGCCCAACACCGATCTCTGGGGCGCCCCCATTTGACCGTACCCCACTCAGAACCCACATCACAGCCATTCTTAACAATGTGAATAATGACATTTTGCTGTCTGTTGTTAAAGTAAGAGGTGAACCAATTATGAGCTACTCCCCGTATTCCATAATGATCCAATTTCTGGAGCAATATTTTATGACCAACACTCAAAAACCTTAGTTAAATTTAAAAAAAATATGCCTAGCATTCGAAACCTTTTGCTTAATCCATCCAGTACCTCACAGAGAAAAGAAAATATAGCATTCTTCAACTTCTAAAGCCGAACTGTACATTTGATTGCAAATCATTTGATATAAAATGATCAATTATCGTTACACACACAGCCTATTCAGTAACTTTAGCAAACACTGATGGCATAGAAATAGGTCTAAAATTGTCTACATTATCCCTTTCTCCCTTTTTATAAAGTGGCTTTACTACTGAGTACTTTAATCATTCAGGAAACTGACCATTCATAAAGGAAAAACTACAAATATGACTAAGTACAGGGCTAACATGTGCAGAATAGTACTTTAATATTGTGCTAGGCACCTCATCATATCCATGAGAGTCCTTAGTCTCCAGTGATTTAATTATTGACTCAACCTCTCCCACTGTCAGTATCACAGAGGAGACATCAATCTCGGAAAGGCATTTGGCAAGAGAGTCATATGATAACCTGTAGAAACTAAACTTTTATTTAATTCACCGACAATGTTCAAAAAATGATTGTTAAATACTGTACATATATCTGACTTATCAATAATGGAAATATTTTTACTACACATTGACCTTATATCATCATCCTTGTGCTGCTAACCAGGCATTTTCTTCACAACTGACCATATTGTTTTAATTTTATTCTGTGAATCAGCTATTCTATTAGTGTACCACATACTCTTTGCCTTCCTAATAACATTTTAAGCACCTTACAATACTGTGTGTAATGGGCTACTGTAGCTTGATTTTGACTACTTCTAACATTTTGATATAATTCCTGCTTTGTTCTACATGATATTCTCATCCCACTAGTCAGCCACCCAGTCTCCCTTTTAGAATGTTCTAATAGAAAGCAACTCTCAAAGAGCATGAGCAATGTGTTAAGGAAAGCATTATATTTGTCATCTAAATTATCGGCACTATAAACGTCCTGCCACTCTTGCTCCTTGATGAGATTTAAAAAACATACAGTTGCCATTGGCTTAGCTTTCCTACATAGCTTGTAACGATATGTGACATTTGTTTGAGTACAAAAGCCTTTTAGTGTTAGAATTTGTGCATCATGGTCTGAAAGGCCATTCAGCCTTTTACTAACAGAATGCCCATCTGGTAATGAAGAATGAATAAAAATATTATCTATGGCTGTGCTACTGTTCCTCTGCACCCTAATTGGAAAAAATACAGTCTCAGTCATATCATGTAGATGTAGATATGAGTTTAGGAGATCTACCAACATCTTTTTTCTTGCAAAATCATATACAAAATTAATATTGAAGTCGCCACATATAACTAATTTTAACTACTTCCTATAAAGTGAACCAAGAACCCTCTCTAGCTTGAGCAGTAATGCTCTAAAGTCAGAGTTAGGGGACCTATAAACAACAATTAGAAGTTCAGTTTCACTAAATTCAACTGCCCCTGCACAACATTCAAATATCTGTTCAGTGCGGTGCCATGATACGTCTATGGACTCAAATGGAATACTGTTTTCCATGGCCATGTTTGCCTTACCACCAGGCAGTACATCGAACAGAGCCTTTTGGATCATGAGGTGGCTGCTGCATAATGTGTGGCCTTTAATACCTTCTAATGCAAGGGACCACGTGGCAGGCATCAGCAGGGATGACTTACAAAGCTTGGACATTGAAGTAATGTAATGGCCAGTGGTGAGTCCTGACCTAAACCTCATCAAGCATATGTGGGACCTGCTTGACAGACATATTTGTGGCCATTGTCTTCCACCAAAGATTCTGCAAGCATTCTCATGAGCTCTCATTGAAGAATGGGAACAGATATCAGAGGGTGACACTGTAGACATAGAAGGAGCATGCCACATAGATGTTAGGCGGTGATAAATGCTCATGGATGGTAGAGACATTACTGAAACTCTCAAAGTCCAAAGAAAAATACCTAGGTTGACAGGATGAATGATTGTTTCCTGCTATTTTGATGAAAACTGACATTCTGAGTCCATGGCTGTGTACAAAATATAAGGTGACTCTCACAGAGAAAATAACAACAACCAGCCACCTTTTATAATGATATTTATTTATTTAGATAACACCATTACTAGTTTCAAACTGACAGGTTCATCACCAGATGGTTTGTTCATGTTCCACACTTTCAAGTGGTGAAACTTCTTGGTGTGTGAATGGTGCTTTAGATTATGTGTATACATATATATAAAGAAAGTGCTTCATACAGTCTTCACTGCAGCATGAACACAAGCAGTCAGCACTGGAATGTAATGGCATGGATGTTTCAACAGCACTATCACCTCAAGGAAATTTCATCACCTGGGAGAACAAAAATTGAAAGGTAATGTAAAATGTATCTTAATGTGAACAAGCCATTTGATGATGAACCTGTCAGTATCAAACCAGTAACAGTGGTATTTAAATAAATAAACAGTGTTATAAAAAGTGTCTGCTTGCTGTCATCTTCTCTGTAAGAGATTGTTTCCACTTTATTATCTGTTAGACACTTCACTCCTTTTTATGTATATGATCAAGAGTATAATGATGTTATGTTTTGTGCTTAATTTGTGGAAGATAAAGGTATTATTTGGAATCTGGCAAGCCATTCAGTCCTCAATTATTACTCAGTAGAGTATGACAGATGCCCAGAGTTGTGCTCTCATAATTCTTTAGAGCATTACTTGTATATTTTTTATATGTGGTTTGGCTTAGGTTCAATCTTTACTACTGTCCCAGGTCAGGTTTTTGTATTGCTCTCTTGTTTGGTTTTAGGAAACAAAACAACACTTTGCAACACTGTCTCTGGTGGGTCAGTTGAATTTGCGCATGAAATGCCCTGATTGGCTAACTTCAATGCTAATTAATGCTAATGAACATACTAGTGTGTTGGTCATTTTTTCTCTGCATCAAACATTCTTCCCTCAAACTCATCACACAGTTTACTACCTTATATTTTCTGTGCAGTCATAACTGCACCACTAAGTGGGTTATGCCTGCAGTATAGGATAACTATTTTGGATCCAGGTGTCCATACTTCAACACCTAATATGTGCTGCACCAGAAAAAATGAGCATTAATGGCTTGCTCTTCCCACATGTAATTGGAGGTACTACCAATGTAAAAGTATACTACTCCTAACAGCTACATTCATTAGCACGCAAATGAAGTAAATACTGATGTAATGTTCAGTACACTGTTCTCAGTCACCAATAAAAATATCTGCACTTATACCAATTACAACCCATTTACAAATACACATGGGTGGTCAGAAACAGCCTGAGAAACTTGTAAGGGTGTAGCAAGGTAAGTTGTCCTGAGGAATCATTCTATATAAAAAAGAGTGAGTGAACTCACATACTTCTTGATAATGTGTGTCATTCCAGCACAGTGACTGACACGAAGAGAAGTACATGGAAAATAATTTTCAGCTTGCTCAGTACTGACAACACACACATGGTTTCTGATTTGAAGGACCATTGATCATCTGCTATAATAGAAGTAAGGAAATAAGTTTAGTGTTTTATATCTCACAGACAGCTAAGGTCATTAGAGACAGAGCTTTGCCTGGAATTTTTATTATTGGAGACGAAGCAAGTCACTGTGTCCTTTTCAAGCAACCATCCCAGAATTCACATAGAGTGAAATGGGAAACCATAGAAAAACCAAATCTGGATGGCCAGCTCATAGGTTGAACCTGGGCCTCCTGGATGCAAGTCTAGTGCATTAGGGAGTACAAACCTCTAAACCACAGTAATGCTCCAGGATCCAGTGGGGATCCTGTTGGTCTCTACACACAATCCATGACCAAATTAGCTCTCCACTTAACCATAGTTTACCATGAGTCACTTGAGCAATGAGCTGTTACAAATGACTGGAAAAAGAGAACAAGTCACATCTGCCTACAGAAAATAAAGTAGAATGGATTCACAGATATATCCCCTATAGTGCTCACATTGATCTGCAGCAGACTACTAGAACATATTCTGAGTTCCAATATAATGACCTATCTGGAATGAAATAAACTTCTTCATGAAAATCAACATGGATTATAAGAGTATCAATCATGTGAAACCCAACCTGTGCTGTTCACACATGATATACTAAGCGCCATGGGCAGATGCAACCAGGTGTATTCAGTGTTTCCAGCCTTCTAAAAGGCATCTGATTTGGTGCCAAATAAATGCTTGTATGGAATATAGCCAGATTTGTGGCAGAATCGAGGATTTCTTGGCAGGCAGAACACAGCACATTATTTTGGATGGACAGTCTCCCTCTGCTGTAGAAGTAATATCTATCCCAGGGGAATGTAATAAAACTGCTTCATGTCATACATTAAAGACTTAATGGATAAGATTTTTTTAAGATAACATGGCTATTTACAAGGAAATTCTATCTGACAAGAAATGTAGTTATATCCAGTTAGACCTTGACAAAATAGCTATAGGGAGCTGGGACTAACAGAAAACTCTAAATGCAGACAAATGTAAAATTGTGCACTTCACAAAATGTAAAAGTGTAGTAGACTCTGATCACATGATAAATCATTCACAACTGGAATCAGTCTTGTCATATTGATACGCAACAGTAAGTATGTGTAGAGAAATGAAATGGAATAGTCACTTCGGAGCTGTTGTGGGAAAGGCAAATGGTAGGCTTCTATTCATTGGTAATATACTTGGAAATAGTGCCATGTCTATGAAAAAACTGCTGAAAAGACACTTGTGTGGCTCATACTTGAATACTGCACAAGTTTCTTTGAGCCATATTAGGCCAGACTGATGTGAAACAAAGAGCATGTACAGAAAAGGCAGCATGAATGGTCACTGGTTTGTCTGGGTCGGGAGAGAGTGTAATGGATATGCTTACAAACCTGAACCGGCCTGAAGAAAGATGATGCATATCTTGTGAAAATCTACATAACAATTTCAAATGTCACATCTTATGGCAGAAATGACATACAGATATATTTTTCGGGTACCCAGGTACTGATCCTGTGAAGATCATGAAGATGCTCACACAGACGTGTGTAAGTAGTTGTTCATCCCATGGACCATTCATTAATGGAATAGGAGGAAACTGCAATGCGTAGTACAATAAAAAATACCCTCTATGACACACATTGTGATGATTCACGGAGTTTAGATGTGGATGTACAAGTGGGATCTGAGAAATGACCAGTTAAGTGTGCCATTGTAGTTAATCAAATTTTGACAGCCAAATTCAGGTCAATACATTCCTTTTTTTATTATTATTAATATAGTGCTATTGTTGAAACCCAAGGATATGTCCTTGGCATAATTCACCTTTAACTGCTGATTATCACTGTAACAGGCAGCCACTGTAATGGGATGTTCAGTTTGTCTTTAGCCCTGTGGCCCATAATTCTGACTGCAACACGTCAGTAGGATTTGGAATTTTCTGCTGTGAACCTATGGCATCTAGCAGTGACTCAAACAGTTTACAAGGAAAGTGCGGATGAAAAGGGAAGAGGCTTCATTACTGCTTCTCTCGAATTTACTTAAAACATAAGAAATAAGAGATGTGTTTTGTGATTTAGTAAACCCATGCCAGAAGATCCATTAATGGCACACTCAGGAAACATCCATAATGGACTCTGGTTGTGAAGGAATACTAGATTTTGCCTAAAAGAATTTTTAATGTCCAAAATGAACAGCTGAGCAAACAGTAAGAGCACTAACTATGAAAAAAGGAGTTCCAACTACAAATAATGGAAGAATATCTGATACCTAAACATATATATTACATGAGAATCATTTTAATAAGATCAGGAAAATCGGGACAAATACTGAGACACAAAAGCAGTCTTTTATTTCTGTATACTATTCATGAATGGAACCGCTGGGGGGCAGGTAATATTAATACTATGTTGTGGCTTGCAGAGTGCAAATATACAAATGTAAATGTAGAAAAGTAACCACAAAAAAGACCAAAGAGATAATCATATTGTGTACACTAGTCTTCCTCTCTTCTATGCAACATTACTTAAAATAAATGTTTAAAAAAATACTTATCACAATAGTAATGACAATTTCTGCAGTTTCCAGCAAGCATGTTGCTGATAGTAGTTCTAAGCTGCTTCTGTGTGACTGAATATCTTCTTATTGTGCCCAGCCTCAGAAATTGAGACAGTTAGGTTAACCCTCATGCATGAATAGCAATATGTGGACTTCCCAAGACTCAAGAGAAACCTCATTCCTTTGAGGCTCAGTCCACACACTGATGCCAATATTGTTGTCAATGCTGGCTCATGGCTGTAATATTACCCTCATGCATTATGCCACCCTGGCAATAGCCATAGTTTGAAAATGCAGTACTTTTGAAATAAATATTACACTGTAATCACTTTTGAGATTACTTCTCCCTTTTTTTATTTTTGGCTTTGCTAAAATTTAGGTGGGTGGTGAATTTGAACCCATGAACTCATACACTGCACAGTCATAAAGTTTTAATTATCACCTAGACAACATCAAGTTGTGACCATGAAACCCTTTACATATGCAACATATTTTTCCTTGTGATGGATGGCTTTTCAATAACCTTTATTTTAAAATAGTGCATTTTGGCTGTTTAGGAAATGCTCCTCCTTGAAATTTCCTTGTTGTCATTCCAGAAATGCCTTTCACAGAATGGTTCCTTCATTTGAGAGCAGAGCAAGACGTCACTGGGTGCCATGTCATTAGAATATGGAGGGTATGGCAAAATTATATAGTATATAGGACTGTTTCCTGTGTAGAATGAAGTAGGGCAATACCATGTAGTTAAAACACTCCCTCAGACAGCTTTCCACAATGCTATATGTTGATAGCCGAGCATAATGTGTTAGCACCACACTGTGGCAGTCCCAAAAAAAACACCACTTCACCCAATGATTGACGGGTTTTAATCTTTTTTTGGCATACATATGTTTTCACTGCTTGCCTTGGTTCTTTGTCTAGTGATTGTAGTAATATCCCTAACAATCATCTATTGTAATTAGGCAGCTAAAGAAGTCATCTGGATTAGCCTGACACAATGTAACTTTCCCATGCTGCCTCAGTTTAGAAGAGTTTTTAAATAGGTTTGAGTAGATGCAGAACCTAGCGAGCTTGGTCATGTTCAAAACATTTAAAACTGATTTTGTTTTTTCTACTATCATCTTCATTGTGACAAGCTGGTCTTTGAGCACCAGGACAGCCACTTCACTGCAAGATGGTTGACCAGTTCATTCTTTGTATTCACACTGGAAGCATCCGTGTAAACTAACTACTGTGCCACATAATGGCACATTTTTCATGTATATATCTACCAACTTGGCACAGACTGTTCCAGAGTTGTTCCCCTTCAAATGAAGAAACTGAATTACTAGACAATGCACCACCATTTTGTTTTAGTTCTTCCAGCAGCATGCAATGGTACTGTGGTGTGAGGATTTCAATGTGTATCAGAACTGTAGGTGTAAATCTGTAGACAAACAAATAATTAATTAGGTAACTTTATTTTTTATTTTAATTGATTCAACTGTAAGTTGTTGATCAAATATTGTATATTGTATTAACTAAATGAAGTAGATGTTTAGCCTTGTTTCATAAACTTTATTATTACTGTACAGCCTAGGTTTTGGGTTATAAGCCTGTTTTCTAATACACAATTGATCCGTGAGAACCAAGCAAAGATGAATGTGTTAGTAATTTTTGAGAACATTTCTCCTGGAGTATAACAATTTTTTATTATTATTACTTAACACTGCTCCATCCACTGCCATCATCTACTATCATGGTGGTAGGTCTGAAGATGGTATAAAACAGACAAAAACCAGTAACTTCACAAAAAATGAAACTCCTTGCAGTTGTGACTGTTCAAATTCATTTTTAAATAAATGTGTCAGCTTCTTAACCTGTCGATTCTTGACTTAAGCTACAAAAGTTATCTCTCTTGACAATTTTTACACAGTTACTTAGGTTCTTACCACAATGAATTGCTGTAGAGATATGCACAGGAATGGAATTTTTGTCATGATCTCTCATAGATGAAGGCACCAAGGTTCTGCTCCTATGTATACGTTATAACCTTGTCTTAAAGGGGTGAATAATGAACTGAGATTGGTAATTCAATAAAAAATGTGGGGATACAAGCATCTGTTTCTTAATTTCTAGTACTGTATTTATGAGTGAGCTTTGCTCTCTTTCCCTATATGTGGAGGACTTTCACATCTGTTATATAGTTTCGGGTTTTATTTAAGCAATGTCTGGCAAAGGATGAATTAACATTCAGTTTCTATGTTGTCCTTTGAGTCTAGTACAAATTGACCTCCTAGTCTATCCAATACAGCAAGACTGACACTATCTTGGTAGATGACCTTATAAACCATACTTTTCATGATCGCAAGTTGTTTATCTTCTGAACTGAAGAATCATCTACCTAATGTCTGTGGGACATAAAAAAATGAAGCAAAACTCTTTGCCTTTAAAAGTTTGCTTATCCTGTTTGAAGTTTTACCTATAAAAGGTAAACTGCACCATTTACTTTTTGGTATATCTATATTGTTCGCTGGTTCTAGTAGGGACCTGGCTTGCTTACTCAGTTTTTTATTGAGAATTTTTATAATGATGTTGAAAGCAAATTCATTATATGTAGCTATTATTTTTATTACATTGAGTTCCTGGTCATAGTCTCCTTTGTAAATGGGGATGGAAAAGAGACAGCGAATCATATGATGCAATGCTGAATGTTTGTAGGCTGGAGAATGTTGAACAGAAGCTAGGGAATGTGTCAGTAAAGGAGTCTTTTCACCAAATTTTAAATTTATGGTTGCTATTTCCTATCTATAAGCTGATGTCTAGGAAATAAATGATGGAAACCCTAACTCCATACTGACCTTTATGTTAATATGCCACTCGCTTATAATAGCTCCCTCGAAAGCAGAAATAATTTTTATTCAAATAACATTCCATTGTACTAATTATGCTCAGCTGCTCTTCTGGATTAATATTGTGTAAATACAATGACTGTAACACAAGATCTGCACAGTCTTTCACAGGAAGAAACTGTGTACAACAAAAGAGACCAATTTTGCATTTGTTTAAATCTTAACATCTTCTAACTTGTTTACTGAACCTAAACTGTTATTAATGCTATATTTTCCTGTGAAGTTAAGTTTTTTTCTCAAGATCATACTGATAATATTGTGCTAGTATGGCAGATATCTCTGGTCGGATTGGTACTTCTGATTTGTGATGTTTGGGCAAGTTATACAGCTGTGGAGCCCTAGGATTCATTTGAAGAATACTCTTACAACATATTCAGGAAAAAGTGTTGACACTCTTGTTTACTAACTGCTTAGCCTGATCATTTTGTTTAGCTGTTGGATCTGTATGTAGTTTTTGTAGCTCTACTGACTGAAAAAACTCTTCCACTTTGCTTGCATAATCTGTTTTCTTTAACATTTCAGGTGGTATTTAAAACTTTATGACAGTTTCTGGTACTACTATAGTCAGCATGATAGATAAGAACTGAGCTTAATGTGCACATTTCTTTGTTCTACAATGTTAAGTGCAGCCACAAAGCTCTACACTGCCACAGGTTGAGTGGATCTTGTAGAACTTTTACACTCACTCATGAGTTCCCTGATATGTTGTGTTGGGGCATCACCCACCCTTTAGAGCAGGGTCTGTGCTTGGGCCAATACTATTTATACTCTACGTAAATGACTTCCCTAGCTATATAAATCAGAAACTTATAATGTATGCTGATGACACAACAATCATTTGCACAGCTGACACAAAGGAGGAGCTTGAGAAGGAAGCACTCCTGACTATTGGAAATGCAAAATAAATATTTAACACAAAACAACCTGTTTATGAATCAGTCTAAAACAATGAATGTAGTATTTCAGACCAAGCATACTGAAAATTATAATATAAATGTTAATATAAATGGAAAGACTATTAAAGAAGTAACCAGCACAAATTTTCTAGGAACTATAATAGACAAACATTTGGCATGGGGGGAGCACATAGATGCACTGTGTAAAAAGATAAACAAACAGATCTTCATCATGCATAAAACAGCTAAGACTGTGGATGATAAAGTCCTCAGATCAATGTATTATGGACTCGTCTTCCCACATTTGTCTTATTCAGTTCATATATGGGGAAATGCACAAGCTGGCTACCTAAAAAAAATATTCACAATTCAGAAAAGGGCAGTGAGATGCATTGCAAAAATACCACCAAGACAGACCTGTAGGCAAGCTTTTGTACACTATAATATTATGACAGTATATTCACTGTATATATACCAAAGCATAATGGTGGTAAGGTCAAGTGATAAACACCTCCTAAATAAAGATGTACACAAACACGGTACAAGAGGAAATGAAAATTACTACATGATAAACAGAAATCTAAAACTGTCTATGACTGCCCCAGAAGAAGCAGGCAAAAGGTTTTTTAATAAACTCCCCAAAATCATTAAAAAAGAAACAGATCTAAAATGTTTTAAAAATCATTTGAAACTATATCTCACAGAGAAATGTATATACAGTTTGAGTGAATACTAAGATGGTGTTTAAATATATCATTACTGAAATGTACCTGTAAAAATTATCATTTCTGTATGTTTTTTTGATTTGTGTGTACGTATAATGTGAAACATGTAAAACCTTTGTATGATTATGGACTATTTCTGTTTAATCATTTGTTTCATTTATATATATATTGAAATCAAGTTTGATGTTAATAGGCTATTGTATGATACACCCAATACTCTCAGCTGGATTTTCAGCTGGAGTCCATGGGCAAAGAATAAATAAATAAATAAAATAAATAAATAAAAAGGATAGGTGTCAGTCTGTGGCAGATCTAATAACAAAATACAATGATGGTGCAGGTGAAAGTGCTTTTATGTGCATTGTTTAGTGCACATTGTTGATTATGGAGCCCCTCTGCAGACAGCCTTTAATATCTCTGCCTGCAGCAGGTATCGATAGGGACTCAGAGATGTTGACCCTTGCTACTACGACAGCTGCCACCTCTAGTCACAAGAGGTGGAAAAGGTGTATCACAGGGGCTTCTTGCACTATTACAAGCCATTCCATGCTATTTGACGTGCTCAATATACTGTCAAATCATGAGGCATAAAATGACCTCGTTTTTCTGCACTATCTGATTTTCACTATTGGTGTATATTCAATTTGCAGCTTGCAGGGATTCATGCTCTGTTTATGGCATGCTTTCATATCAGGAGTGCATAGAAAATTGTGACAAGGCAGTATCCTATCAAGTAGTTTGTAACACATTCACAGTCCAGTGCTGGTACTATGGAAACAAAGCTTCTTGAATTTTGGAAGCTACAGCTGTCACTGTAGCAACAGCAACAGCACCTGGAACAACAAAAACTGCAACACAAACAGCAAGCTGCTCTCATGCATGCAGCTCTTATCTCAACAGCAGCAAAAACATGAGTTGAAGGTCACAACCAGGCCCAGATCTAGGGAGGAGGGGAGGAGGGTGCAAACCAGGGTATCTGCCCCAGGTGGCAATTTCAGGGGGCACCAAATTCATATTCTTGAAGAAAAAGCCTTGTTTCACAAAGTGCCTAGCATCCAGTGTACGTTGGTCTATCGAATGTTCATATGATTTTGAAATACATCCTTGTTGGTTTTTGAACAATTTTGAACACATTATAAGATGATTTCTGAATGAATCATAAGTTGATCCTGCAGACAAAAGGGGACTTGGCTATACGAGCTAAGCCGAATAAACCCAAACAGGTGAATGCAAATCACAAATCTTTAACATATTGCAGCGTGTCAGCAACTGTGAAATGTACAGCAAATAAACATTTTTTTTTTTTTTTTTTTTTTTTTTTTTTTTTTTTTTTTTTTTATTGCAACTGAAGGCTGAAAAAAAATTGTTTATTTGAATGCAAATCACTGTTTTTTATGTGGTTGATTGGGTGTGCCAATGATAAGCATTGATATAATTACTAATGAAATCCATAGATCCAGACTACCAGAGTGGAAACAAATGACTAATAGGAATAACAGGTAAGAAAGAATACATATTATCTTCTCAGTGTATTCAAGGAAATGAAATGTTGACAGAAAATTTGTTCCATGATGCTAAACTACTAAGGGTCAGTTGTACAGTCCCCGGTCAGCAACCGCTTAAGTTCTGTTCTTGGAATAGCACAGAAAATGCATTGTATCAACATGCAATAACGTCTAACTGGAGAATAAATTCGGGATAACAGAACCCGTGAGTTCTGGTAGGGTTAGTGAAGTTAACTGGAGAATAAGTTTTGGTTGGTTGATTGATTTGGGGCAGGGGATCAAACAGCAAGGTCATTGATCCCATCAGATTAGGGAAGGATGGGGAAGGAAGTCAGCCTTGCCCTTTCAAAGGAACTATACCAACATTTGCCTGAAGTGAGTTAGGGAAATCACAGAAAACCTAAATTATGATGGCCAGAAGCAGGTTTGAACTGTTGTCCTCCTGAATTTGACAATAGTAGGAATAGTTAAAGAATTAGTGATGACAAGATTGTTTGTTAGAATGAGGAAGGAGAATAAATGGGGACACCACACAGATTATTTGATGATCCCAAGTTTGTATAAAAATTTCATACTACTACTGCTTTTCAATCTGATGCTTGAGAAACTGGAGAATATGAATTAAATATGAAAGTATTCCCTTACATAAAACTTTTTGCTTGTGGTAAGCCTTATAGGCTCCTGATATTTGTACTTCATGAATTATATTTTGTTGTATTATTTATGTAAATGGCGTGCATTACAATTGCTGCCATATTAGAAAGGCCTATTTTGTTTTATCTAGCAGATAGTGACAAGACAGGCACAATAAAATCAAGAAACCATATCAGTCTTGAGTACTATTCTTATTAACAGCCTTTTCAGTATTAGACAACATTTTGATTTTTCATATAGTGAAATATTTGGCAAACTTTAATGAGGTAACAGATTCTATCACAGAAAGGAAAGCACACTGGGTAAAGCTGCAGCAAGTTTATAGAGAAAAAAATGCTGTGATCTAAGGGTTGAAGAAATGTGTACTGGTTTTAATGATAATCCTAGATGTCGCCCAGTGACTAGTTGAGACTAGTGAAATGGTGCGTAGTTCCTAAAGCCATGTAAACTTGACCTGAACAGCATCTCTAATGTCAAAAACCAGAATTGAATCTCTTTTTAAGTGCCTCTCAGAAAATGGTTAAGGCTGTCAATTAGGCATGCACAGTTTTTTCATACCCACTGTTAAATACCTGGGGCCATTCTTAGTAGCAATGTATTATGCCCACACATTACCACACTGATACAATAATAATAATAATAATAATAAGTCGCCACTAACCTCAAACAATTACGTTCCATTCTGAACATGATCACTTACTATGCAAAGTTTGTTCCCTAAGAAGTGAAGATCATGTACCTGCTCAATCAACTGCAGAAAAAGGTAGTCAACTTTATGTGGTCAGCTTCCCGCCAATAAGCTTTTCAATGCCTCAAAGACTGCCTCAAAACAGCACAATACTTGATGCCATATACACAGGCCTGCAGTTGACATTTATGCTGGATGCATCTCAGTATGGGATTGTGACAGTTTTGTCACCTACGAGGATGATTTGAAAAGCTTTCCGAACGGAATAGAAAAAAAAAGTACTTACATCACTGAAACTTTTTTATTTTTCAATGTAGGCTCTTTGTAGATTAATGCACTTGGTCCAATTATGTTCCAGTGCCTTGATCCCATCTTCAAAATGCGTTTCCTCCAAGCCTGCAAAATAGTTGTCAACGATATCAATACTTCGTTTGAAGTGAATCTTTGTCTACCAAGAAAAATTTTCAGTTTTGGGAAGAGATGGAAGTCTGATGGAGCCATATCAGGTGAATAAGGTGAGTATGGCAACAATTCGTACCTCAGTTGGTGTAATTTTGGCATGGCGACGGCACATGTGTGCGGGCGTGCATTGTCTCGATGGAAGGTGACTTTCTTCCATGCTAAACCTGGCCTTTTTTCATGTATCTTTTGTTGCAATTTGTCCAGGAGGTTAGCACAGTATTCTCCAGTAATTGTTTGCCCAGTGCGAAGATAATCTACAAACAGAACCCCCTTCACATCTCACAACACTGATGCCATGACCTTTCCCGCTGAAGGAACTGTCTTTGCTTTCTTTGATGGCGGCGAATTAGCATGTTTCCACTGCTTTGACTCTTGTTTTGTCTCTGGGGTACAGTAATGCACCTATGTTTCATCTGTGGTCACAAACTGGCGCAAAAAATCTTGTTCATTTCTCCTAAAACAGGCCAAACATTGTTCCGATATGTCAATTCTCTCATGTTTCTGATCCAGCGTCAAGAGTCGTGACACCCATCTTGCAGATAATTTTTTCATTTCTAATTCTTCAGTTAAAATGTGATATACTCTTTCAGATGACATCTGACAAGCGTGAGTAACTTCATGCACCTTCAATCGGCATTCCTCCATGGCCATTTTGTGCACTTTTGCAATGATTTCTGGAGTAGTGACACATCTTGGCCAACCACTGCGCGGATCATAATCTAAGCTCTCCTGAACATATTTAAATTCATTTGTCCACTTGGAAACAGTTGAATATGAAGGAGCAGAGTCCCCCAGTGTATTCTGGAAATCGGTATAAATGTCCTTTGCTTTCACACATTTCTTTATGAAGTGCTTAATCACTGCTTGAATCTCGATTTTTTCCATCTTTGCAAATCACTATCGGGAACAACAACAGAGCCACGTCACCGCCATAGCTCTCTTCCAAGAGCACTGACGTGGCACGTGTTTACAAGCAACAGTCCAATGAATATCACATGAACAAGTCGTTGCACTAGCACTGACCTCTTGTGGTGATTCCGAGAACTTTTCAAATTACCCTTGTAAATTGTCAGGCAGCTCTTAAAGATTAACTGCAGTGCAACTCAACTATTCCCTAGTTGAGAAGGAGGCTTTAGAATACTTTACAGAGTAAAGAAGTTTCATGTGAATTTATTTGGCAGCAAATAACACCTGTTACTGTGTTTTACAGACTATAACATGCATCTCAATTTTTAAGCAGTTTTTTTAAATAACATGTTTACCACTTTTATGATTAGACTGCAAAACCAGGCTAAAAAGAATTCTTAGTTTACAAAACCAAACTGATCTTTTAAGTCTCTGAAATTTGTCAATTGGACTTTCTTCTTTTTCTTCTTGTTCTTCATCATCATCACTGTCCTCTTCATATATAAGATGGTCTTCACTGCCATTGAGAGTACTACTTATTCTGCACTTCTTGAAAGGTTTAATAATAATGTCTTCTCTCACTCTAGACCATGACTGTTTTATCCACTGACACCCTTGTTTGATTGTGGGTCATTTTATAGCTATGTTCAGCATGAATTCATGGTGAGTTTCGTCCATCATTAATTTGTTCCATTCCTCTCACATATACACTTCCCATAGTTTACTTATCAAGACCAAGAGATTGCAGTTGTGAAGTAAGTCCTCCAGGGATAACAGCAAGCTCTGTATTTCCCAGCCTCAATTTCTATTTCACAGAATTTTTCAAATTATTCCTAAACTGATCTAGCACAAAAAAGAGAACTCTTACTCAATAAAGCACCTTTCCTTCTCTCCCACACTCTGCTAATCCATAATTTCATACCAGTTTTGTCCATCCAGCCCTTGCCGCGTACATGATCAACAAAACCTGGCAGTATATCAGAAGATTTTGGCATTGTTTTGCACTTGAAAGTAATCATTGGATTAAGATTAGTACCATCTGCACAATATGAAAGGAGAACAGTGTAGTGTGTTTTTTCATGTCCATTTGTTTCTATAGTTACAGTTTTAGCATCTTTCACGGCAACAGGTCTGTTACTTGGCACATCAAATGTCATAGGAGTTTCGTCCATATTCACTATTTGGCTTAGTTCCACAGTTGCTTTCTTTTGCTTTTGAATAATAAGGCAATGGAAGGATAATATTTTCTCTTCATACTCTTGTGGCATTTTCTGAGATATTCTGATTCTGGTTCACATGTTAAGCACATGAGGCTTCATAAACCTGTAGCACCAACCAGCTCAATCCTTAAAGTCTGTTAAGTTCCACCGCAATACTAGCTTACGAGCATGTATTTGAATCACTTTTGTATTAATTTCAATGCCGTTTTGACAGTGTCCTTGAATACATTTCAATACATCATCATCTAGTTTCAGCCATTTTGCATTCAGTCCTCTATTTAGCCTTCCTCATTTTTTCCAGTTCTTCTTTATTAGCCCACAAATAGCGAATGACTTTTTCTGTTGGTGGAGAGTCAAAATGCTGCTCAGCTGCTCTGTTTCCATGTTATTCTGCATACATTATTACTTTCAATTTATAGCTCGCATCATATGAATACATTCTATTTTTTGCCATTACGAAACTAGCTACTAAAAAAAATAGTGTACTATTACCGATAAGACAAATCACTGTCAGTTCGAGTTTACTGGCACTATAGAATGCAATGATGCATCATAGGCTAGACAGTGTTCTGGCTTGTGATGGTGGGGCAGGAAGGAGACAGTGTTAGCAAGCTTGTGAATCCCCACAACTCATATTCATCACATCAGTGCACTGCTGCTGCCAGTTGAATCCAATGTTGCCAGACAGAGATAGGTTTCCCGTGGCATCGAGTACATGGCTATTTTTAAGACAGGCAGGAATTTTAGATCAAACATTGGACAATTTTTCGAAGAAAAAAGTGCACCTTATAGTCCATAAACTATGCTAATTGACTACAAACTTTTAATATTGATTTTTGGGCATCAGTGTAAGCTCCCAGAAAAGAGAGCACATTGTCTGCAGTGGTGGCTGTTGTTTTTAAGTGGGTATAGCTGCAAAATTCATTTTTGTTTGACCACCCAATATGCCAATCCAGATACCCTGTCCTGCCTTTATTAGGGACCCAATGCAGATTTCAGTCACCATGAAATGGATTGTTTTGCACTCAGTCAGTACCTACAACAAACTCTGGATAAACTTCCATTGATAGCCTATGAGGCAATCATAATGTTGGCCTGGAACCTAGTTCTGTACCAAGTTCTGACAGTGGCACAGTCAGAGCGGCCCTGAAAACTGCACACCTGGAATTTTCTAACAATTTTGTGATGCAACACAGACTCAGTGCCACAGTGCCTTAACATTGGCCACTGATGACTCTGAATGCTGGGTCATCATTCTGCCCCTGCTGCAGTCCGACATCCTACAGCCCCTTCATGCCTTGCATTGTGGAATGACAAGCATGAAGACATTAGCCTGTAAGCACATATACTTGAGAACTATCAATTGTTTATTATAACTGGCATTAAACTGAGCCCTCACTAGTAATATAGAATCGCAAATGCACAACTCCTGTGGACATACTTAGTTTACAGCCATTTGTTGTCCAAAGTGTGGGTCCACAGTTTCATATGAATATTTGTGGTGATACTTAAGCTTTATAAACAATAAACAGACACTTAAAATAATCTTGGTTTATTTCTGCTACATTTACAAACAACATGACATCAGTGCACTGAATAGCTGGTGAATCAGTATTGCCAATACACAAAAACAATGCAAATGCCAGTGAGAATGCCAGTGCTATGGCTAAAAAGCAAAGGACTGCCTTCAGGAGATGTGGCTGCATTTATTCTAGGTGCTAGCAACATTCCCATGGCACCAAACAACCCCTATGTCAAATTAATAACACTGCTAATGATTCAAATTAAGTACTGTGCAAATTCAAACTATGTTCATAGCTTTTTTTCAAATACAGATAATTAAATGCATCTAAATGACACTGGGAATCCCTCATAAATACTTGGTCCGATTTGCATACATATTGTGTTTATAATGTTTTTATTGAACTGGGTTGAACGAAGTGAAAAGGGCTAGAAACACCCAAAAACAAATATCACTACAAAAATAAAAACTTAACAGACTATAACGACGTAAATCAAACAGTTCCATTTGATCAGATGATTACAAAACTCTATTGGGATTTCATCTAGCATTATGAAAGTTACTGATATGGCTTCATTGATATTTTAATTAATTAATAATAATTAACATAAAAGTCTTTTAAGTGAAACTAGGTGTCACAAGCAAGGTACTATGACCTCCTGCTTTGACTGAAATTCACCAGTTGTTTCAAAGGGATTTTCTAAACTAGTATCAAAATTAAGATAAGCAGTGTTCTCACATCAGGCTTTGCAGGATTAGTTGATGGAACACATCCCCCGCAAAGTCTCTTATGTCACTGTGACTAACAGATGGTTTTGCTTTCCAGTACACATTAGTAAAATTGGGTATAATACCTAAAAAAGAAATCAATATGAAAATTTTAACCACACAAAGAAAGCTGGGAAGGTAAATATAAGTGAAAGGATCAACATGATAATGGATAGATAATTTCAAGTAACTTTGTGTAGTGGTCAAAAGTATCTATTATGTCATATCAAAACCAACTTTTGTTACATAAATTTAGGTTGTGGTAAACAAAGCAGTTTTCATTCAAAGCAATTGATTTTGAATAGACTGACTGGCCACAATGAGTCTTGGATTTATGAAAACTGCTGATAGTTGAACACAATTATATCTTACACTGGCCTGGTATTGATGCTGAAATTGAATTTGCATGCTGCTCCTGTTATATGTGATCCTTAAACCAGGCAGCCCTGGCTCAATGTTTCTTTCCATGGACATGCCCAGACCAACCATGGGAGAGAGTACACATTGATTTTTCTGGGCCATTTAATGGAGCTATATGGTTTGTTGATGGTGGGTGCTCTCTTTAACTTCCCCTTTATGGCATGAATGTTATCAACAACCACCCGTGCTACCATCCACACCCTATCTACAACCTTATGTGAATGAAGGAGTGCCAACACACTGGTGTCTGACAATGGTCCCCACATCATATCATTGCAGTTTGGGGCCTTCTCTTGCCACAAAAGTATTGAGCACCTGACCATTTCCCCTTCTCCTCAGACTGCAACGCAGTGGCTAAAATGGATGGTATGGACATTTAGTGCTGAAATGCATAAGGCTTTCCATGTGACATCGATCGAGGAAATGCTCCACAGTTTCTTCGCGATGCATTAGTCTGCCCCCATCACCGGGGACAATCTGGCTGAAATATTGCATGGATGCAAACAACAAACCATACTTGAACTCCTGCATCCTGTGTAGCACGCCCAGCAAAAGTACATGTCAGCCTATATGCAAGGCGCCAGTGTCTGGGGACACAAATGTGACCAGTGCCAGAGGTGGACACAAGGGTCACTGCAGGCTACCAGATACATCATGTGTTTGAAGTAGTGGCTAGTCATGATCTAATGACTCATTACCAAAATTAGTTCTGTCCATGACTACAGTCACAATAAGTGTCCCTGCTCACATCACTACCTCTCACCAAGGGCCCTGACACCCCAGCAACAACCAACTGTGCAGCTAGCTCTAAGCCCATGTTGCCCATTCGCCGGTACAATCTGTGCCCCTGTTACCCCATTCAAATGTAGGCAGATGATTGGGCCACTGTGTTGGAGCCCATGGACACAGAGCCACTCCCATCGCCCAAACTTCTTCTAGCTCCAGCTTTACTGGCCCCTAATCTGCCTCCAACACAGTTCAAACTCCACTTACAATGCAGTACCAAGCTGGATCATATTAGTTGACCAGTCTAGATGAAGGCATGGCACTCAGTTCCTTGGTGGGGTATTCAGTCACACCTCCCAACCATTGACACTGGCAACAGCACGAACTCATTCATTGTTGGCCCTACATGCTGATTTCAGGGGGAAGGATTTAGCATCCTTGCCGACATCAGGTATCAATAGTGAATCATGCGTGAAGGGTCAGTATCTTACTCAAATATGAAATTTTTACTTTTTTTTGGGTGGGGGTAAACTTTAATATAAGATGGATGTCTTTAGCAAAATACACTAAATTCAGATAAAGAAAAACACACTGACAAATACTTACCTCCAGGAGAGACAGCTCACAGTACTACCAGAATACATACAGTTTATGTATAAAAAAAATTGTAAATTTGTGGTAAGTTATTATGGGACCAAACTGCTTAGGTCATCGGTCCCTAAGCTTACACATTACTTAATCTAGCTTAAACTAACTTACTCTATGGACAACACACACACACACACCCATGCCCGAGGGAGGACTTGAACCTCCGACAGAGGGAGCCGTGCGGACCGTGACAAGACGCCTCAGACCGCATGGCTTTTACATATAACAAAGCATTGGCAGAGAGAAAGTGAAATTAAGGATATGAAAACAGAGAACTATAAATTAATATCACACCTTTTCAGAAAGCAGTTCAGTAATGGATGTTGTTGCAATTTGTAACTGAAAGCATAAAGTACCCAGTGGCAGCAGTTCCCCTGTTATACAGAAATTAAGCTGCAAACTGTGCACTCACATTAATGTGACCACTTCTCAAAAGCCTGAATAACCACCTTTTGCCCAGTGGACTGCCATGAGACATGCAGGAGGAGAGTAAATGAGGTTCTGGAAGTATCTGACAGGGATGAGGAGCCATGCTGACTCCAGTGCTGTGGACATTTGCACTAGGTTTCTCTGTTGAGGATCAATGGTATGAACAGCTCAATTGATGTGGTCCCACAGATTCTTGATTGGGTTTAAATCAGGGGAGTTTGATGGCCAGGGGTTATGGTAAACACATCTTAGTACTCTTCTAACCACGCACAAAGTGAGCTGTGGGACTCATTGTATTATCCTGCTGGCAGATGCCACTGTGCTGAGGAAGAACAAGTTGCAGGGACATTGTCCCTAAGGTGGACATTGTCCCTAAGGATAGATGCTTACTTGTTTGGCCCACTGTACTTTCAAGAATGACAAAATCAAACAGAGAAAGCCACAAAAACATTCCCCATACCATAATGCATGCAGGATATTTGTTTTCAGATGTTGCACACTGTACACGTGGTGGGGCATAAACCATGATTAATCTGATATGGCTATCTGCCACCACTCAGTGGATGTCCAGTTGTAGTAATCGCATGTAAATTCCAGCCTTCATTGCCAATGAACAGTAGTCAGCATGGGTGCATTAATCAAGCCCCTGCTGCAGAGGCCCAGATGCAGCAATGTTCGCTGAACGGTCTTTGAGGAGACTCTGATGGTAGCCCCTTGGTTCATCTGGGCAGCCAGCTGCACCTCTATTTGCCCATACACATCTTCACAGCCATCATTAACCATCATGTATGGCCCATGGTGCACCACAGTTGCCTCGGCACCAGTTTTGGATAGTACAATTTTGCCATGTATGGTATATTTTAACCACTGTCGCATACAAACAGTTTACAAACTTTACGATTTCAGAAATGCTGCCACCCTTGACCTGAAAGCCAATGATCATGCCCTTTTGGATGTTAGATAAATTGCTCCGTTTCCACATTACGACAATGACTGCACTGTTTCTGATATCCCCTCCTGTCATGCCTTATATATCTTCCACTGCTAGTGCTACCAGTTGCTGTCTGTGAGGGGTTATTGCATGTTAACATCAAACATACGCAGTTGTCACATTAATGTGACTGGACCATGTAGTGTCTGTATTTAGGGCACCAAGTGATAATTTCAATAGATTTATAGAAATCATGGATAGGGTACAATCAAACTTATGGAATAATAAACTAATTTTATGTGGGGATTTAAATATTGTCTTTATCAGACATACAATTTAAAACAGAATTTGACACTCTTCTGGCAACATATGGGTCTCATAATACTGTTAACAGTTTTACTAGAATGAGCGTGAATACTCAATCTGCCACTGATTTTATAATTATAAATATTGAATCCAAGGATGCCTGGTAAATGAAATGAGACAGACCACAATTCACAGACTTTAATTATAAAAGATGCTGTGACAGTAGATACTCGAGACTATTTCTCTTACAGAGACATTAGCATCTTTAACATAGAGTTTCTAATGAAAAAAATGGAAAATGAAAAGTGGCCAGAACCGTACTTTTTTGATGATATAAATGATAAATATAACATTTTATTAGATATTTACTTGAAGGCTATAGAAGAGTGCCTACCAAGTAAAACATGAACAGTGAAGAAAAATCATGGGCATGTGTAATTGTTGATGAACAGTTTATTTGTATCCCGTGAAAAACAATAACATCTTTGCTGTATTAGTGAAGATCTACGCAGGCCTGACCATTTATATGAATATTGTAAAGGTTACAAAAATACTTACAATATGACACTAAAAGATGCAAAAAAAATTGTGGAAAACATTTCTCATTCATCAAATAAAATCAGGAGCACAACAAAGATAATTAACAAACAGAAAAATTATCACACAATAACGACAAATGCCTAAATCTCAAAGTAAATAATACAGCCATAGGAGATACTGTAGCTGTTAGTAGTACTTTCAATGGATACACTGATGACCAAAACATTGTGAACATCTGTTTAACAGCTTGTTTGTCTGTCTTAAGAAGAAAATACATCACTGATTTTGCATAGGGATCCAACAGTTTGTTGGTGAGTTTGTGGTGGTATGTGGTATTAGATGTCTAAGTACAGGTTATGTAATTCATGTAAATAATGGACCGCTGATTTGTGTATGCAGTGATGGCACGCAATAACAACCCAGATGGGTTCCGTTGGATTTACACCAGGCAAATTTGGTCACTGAGACATCAACTTGAGTTCACTATAATGTTACCGAAACCACTGCAACACAGTTCTGGCTCTGAGACACAGAAAGATGACATTGCCATTGGGGAAGACATCAAGCATGAAGGGATGCAGTTGATTTGCAGCTGTCAGCGTGTCTTCGATTACTACCATAGGTCTCATGCAAGCACAGGAGAATGTCTCCCATAGCATAATAATGCTCCCACCAGCCAACATCCATGGTGCACTGCATGTTTAAAGCCGCCGTTTATCTCAACAACGGTGTTTGTTGAGTTGGCCACTGACCTAGTGTAGCAAAAATATGATTCACCCAAAGGGCCAACATGGTTTCATTAATTAACGGTCAAATCCTGACGGCCCCATGCCAACTGCAATCATAACTGACGATGTTGTAGGATCAACATGCAAACATGTAGGGATGGTCTGCTTGGAGCTCCATGTATGCTGAACGGTGTGTTCTAAAACACTTGAGGGTGCACCATCATTATGCTCTTCTGGCAGAGATGCCACAGATCGCCATCGATTCTACTTTACATAGCAGACAAGCCTTCAAACTGCACATTCTGTGAAGAGTCATGGACGTTCGACCATTTAGCACCTAGTGGTAGTTTCACTGTCCTTCTACCTCTTTCCGTAGGTGTTCACGAGTTACTGTCATGAGCATCTGACCAGCTTTGCTATTTTGAGATACTCGTTCACAGGCTGTGTGTAAAAGTCGCTTATCTCAATGGATTTCCCCATTTGCAGCCCATATTTTCACTAGGATGATCCCCTGTCCGTGTCTGCACCGCTTACATACTTTTGTTACTGTGTCACATGGGTACAACACCACCAGATGGCTTCCAACATCACGGTGGGCAGTGGTCATAATGTTTTGGCTTATCAGTGTATTTTCCATCATATGCCAGAGACTAACGCAAAATAACAAAAGTGATCCTCTGCAAGCACCACAGGTGCTTAAAAATAAGCAGTACTCCACCATTAAATCATATTGTTTATATCCTACAATAGAGCAAGAGATAGCAGAAGTGATATAGAAATTTGATAATAAAACAACCACTGGCATTAATGGGATCCTTTCTAAGCTAACACCAAATGGAATGGGCAAACCGCTTTCCACCAAGTTATCTGGCAGAAGATAGTTTTCACAGACAGTATGAAAACAGTCACAGTCCTGCCACTATACAAAATTGGAGATCTAATGCGCTCTGGTGACTACAGATCACTTAGACTACTGCACATTTTCTCAAAAGTTCTTGAAAAAATAATATACATTAGATTTGTTTCATATTTTGGAAGAAATGACATAATTAATGATAGACAGTTTGGATTCTAGATAGGAAATCAACAATATAAGCAGGATTAAAATATGACAACATAATCCCACAGGAATTAGATGAAGGCCAAAATCCTCTTAGTATATTTTGTGACTTTTTGAAAGATTTTGACCTAGCTGACATGACATTTAAGTAAGAAAATTTGATGACCATGGTTTCGAGGAACAGCCCATAGTATCATTAAATCATACCAGCAAAATGGAAAACAAACAGTAGAAATACAATTCAAACAAAATAAATATTTATTAGATTTTAAACAACTAAGTCATGGCATTTCTGATATACAGGGTGGTTCTTATTAACATTTAAAAAACGCCATGGCAATGTAAATGATGCTGAACAAGTAATTTAATATAAGACAATGGGGCTGCAAATGTTGGGAAATACCGCTAAAGTGGACAAATGTTGAGCATCTGATGTCACATATACAATATGGACGGTATTTTTGAGCACATGTGTGAAGGGATGATTGAATGACGCAATACTTGTATTCAAACAAATGATGCAAATTTACAAATCTTTTATATATGTGATCTGTTGTAAATGTAGAAGTTACAAAATTATTGTTGTCACTATAACCATGCAAAAGCTGTTCTTATTTTATGTTTCCTTCTCTTTTTGTTTACAGACATTACGTAGTAAAGAAAATATAGGTCATTACAATTGAACTATACTTTGCAATAAACCAGTGGAGACCATGAGACGGGTAAATAAATTAATACCCCTACATAAACACACAGTTGTCTTATACAATGAAAAAATACTGCTTGCTAGACGCATGACTCGAACCCTGAGCCCTACGCACTAATGACGTGCACGTAGGTGCAGAGCCACACCAACATGAATACTTGATTTATATTGGAATGATAAGATGTGACAGATTGACAGGCTCAACTGTTGCATGTGTGGTAAGGTACGTCATCTGTGGCATCACATTTTCAACATTTGTCATCCACTTTTGAGCTATTTTCCAACATTTGCGGCCCCAAGTGTCTTATACTACACATATGTCTGCTTGTGTCTGTATATGTACGGATGGATATGTGTGTGTGTGCGAGTGTATACCTGTCCCTTTTCCCCCCTAAGGTAAGTCTTTCCGCTCCCGGGATTGGAATGACTCCTTACCCTCTCCCTTAAAACCCACATCCTTTCGTCCTTCCCTCTTTCCCAATGAAGCAACCGTGGGTTGCGAAAACTTGAATTTTGTGTGTGTGTTTGTTAGTGTCTCTATCAACATACCAACGCTTACACTTGTGCGCGCGTGCGCAAGATTGGTGTGTGTGTGTGTGTGTGTGTGTGTGTGCGTGTGTGTGTGTGTGTGTGTGCGTGTGTATGTGTGTGTGTGTGGACGCGCACGCGTGTGCGCAAGATCCCCCACTGGGTACCTCCCCGGGTGGTAGATACGGGAAAGTCTCCCACATATGGGTGGTACTAAGGAAAAGAAATACCCAGGGCAGATGAAATACTATCAGTTTTGATGTGGTATCCAGCGGCTGTTTGTGAGTGTCTGTTCACTTAGTTGCTGCAGGTGTTAAGACTTATGCCTTCATCTCAACAATTAAGTCTTAAAATCTTGTGATATCCATTGCAGATACCAAAAAACAATCTTCAGCTTGAAGCAACCATGACACAACAACAGGAAAGACTTCTACTGTTCTACGCCCCAGTCAATAAATTGGATTTCCGTCCTGATCATAGGATTCCAGGGGCCAGACATGTCATGTAAAGGAGGACTGGAGTTTCTCAAAACAACAAAACAAAAATTTATCAGTGGAACATTAAACTTAAAACATTCTGTTGAAATCTGGGACACTGAAACACTTAACGAATATGCTTTACAGATTCCGCATCAAAATTCTGGCATTGCAAGCCATCACCTTCAGAAATATTCTCAACACTGTCAATAACATCATGAAACAAGGTGTACAACTTGATTAACATGCAGAGACCAACAAATAACAAAAACACAAAACATCCATGAGTGCTACAAGACTTGCAGGAACGCCTGGAAGAAATCACGAACAAAATTCCTAAAAGTCACTTCAAGATTCTAAGAGGTGAACTTCAATGGGCAGTTAGGAAAAGAAAAGAACCATAGGAGAATCACAGGACCATATACTGATCACAACAGGACCAATAAAAATGGTGAACACCTCATAAGCTTCTTCCGTAATTTTAACCTCAAAATTATGGCAACACAATTTCAGAAACCCACACAGAAACTAAAACATGAAAATCCCTCAATAAAACACTCTGACAATTCCTTATAGTATTTACTAACGGTTCTGCCAATAGTTGCTGTTTTTATTAGGCATTTCAGGTTCAATTTCAAGCCTGGGCTACTGAGGCTACAAAAACAGTACATAGTTGTCAATGAACAGCGAATACAAAACTGGTATTACAATAAAAAGTTCAAATGTAACAGAATTCCAGATGGACCATATCATTATCCCTAGGAGGTATCCCAAAGAATGCCTCAGTGTTAATACCAGGAAAGGATTATTTGAATGAGACCACACTTGACCCCAAATGAAAGTAAAATTTCAGCCCAACGGGAAACGAACAAGAGTTAATCTAGAATTTCTGGACTGATCATAGAATTCAACAAGAAGAAAATCGCTTAAGAAATCTATGGGATGGATACCACAAGCTGGTCTGAGTTCATGGAGAAAATGAAGCACACAATAAAACTAGGTCACCCCTCAAGAAGGAGAAAACACACGTGGTGGAACATCATACGTGATTGAGCTGTTGAAGATAGGATTAAAACATGGATATTTTAATAGTCATAAAACAACAGAAGAGGGGCAAGAAGTCATAGAGATATGGAAAAATGTCTCTAAATTTATTCAACAAGAAACACGCAACTTCAATAATAAGAGACTGAATGAAATAGAAGAAGGTTTCACCAAGAACAACACCCGAAATCTTTACAAGACCTTCAGAGAGAATTTAACTGGTTACCAACCTCCTGACTCATGTTTTCAACAACCGTATGGATCATTGGAAGCTAACACAAAAAATAATTGTGAAGTTCTAGCCAAAGACACTCCTCAACGGTGAAGAGCCATCTGATCAACTACGATTTGAAAAAATCAGCACCAAATCCTGATTCACTTCCACTCTCACATGAAGAAATAGCGAAAATAATCAGATCACTGAAAAACAATGGAGCACCTGGCAAAGATGGAATTATTGTAGATTTGTGCAGATTGGATCACAAAAATGTATCAACTGAGAAAATCCCAAAAGAATGAAGGACTGCCTTGATACACCTACTTCACAATTACAGGGGAATCTCACTTCTTAAAGTAACTTACAAATGAAGCCAAACTAGCAATTGATAAACTACACGAAATCTCCTATAAAACTGGAATACAAATTTACTACGAAACAACTCATGCCACATCAACTGGAAAACTCTCATTGAAAACACAGTATGGAAAAATCTCACAGGTGCTAAGGAGAAACCATCCAACTCACAGGATTGAACACAATCTCCAATACAGAATGAATATTCAAACTGCAAAAGGCATACAAACTGACATGGACTCACTACAACAAAAAAGCAGTATCTTGTAATGAAAACTACAACATGGTTGTTTTACCAGAAGACTTGTATGCAGCAGAAACCACGGTAATGAGAGGGATGATAAAAATTCACGACATAAAGAAACAAGAATGAAAAATTCTCTGAAAAATCTATGGCACAATTCTCCAAGATGGAACCTAGGTCCGATGATCTACAAGGGAACTCTACGAACACACAGACACCATCATAGATAAATTTAGGAAAAGGTACTTCAGTTCTACAGACATCTATGTAAGATTGATCACAAGACCTACAACAACTGAAAATTTCAGAAAAAGAAATTGAGGAAATAAAATGATTCAGAAGTAAAATCATAAATAAGAAACTATAACAAGCCTCAATGAAAGAAACAACAGGCAAGAAATAGACAGATGACAGGAAGGAAAAAACACAGTGAATTAATGAAGAGTTTTGGGAAGAAATTGAAATGAGGCTCTGACTGGCTCCAGTTCACCCTTTCCTAAACGGGAATGATCAAGACTAATATAAATACATACATATCAAAAAGCCCTGAAGTGTGCAAAGCTGACCTTTAGCTTCCACAGCACGTATAGTTTTAAAATGTATTCCATGTTTGTCTTATTATTGCCAAAATACAGTGCAGAAACTTAAATTGATGGCTGCTCTCATCAGAATAGGAAATATACACTGATAAACTATGTATAATGAAAAGTGTATGCTCCTGGCACGTGTCCATTCACCAAATTTTAAGCCATGTGCCAAAGGACAGTGTCGTGCACAGAAATGGTTGGTTGTGACTTCATTCTCTCTCTGTCCTACAAAGAATCCCTCCTCCAACCGCACTTTCACTAACCACAACAAGTTGCCCCTCACTTCTCCCCGGAACCCACAACTTAGCCTGGATCATTGAGCTACAGTAGCAGGCAGCCCTGAGCTGAGGCAGTCAGATGGATACTGCTGCTTCATAGTCTAGAGACAGCAAGTGTAGTGACATCATTACGTAAAGTGACAACTGGCAAGGGCTAAATGTCACGGTAGGGCCTAGCTGTGCCTATGTGTTGGAGCTGGGGGATTTTAACATTGTGGCTCAGCACTGAGTTTGCAGAAGAGCCTATGTGTTTGTTATCATGGGAAAACAACTGCAGCGGAAGCTTAACACGAGGGTCCACGTGTTTTTAATGTGGCAGTCAGCAAAATTGCCAAAGCTTCCTGAACGCTGTTCCACTCCCAGGTCATTGGCATGAAGGCATGGTGGTATCTGTTGAATTGCACTAATCGGCAGGGGCATTGTCCGACAGGGTGAATGTGGCTGGTTCCGGCACACGTGGGCTGATCACTCATTCACTGACCAGGACTTGCTGTCTGGCTGTGGCCTCATTACTGTTCTGGACTCCAGC
Organism: Schistocerca serialis cubense; assembly: GCF_023864345.2. NCBI lineage: Eukaryota > Metazoa > Arthropoda > Insecta > Orthoptera > Acrididae > Schistocerca > Schistocerca serialis. The sequence continues at coordinate 764,369,163 of NC_064640.1, forward strand.
TTCTGCTCCAAGGTCTCCTACAGTTTTATCCCATTACATTTCTTGCCTTTTTTGAAGAAAATTCACCCTCGAATTCTGGCTGAAAACAGGCACTAATTTAATTACATACTTTTCATGGTTCAATTCCCAGTGACAGTTTATCACTATTTTATACTTCTTTTCCTTGTTGGTAATGTTAGCACTTGGCTCACACTTGAGTCCGTATGTCCTCATTTACACACTCTTCACTTCGAATCACTTTCTGAGTTCCATTAGCAGCTACGTCACTTCACATCATGGGAAAGGAATGGGGTTCAGGAGAAATGTCTTATCTGTGTAAACTCACTATCCTCCCCACTTAATATTAACATGCTAAAATTCTCATTTCCCCTCACTGACATCTACCAATCACAGAGAAAAACATTTAGAAAAATTCTCATGTATCACATTAAGATACATCCTGCATTTACAAAACAACATTATACGCATTCTGACGCTGAGACCAAAATGAAACCAGGCATTCTTTTACATTTATCTATATGTGTACTGTTTTGCTGTCTTACCATTGTGAATTTAAATCAGTAATGAAAACTTTCTACAAAATAAAGATATCTGTGGTAGCTTTTCCATTGACGCATTCTATATGTATTGACTGGGCAGAACTCTTAATGAACATAATTCACAAACTTCAAACTCACAATACGTCAATAAACGTACACAATACTTCCGTCATACTCATAATTCTAACTTCTTAGCTTCACAATAACTCTCCAATACTTCATAGTAAACCTCAGTATCTCCACAGATACCTCTCATTCCAACAGAAAACAACTATTCCAGTGGCCCCCCTTTATTGAGATCTCCAATGCCACAGACTTACTTCTTGTGTCACAGTTGCTTTCCATCTACTCTGCCCATAACACACCTTTAAGAAACTTTGTAAAACTATTCTGTCACAAATTTCTACAGACACCATTGGCAGATTTACTGCTATTATGTGCACTGTCTCCTGGCAAACCTGGAATGAACTGGTGCCTCACCTGATGATCATCTCGCATGTGTATGGCACCTCTGAACATTGCTGCTGTGGGTCAATCACCATAATGTAAAGACATGAATTCTGAACCACCCTACTCAGCTGCAACACACCATGCCATACTTCATCCATGCTGGGTTACCACTGGTTACATCAACCTTATTACTGAACATGCTCGGTTCCAAAAACACACATATTCCACGTAATCCAAGTATAATCTAAAAGCTTCTCTAACTTGTCACCTAAACTTTAATTATTTGCAGTTAATCATTTTACTTAATAAAAACAAAACTTAAGGTTACTTTGGCCTATTCCGAAGTCTTAGAACCCACAGTTTCCCCACAACTAAGCCAGGCACAATCTGAGCACTGGCTGGCATAATGGCCTTTCTGAAGGCAAACCCAACAAGTCACATTGTGTGACTCAGCCGGCCACATATTGCCAAGGTTATTTTGATTATGCTGCAGTTTTACTGTGAAGCCCTTATATATCCTCCATACAGTCCTGATCTCTCCCCATATTTTTGAAGGCCTGAAGAAAGACATTCATGGCTGGCGATCTGCGCTGGACAGAGGTGCACGCCTGGGTAAAATCATGGTTCCTTGGCTACTGCAAACACTTTTCCAGAAAGGCACTGACCGTCTTGTCGATACATGTTAACAGTTACAGCTGTTACTTTTGAAATACTAAACAGTTTATTTACTTTTTTCTTCTCTCTCATTTTCATTTGGCTGTTGCTTATGAATGATTGTTCTTTCTTAAGGATGGAAAAAGATTAGTTGGAAGAAAGTTATGAAGACTAGTATAAGCAGGTAACTCATAACATTAGGTTAATCCTCTTGGAATCATCAGTATTAGAAATTGTGCCTTTTGAAGGCAATTACACTGTTTACCATTGCACGGATTCTGCAACTACTACTAACTTCTTCAGATGTAGAAGACTGTCCAGATTTTTTGATTGGATGAGTGTAAAACCAATGAAACATGTAAAGAGTTGTGAGTGTTTGTGAGACATACATTCCATGAATACCTCATTAAAAACTTGAGATATTTTACCAGAATCAAAATCAAGCACAGTACAACTTGGATACAAGTGCCGCATGTGTTGCCAATTGCTGACAAACTTGCTTCAACAGCTACCAACTGCTTTAGTGCAAAGCTCATTTTGATGATGTTGCTTATTCAAGCATAGACTTAAAACAGTGGGCAGGTCTAAAAGGAGTGTTGTGACATCACACCACATTGGGGTCATTAAATATTCTACATCTACATCAATAATCTGGAAATCACATTAAAGTACCTGGCAGAGGGTTCATCGAAACACCATCACAATCCTCTATTATTCCAATCTCTTATAGCGCACAGAAAGAATGAACACCTATATCTTTCCTTACAAGCTCTGATTTCCCTTATTTTATCATGGTGATCATCCCTCCCTACGTAGGTCGGTGTCAACAAAATATTTTCGCACTCTGAGGAGAAAGTTGGTGATTGGGATTTCGTGAAAAGATCCCGTCGCAACGAAAAACACCTTTCTTTTAATGATGTCCAGCCCAAATCCTGTATCATTTCTGTGACACTCTCTCCCATATTTCGTAATAATACAAAATGTGGTGCTTTTCTTTGAACTTTTTCGATGTACTCTTTCAGTCCTATCTGGTAAGGATCCCGCATCACGCAGCAGTATTCTAAAAAGAGGACGGACAAGTGTAGTGTAGGCAGTCTCCTTAGTAGGTCTGTTACATTTTCTAAGTGTCTTGCCAATAAAATGCAGTCTTTGCTTAGCCTTCCCCACAAAATTTCTGTGTGTTCCTTCCAATTTAAGTTGTTCGTGATTGTAATACCTAGGTATTTAGTTGAATTTACAGCTTTTAGATTAGACTGATTTATCATGTAACCAAATTTTAATGAGTTCCTTTTAGCACTCATGTGGATGCCCTCACACTTTTCGTTATTTACAGTCAACTGCCACTTTTCGCACCATTCAGATATCTTTTCTAAATCATTTTGCAGTTTGTTTTGATCTTCTGATGACTTTATTACTCAATAAACGACAGCGTCATCTGCAAACAACCGAAGACGGCTGCTCAGATAGTCACCCAAATCGTTTATATCGATAAGGAACAGCAAAGGGCCTATAACACTACCTTGGGGAACGCCAGAAATCACTTGTTTTACTCCATGACTTTCCGTCAGTTACTACGGACTGTGACCCCTCTGACAGGAAATCACAAATCCAGTCACATAACTGAGACGATATTCATAAGCATGCAATTTCACTACGAGCCGCTTGTGTGGTACAGTGTAAAAGCCTTCTGGAAATCCAGAAATACGGAATTGATCTGAAATCCCTTGTCAATAGCACTCAACACTTCATGTGAATAAAGAGCTAGTTGTGTTTCACAGGAACGATGTTTTCTAAACCCAGGTTGACTGTGTGTCAATTGACAGTTTTCTTCGAGGAAATTCATAATGTTCAAACACAATGTGTGTTCCAAAATCCTGCTGCATATCGACATTAGCGATATGAGCCTGTAATTTAGTGGATTACTCCTACTACCTTTCTTGAATATTGGTGTAACCTGTGCAACTTTCCAGTCTTTGGGTACGCATCTTTCGTTGAACGAATGGTTGTATATGATTGTTAAGTATGGAGATAATGCATCAGCATACTCCAAAAGGAACCTAATTAGTATACAGTCTGGACCAGAAGACTTGCTTTTATTAAGTGATTTGAGTTGCTTCACTACTCCGAGGATATTTACTTCTACGTTACTCATGTTGGCAGCTGTTATCAATTCGAATTCTGGAGTATTTACTTCATCTTATTTTGTGAAGGCATTTCGGAAAGCTGTGTTTAGTAACTCTGCATTGGCAGCACTGTCTTCGATAGTATCTCCATTACTATCATGCAGAGAAGGCATCAATTGTTTCTTGCCGCTAACATACGACCAGAATCTCTGTTTTTTCTGCCAGGTTTCAAGACAAGGTTTCATTTGGGTATCTCGCATTGAAGTCCACGCTAAATTTTGAGCATCTGTAAAAGATCGCCAATGTTGGGGATTTTGTGTCTGTTTAAATTTGGTAGGTTTTTTTGGTTGTTTCTGCAACTGCCGTTTTGTGTACCAAGGTGGATCAGCTCCGTCATTTGTTAATTTATTTGGTATAAATCTCTGAATTGCTACCGATACTATTTCTTTGGATTTAACCACATCTGGTCTACACTTATATTATTAATTTGGAATGAGTGGAGATTGTCTCTCAGGAAGTGTTAAGTGAATTTTTATCTTTTTTTTTTTTTAATAGGTATATTTTTCCACTTATTTCCAAGGATTTGGGGATTAAAATATTCAATCTTGCTACAACAACCCCGTGGTCACTAATCCCTGAATTGGTTTTGATGCTCATTATTAACTCAGGATTATTTGTTGCTAAGAGGTCAAGGGTGTTTTCACAACTTTACTATTCACATGGGCTCATGAACTAACTGCTCGAAATAATTTTCAGAGAATGCATTAAGCACTATTTCAGATGATATATTCTCATATTTTGTGATAATACATTATTATGCACTGATGAACCTCCCAACTCTGGGTTCACCATACCACAAGTCAGTTATTATTGGCAAAGTTCCTTGCAGCACTCCCCATTTACATGATCCCGAGGGCATTTGTAAGTTACGAACTACCAGGCAAACTTATCCCATGGTGCGATACATTGACAACTTACATGGCTGGAAGAATTATTTATGGCAACCAAATGCAAGAACAGATACCACCTATTATCTTGAATGAGCCATGCCTTTAGAAACTACAAGTTCTTTTAGCACAAATAGCCAGAGCTACAATACAAGGTAACTATGTTCTTAGTGGTTTTACCAGTCAGTCAGTAGAATATAAAAGCATTACTCTTGCGGATACACACAAGCACCTGACCCGTTCAACAATTATGCATGCTGGTCAACAAACTCCACTGCCACCAGCTGCTACAAGAATTCACCATAAGAAGAATGATGTTTAGATAATAAAGAATCTTTCTGCAAGTGCATGTTGACACTCACTTCATACCATACCATACTTACCTGACCATGCACTCTTGTTCTTGTAAGAATTTTGACACACATTCCAATCAATGATATGTATAAAAATTTTTGTGGACACTTAGCTAGTCAGTCAGTCAAACAGAAAGGGTAACAATCAGTTTATTCTATGTCAGCCGAAATGAGCATTTACTTCCCAAAATTTGGACATGTATTTTGATTTTGTTCAGCTGTCTACAGACACTTCTTTTTTAACCTAATTCCTCAGATTGTTGCTAAACCAACTTCTCATACATTATGATTTTAATCATTAAAAATAATGTAACATTGAATTTTAGGTGTATTAGGGGGGTGGTTGAGGGAAAGACGGTGTTGGGGAGAGCAGGGAAACTAAGTTACTTGCCTTGGGTACCAAAATACCTATTACTGGCCCTGGGAATGCAGTCGCTAGCAGGAAGGCATATTTTTAATCTTTTCACATATATTTTCAAGTGACTACAAATGAAATATTCAAACTCTCAAGATACTTTGTGCATTATTTTGTTTTTAAGTCTCAACTGGAAAGTTGCACAATTGCCATTACCTGAAGTATAAAACTGACAGAGGAAACCAGTTTTAATATTCTTGATACCTCTAACAATTCTGTATGACAATACTACATTACAAGGAAACAAAATCCAGACTGCCTTAGTTACAATACCAATGAATGAAACAATATTCATCATAAAATGTAAGCTGGGTTCATTAAGTAGTTGCAAACTTCTGTTTTAAGTTCACTTAATTGTTTGTTACAACAATTTGCTGCACTGAAGCTGAATGACAATATAGTGCTCACTGTTTATAGAATTCAGGGAGAAATGTCTTGACAGCAAAAATAACTATAAAAGACCAGTACAACTAGTAACTGCACCCCATTTCTTATGGTCTTCAAACTGCTTTGTGGAGCTAAGATACTAATGAAATATTTCACTGAAGAGGAAATAAAATGAAACTAATATCACACAACAGCAAAACTCTTATTCTTCGTCTGTTACGATGGTGGTTACAGGTATATAGAAATAATATCACCACAAATTGAAACAATGTAACTGTTTTTCCCACAATTTATTCATGACTGGGATAGACGGGAAAAATTATATTGGCACTAAGTACCTTCCTCCGTACAGTTAATTATGGTTTGAGAATAACACAGTTGAAGCAATATGATAAATCAGTTGTTCTACATACAAAGCAACAGGACTTTAAAAAAAACACCAGTTGACATTGTCAGAAACCTTTTTAGTTGAAAGAGTGTAATTAGTACTAATTCTTATCATTATATAATCAAAGAATTACTGACTCCAACATCACACAAGAATTTAAAAAATAATTTTTTTTGCAAAATTTAATGTAACTCATACAGTGCAGTCATAAGAAAATGTAAATCATTGACAGTAAGCCACAGTAACATCAACAAAATAATGCTGGTGTACAATGATTGAACTTTAGGAGAAAAATTCTGCTAGGTGGCACAACTTTATTGCACTAAAACTATACCAACGGAAACAATACACATCTGCGCCCAAGTAATAAATGAGATATTACATTATCATATAATAGCAGTAATTATAATAGTAATAAAAAGTTACAATTAAAACCTTTTAGAAAGTATATCTGAAGTAGTAAATTAAACAAGATGCAAGATGTGGACATTGAGATAAAGGTCCAGGCCATTACAAGGGTAGAATAAGAAAATATAACTTCCAAAATAAAAGTGGAATGGAGGACAAGATACTTTTGTTAACTTTGATGATATATTAATTACTACACTAAGTTCCAATCAGCACGGGGGCAGCATATCAACATTCTGTAACTTTATATGTATTTCGACATAAAACAGAGCGTGTTGTAAATACTGAACTACACAGTTATTTAATTTTGCTCTTAAGTGTCATCAAACGAAGCAGAGTGGGTGAAAGGGCTGATAATGTATTAACATCTTAAATACCTCTCCTGCCTGTCACTATAACAGCAGAGAGAACAATATTGGAATATTGTATATATGAGATTCTGTGCAGTTGTTCACGAGAGCATTGTTGCCATTAAACCGACGGTGCACATTTTTGAAACAAACAAATTAACTGCAACACTTCCTAACTAATCCAACTTTTAAAAGCACTTTCTTGAGATACTAAATGAAACTAACAAATTTCTGGAATGGAATCACAGATGAGCACCTATGCTTGCCAGACAAATGTGTCAAGATTCAACTCCACAATTATTACACCCTGTTAACTGAACACCTTGTTATTAAACCTCATTAATTCTGTTACACCTTCATGCCCTCGTCTATGCAAAACATTCCCTGAATTACCAAATAAATGGAGAAAAAACAACACAAAAGTAAAACAACGTTAAGAAATGATCAGACAAAACTGATCTTTCAAAATATAATAAGGAAGAGCCTCAGTATAACAAATATAAATAATATTACAATTCACATGCTATACACAAAACTCATTTTTGTTGAAAGTTTATAACAAATAGCAATGAACATTTTATTTACCAGCCATCCTGAGATGTTTACCAAAAATTTTTCCTTAATTAAAATCAGCCTCAAAAAGAATAAGAGCCATTACATAAATATAAGGAATTAGGGCTACACAGCGACTACAACTCCTAACATTAGTGCTTTCCAGACATTTAACTTTTAACTTATTTAAGTGTGCAAATGAGAAACCTAATATTATTGCAAATGAAATGCATAGTCAAGAATGTAAACATTTTGGTGTAGACCACTTAAAGATTTTTGTCAACCAGCTTTAAAAATAAAAATGTTAAGTTTAATCTATATATATTAACACACTTTCTGAGCCATGTCCAATAAAAATCTTTCATTATAAAGATACGCAGTTACTTCCGTTCATTGTCAGCATCTTCTTTCTAACAATATACAAACACAATTTCAATTTACCACTACAGGGAAATTAACGGGTGTAACAATTTCAAGCTGTATTACTGTTTCACTTATCCAATCTCAGGGCATAACAACTGGAATTAAAAATTACAGGTATGGCTGGGCAAGCTACAGGCAGCAGTCACCAGAATAAAATATTTCTAGTCAATAGAATATAACATGTAGAGATTGGTTGTATCAGATGCATTAGGAATCAGTGGATGTCCAGGTGCCAATGTTGAGAAGCCCAGGAACATGAAGGTCCGAATTAAGAGAGCTGAAACAAAACCAACCAGAGAACATTCAATAATAAATTTAAGAGAAACAAAAATCATATTTCAAGTCAGATTTTGACCATGCAAGTAAAAATACTCCCAATGAAACATTGTGAAAGTTTTTTGTTTCCAGATATTAACAATGACAAAATGAGATAAAATCTGCTGTCTTCAGAGCTTCAGAGCAATATGTACAAATTTAACATAAATTTTTGGCTTACCCCTGTCACTGCGTTCCTTCTTGAAACATACGATGACCTGTGTGCACTTTAAGACCTCCTCTGCATACTCCAAGAGTGATACGAACCTGCAGAGCAGGACAACAAATAAATTAGAAGCCAAAAGAAAAAGAAACGTTAAATTTCAAACTATGGCCATTGAAGGGAATATTGTATCCAGCAATTTTTGAGAATGATCTGAAATCTTGTTACCCACTTTACCAGCCACACTGGTGCATATCCACAGAAGTAATACAATTCCTATTAAAATCTGAGTGCCAGCTGTTTATGTAAAACAGTTCTGGTGGTGTAAAATTTAGTGTTTCTAATATTAAAGCACAGAAAACAACAACAATCTAAAAGAAAACCAGGTAAAAGACAGGAAGGAAAAATAGAAATGGGCACAACAAATCTTGACAATTTACTACCGGCCAACATGTCGAGAGAGAGAGAGAGAGAGAGAGAGAGAGAGAGAGAGAGAGAGAGAGATATTTTCCGAATACAGACGTCGTTGCTTAAGCCAGGAAACATTTAATGGATTGTTGTGGGAATATATATTTACTTCGCATTTGGATTCACTGGAAGCCTGACCCATTACCACTGCACCACATCAACATACTGAACACTCACCATAAATACAGGTTTTTTATTTTTATTTTATTTTATTTTGTGGGGGTGGATAAGGGTGGTAGTGATAAGACAGCACAGACATACCAGTTATGAAAGGAACAACTAATGGTCTATGGTGTTCAAGCCAATTTATGACTTACTGGATTATGCACTTTTAATATAAATAGAAAAATAATTTTCATATTTTAGCGGAGCAACTGAGTCAATATTTACCTCATATTCACCCTGTGACAGTCATCACGTTTCCATACCAACCTGTTGTACCTCTTAAGAACATAACGACAAACTATCTGATCAGATGTATCCAGAAACCTATTAGTGGACATTAATACAGGGTGTCTACACCCTTCACCTTTTCTGTCAACTAACTTTTTTGGGGACACTTTCAATGAAGTGTCTTAATGTCTGTGGATAAATGGTAGCTCTTTCTTCTACAAGAGCTGAAACCAGAGAAGGTAGTGAAGTTGAACACTGGGGTCTGGAGCAGAAATTGACATAAGTCATTCCATAGGTGTCGGGATTCTGGCCATGCCAGCCATTTCAGAAATGATGTTAGTCACCAACTGTTACCACAAACATGCTGCTTTATGACAGGGTGCACTGTCATGCTGATACAATCATCATCTCCAAACTGTTCCTCTACAGTGCTGTGCACAGTAAATAATACCATAAAATCCCGCCATATTTAGTGCTTTACGTGCAATAAGGTGAAAACACCAACCACAAAAAACCACTCCCACACAGTAACACCAACTCATCCGAACTTCACTACAAATGATGGCAGGTAACGTTCTCTAGGCAGTTGGCAAAATCACACTGTTCCACTGGATTGATACAGCGTATAGCACAAGTCATCACTTCAAATCACTCATTTCCAGTCATCCTTTACCCAGCGACATCACACACTATATCACCTTAAACGTCATTTAGCAGTGACTACAGAAGTATACGGCTTATGAGGAGCTGCTCGATCACTGCACCCCGTTCTTTTTAACTTCTTACACAGTCACTGTGCTAACTGGTAAAGTTTGGGAACTCCCGAGTGATTCCTTCCACCAATGTTATTTAACAATTTACAAACATCCTCCACAATGCTCGATGGCTCCTGCCTGTCAATACAAGAGGTCTGCCTGGTCTTGGTTTAGCTGTGGTTGTTTCTTCGCATTCCCATTTCAAATCAAAAGTTGACTAGGGTAGCTTTAGAAGGATTTAAGTGTGTCTGATGAATTTGATACTCGTGTCAAATCCAATGATTAGTACACATTCGAAGTCACTGAGCTCTCCTGACTGTCCTATTTTGCAGTTACTGCTTCTCTACTAACAACACTGTATACCTGTCTCATCATACTGGTGGGCCCACCTCTCATGACATCTAGTGGTCAGTTTCGCTTTACATATGAGTGTTCAGATACTTTCGATCGAAGAGTATGGAAGCTGTACTGAGCAAGCTGAAAGTTTGTTTTACCAGTACATAGCACACTAAGCAAGGAGCACACAAAGCAAACACACTGTACACAGATAGCACACCATGCCACATTGACATTCAGGGGATCTCCACTTCAACACTTGTGGGGCATTTGCAAACTGCAATATTGCCTGGGTTGTTCCCCTAACACTGAATCACTGAACGATTAAAAAAAAATAGAGCTAACAAACTACAATATCCATAAAAACAGTAGTACAAGACTTTTATATAAAAATTTTAGTGGCCTTCAAATGAAATTACATGTGTGAACAGCATATAATTTATAAATGCCCTATTAACACCAACTAAACTTAGCACCTGATGCTTCACTTATAAATCACTACTTGATTCTATAGCATTTGGTCTTGCTTCTTTGAGGACAGAAACTGCTGCATTACAGACCCTCTAATCTAATTCAAAATTCCTGTTTGAGTTGTTATTTACTGATAGAAACATAAATTTTTAAACTGTAGTTCATCAGTATGCAAAGGTACTGTCTCTGATGTCCAATGTATCATTCAGGAAATTGGGCATAAGACAAAGTGTTAAACCAACTCAAGTGCCCGAACAATACACAGTTTCTGTTTAATACACTAAATCCAAATTAAACTAACTTAAGATGATGATTACGATGCTGTTAAGAAACTAGACTGCATTGTTGTCAGTACTTTCAACTGCAAAATGGTCAGCTGCCACTGTGGTGATAACACAAAGGGAGAACTATGGCTTATTTTATACTAGAGGTCTAGCCTCAGCAGCTTTATATTAAGGTGTGTTCAGTGAGTATTGTGATAAACAGATAATTTCTGAAGCACTCTACAAATAAAAATAACATTGACCTGATACAGATGTGTTTTTTTTAAAATTTATTTATTATTTTTTTATGGTTTTAGGGCGCAAAACTGCTACGGTCATAAGCGCCCAGTCTGTGACTTAGGAAAAGGCAGAAAAGGGAACGAAATTCAAAAAATTGGAGAAACTAAAAACAGAAGGAAAGCTTAAAAAAACCACTATAGAAGGGGGTTGGTTGTCCCCAAAAAGAGCTTCAAATGACTGACGTCATCTCACTGGCCCTAATAAACTCGAGAACGCGATCGGCTGAGCGCGTGTCATCTGCTAAAACAGACGATATTTCAGGCGACAGCTGTAGACGAACGCGTAATGGAGTAAAATAGGGGCACTCAAGTAAAAGATGTCTTACCGTCCACAGGTGAGAGCAGTGGGGACAGAGTGGGGAGGATCACCACTGATACAGAGTGTCAGTACATGGAGATGACCCAGCAGGTGGCTGCTTCAAGCTCAAACTGTGGTGAAGGGGTTTCATCCTCCAAAGCCACCACTAATGTTGACAACAAAACTGGTGGACCATAACAGTTTATTGTAGAATTTGCTTTTCTCATGAGAGGAGATGTTCATCTGACATTTCATCATTTGTGAGTGAGATGTAGGGTAGCACCCAACTTCAGTTTCTTCCTCGCATTGGTCAAAGTAGCACACTAAGCATCTGGACCACTGTCAAAGGGACACCATATTCACATAGAGGTCAATATCAAGATAAAATCATAGGGGAGACTGGTGTGATACAAAAGAACATATGGAGTAAAGAAGCAAAATGTGTGCAGTACTCTAAGCTTCCTAACCTGAAACTAGGTGCAAGCTGAAATAGAATGGAAACTATCTACAACACTACACAACAAATTTCCAGAAAATAATGTAATACACCTGATACCCTGCAAGTGCAACTAACTATATGCTGGTTCAGTTGGGGAAACTGCCAAAGGGGTAATCAGCCATGTAACAATCAGACTGCTTATGGCCTTAAAAGTAGTCAAAAGTTAACATAGCAAATTAGTTTTCTTTACTCCTGTTTGCTGTTTTTCCATTATCAGTATTTTTCACTAAAGTATGGTTACTGTTTAACAAAAGAACTTTAGGCCAAGGGTTCATATATTTTAACAGAATTCAGGATATTTTCGAAAAATACAAAAATGCAGGACAAATGAGTAAAACTCAGGACATGATAGAATTATCATCAATACAGGCTTAATAATACGAGGCGTGTTTTTTAAGTAAGTACCGTTTTGAAATTTTAAAAAAGGACATGCTAAGATATCTAAATAATTTTAATTTTACATGAAAGCCTGTATCTTAATCTATGCACTGACGCCATTACAGTCTGATTCTTCCTTGTTTACGTTGTGTACTGAGTGTTCAAGAGGCCTCCGATAATCTTGAGTCCCTCCGACTGAAGTACGGGCTGTTATAAGATTTCTTAGTGCTAAAGGCCTAAAAGCAATCAATATTCATTGTGAGATCTGTGCAGTTTATGAAGCAAACATTATGAGTGATGGAATGGTAAGAAAGTGGGCGAGAGCATTTAAAGATGGCCGCACAAATGTGCATGATGAACAACAGAGTGGGCGTCGTTCGGTCGTTATGAAAGTTTGGTGCAGGAAGTGGACAATAAGGTGAGACAAAACAGGTGCTTTACGATTTTCTCCTTGCAGGATGACTTTCCTAATGTTTCTCGTAGTGTTTTGTACGACACTGTAACCGAGCACTTTAATTACCGAAAATTGTGCGCATGTTGGGGACCGAAAATGCTGACGGATGCGCACGAAACCAAACGTTTAGACAGTGCATTGACTTTCCTTGAGCGGTACCACAATGATGGTGACTATTTCTTAAGCCAAACTGTTACAGGCGATGAAACATGGGTGGCCTACGTCACACCAGAATCAAAGCAACAGTCCATGGAAGTTGAGCAATGCCATCATTTTGCTGCAAGACAATGCCCGTCCGCATGTGGCGAATCAGACCAAAGATCTCATCACGTCTTTTCAATGGGAAGCTCTAAATCATCCTCTGTACAGCCCCGATCTTGCGCCCAGTGAATACCATCTGTTCCTGCACTTGTGCACTTGAAGAAACAGCTGGGTGGTCAGCATCTTCAAGACGATGTGAAGTCAAAACAGTGGTGATGCAGTGGTTAACAACAAGTCAGGTGGCAGACTTATGAGGAGAGTATTCAAAAACTGGTACAATGTTATGACAAGTGCCCCAATATTGACAGAAATTATGTAGAAAAGTAGATTAAGATAATAGAGGCTTTAATGTAAAAATAAAATTATTGAGATCTTACAAGGGAACCTCCCCATCGCACCCCCCTCAGATTTAGTTATAAGTTGGCACAGTGTATAGGCCTTGAAAAACTGAACACAGATCAATTGAGAAAACAGGAAGAAGTTGTGTAGAACTGTGAAAAAATAAGCAAAATACACAAACTGAGTAGTTCAAGGGAAGATAAGCAACAATAAGGACGATAGGAATGCAGGTGCGTCGTGGTCTCGTGGTAATGTGAGCAGCTGCGGAACGAAAGGTCCTAGGTTCAAATCTTCCATCAAGTGTAAATTTTAATTTTTTATTTTCAGTTTATGTGACAAACTCTTATGTTTTCATCACTTTTTTGGGAGTGATTATCACATCCACAAGAAAACCTAAATCGGGCAAGGTAGAAGAATCTTTTTACCCATTCGCCAAGTGTACAAGTTAGGTGGGTCGACAACATATTCCTGTCATGTGACGCACATGCCGTCACCAGTGTCGTATAGAATATATCAGATGTGTTTGCCTGTGGAGGAATCGGTTGACCTATGACCTTACGATCAAATGTTTTCTGTTCCCATTGGAGAGGCACGTCCTTTCGTCTACTAATCGCACGGTTTTGCAGTGCGGTCGCAAAACACAGACACTAAACTTATTACAGTGAACAGAAATGTCAATGAACGAACGGACAGATAATAACTATGCAAAAATAAAGAAAGTAAAATTTTCAGTCGAGGGAAGACTTGAACCAAGGATCTCTCGTTCAGCAGCTGCTCATGCTACCACGGGACCACGGCGCTTCTAAGCACACTTCGTCCATGATGTTACTTATGTGGCCCATGGACTACTCAGTTTGTATATTTTGCTTATTTTTTCACAGTTCTACACAACTTCTTCCTGTTTTCTCAATTGATCTGTGTTCAGTTTATCAAGGCCTATCCACTGTGCCAACTTATAACTAAATCTGAGGGGGGTGCGATGGGCAGGTTCCCTTGTTAGCACGTCTTTTTTTAATTTGTAACGGTACTTACTTAAACAACACGCCTCTAAATTCTTTTTCACATAATATACCATACAACGAATGAGAGTAACAGTATTTGAAATGTTGATGTAAATATAAACACAAATTTCACACATTTTGTACTGAAGATGATCGTGCACAGGCTCAAGGAAGGCTAGCAAATATGGTTTTTACAACTGCCAGAGCTTTTGCTGTTTCTAGCTTGAATGTGTTCATTCGCACACAAAGCTGTAATTGTAGAAAACACTCCTGATAGATGCATTATATCCTGTAATAGCTAATGAAAATTCAACCAAGCTTCTATGTTTTAGACCGAGTCACTCAGCATAAATATCAGGAAAAATTTCTTACCATTTATCACTGACAATTTCACATTGCAGTCCAGCAACTTTCCAGTATTTACTTGCGTAACAATATTCATCAAACAGTTCTCCCTCACACACAAAAGTTTATGACTATTTTACAAAACTACACAGTTACTGAATACTAATCCAGCTGATGGTTTTATGGCCATCCACAATCCACTGGCTAAAGAGATCCCAGAAATAGTTCACACCACACACAAACACATCCAATGCAGGTATCACAGAATGTGATAGCGATATCTAATTGATCAACTGTCACACTTGTCAACTTTTGTAGCTGCTGTTTTACTGCAGATGTCAGAAATCTTAGATTTTCTGCTTTCTAATTTGTTAGCAACATGTTTATTTCATCCGTAACTTCATTCAGGATGATAAACATGTCAAGGTACAGGAAGTATTACTTTAATGCTTGAAAAATACAAATGACTTAACTGGTAAAAGAGAATCATCTAGCAAGTTTTTCATAAGACTGAATATATCAAACACCTAAGACATACAAAGTCAAATGGCCTGATTTCAGTTCACTAGCTTTTGCATAGCTAACAGCACAATTTCCTTTGTGACAACTAATCTGATTTTCAGATACAAGCACAAGAGATTATTGTTGAGCAGCAATTTAACTGTGTCAGCTGTGCAGCCCACGGACTCGGGTTGTGCACCACTGTGTGATATGCAAATTTGGCTTCTTGCACCAAACGTTATCCAAGTCTAACTATCTTCACCAATAAGTAGTCATCAATTTTTGATCCGTAAGAGTTAAGTGCAGTTTTATGTTTGTTCGACTTCATGTGACATATTGGTGTATAACTTTTAACGCAGTCCTCAATTTCACACAAATTGCACACTCAATATTGCCATGTTTCTGAAAAATCTGAATTCTTGCAGTCTGTTACTGTTTAATGTGCACTTGGAATTTCCCATGATTAACAAAGGTAATATAAACTTTATTTAAGTCACTGTCACAAGCATTGGAAACAACCATAAAACAGTTCAACATTCCAAAGTTGGAACACTTGTAAATGTTTACAAAACATGGCATGATCCATTTTGTGGAAGAATTTGTATATTGTATCAAACTTTATAACCAAAAGTTTAGATTTTTTAAGCAAATTAAGTGCTTTGGCAATGTTCCAAAACTTCATGCAAACAAAGTATTTTATCGGAATAGGTGAGTAGGAAGAATCTTTGCACACAAGGCAAAAATATGGAACATTTCACTGTTGCCAGACAGAGTTTAGGGACACTGGGGCATTTCACTGAAAATCTGGACTGTCCCAGAAAAATCTGGATAAATGGGGACCTTGTTTATGCCACAGAATACAATATAGCATTGTCAGTTACCTTGGTGTAAATGATCGAATGTCTGTTAATGCAAATATGCCTTGGTACTCAACAAGCACCATTTTCCTACCTTTGCAGTATTTCAGGATTATGCCTGGGAGGTTTGAGAGCATATATGATAAGCCAGAAAAAGTGAAATATTGTCCCATTTCAGTGTCTTGCAAGTTGAATGAAGCTTTTCATAAAAAATGGAACACTCCCTTTGAACAGGATCGACATGAAGAATTCAACATTATTTTATATATAAAGTACTCTTTTACAGTGTTATACAAAAATAAAAAATGGAAGCTTTAATTTATTCCTCACTTAAGACGAAGGAACACTCAATTTGATATACTTTATTAACTCCATCACACTTATGTACATACAGATGCAATACATGTCACACAGTCTAAGTAGACTTAATCTGCAAATGATGTATGAGAATGTGCTGAAGATTAATGCCTCTGTACCTGTGTGAACATTCTTACACCTTTTTAAAACACAGATGTAATTAACATTCTATATATTTATTCTTTGTGTCTACATATTTATTTCCCTACATAGTCACCATTGCAAAGAACATTTCTCCCAACAATATACCAGTTCATTGGAACCTTCACTGAAGAATATTTGAATATGTTGACGGACCAACAACCTTATGTCTGCCTGCATTGCTTCATCACAACAAAGTGAAGTCCTCGAAGGAGTTTTGTAAGTTTTGGAAAGGACAAAAATCTGTTGGAGCCAAGTTGGAACTGTATGGAGGATGATGGATGACAGTGAACCCCCAGCAACTGATAGTTGAAGATGTCACGCCACCCGTATGTCATCTGGCATTGTTATGGTGAAAGAGAGGGTGCTCCAGGAATGAAACCGTGCATTGAAGTGTGTTGTATGGTGGGTTGCTGCACCCAATTGTCTCTTCACAGAGAAATCATACTGAATCCATCAAAACATACTTTTAAAGTGAGCAACTCCTCTTCCCCCCCCCCCCTCCCCCCCCCCCCCCCCCTCCTATGGTATCATGTCTCAGGATTTCTTGGCACAATTGATTAATGGTGTGCTTGTGTGTGTTCAGCCAAGTAGTAGTTCCCATATTTTTGGTCAGCATTTCAACATCTTCCTCAGCTGCTGCAAGCTGTGTTAATTATGTGTACTCCCTACCTATACTCCAACTTGACAAATATTTTTGATAAGTAGCAAAAACACTGAAGCATGTAGCAGGTGGTGTGGAGAGTATAACACACACACACACACACACACACACACACACACACACACACACACACACACACAGAGAGAGAGAGAGAGAGAGAGAGAGAGAGAGAGAGAGAGAGAGAGATTGATTGATTTTTTATAGTTAAAAATATCAATGTGAAGGTTCCCTATTACGTCTTTAAATCAGATTCCAAGGCTAAAACAACAAATTCTTTACTATATGTTCCTGAAAAGTTGAGATACATGAAGTTTTCTGTCATTACATTAAATTATGCTGGTTGTTCTGGAGTGGGGACATGTAGATTTGCAACTTCACATATGGCATTTGTTGGGTGGTCACATGACCAATAACGGGACAATCATATCAGATATTTTGTAACCATTTTGCTCCACACATTAACTCACCACTAAGCAGCACTTTAACTACACTTATATTAACACATTGCATACAGCTCTGATTTTTTAGTTTCCACAACAATCTGTATTTATCAGTGTTAATTGTTTTATCATACAAATATGTTACTTCTCAGTAAAGAGAAGCTCATCAGAGTACTAGAGCACACTGTTACCAGGCAGTCATGTGACCCACGACTATAGCACTGTAGTCACATGGCTAATCTGCAGGATTAGTGCTTGTTTACAGCACTCGCTACGCAAGCGCATATGGACACACACAGCTGGCAGTTCATTCACTCGGTATCGTGCAGCACTCACTCAAGAGTGATGGGCAACAGCTGTGTGGTCTTGCCATAGGGATATTTTTTTTTTTTTTTTTTTGTGGTTTTAGGGCGCACAACTTCAACGGTCATTAGCGCCCAGACTACGTGAGGAATGCACCGCGAGCC
Source organism: Schistocerca serialis cubense (assembly GCF_023864345.2). NCBI lineage: Eukaryota > Metazoa > Arthropoda > Insecta > Orthoptera > Acrididae > Schistocerca > Schistocerca serialis. The sequence continues at coordinate 764,387,617 of NC_064640.1, forward strand.
ACAAGTTTAAAACAGCAACGAAACGGAAAACACGATAAAAGACAGACTGACAGGCATAGGATTAAAAAAGGAAAACAGCAGAATCAAATGTCCTTTGAGAGGGTTGTCAAATTGATAAAATGAAGAACGCGAGCAGCTGCTCTTGGGTCATCCGCTAAAATGGCTTCTACAGTACATGGCAGGCCAAGATCGAGACGCAGGGTGTTAAAATCCTGACAAACCGTTAAAATATGGCAGACCGTCAGCAATTGCCCACAGGGGCAGAACGGCGCCGGCGCAGCCGTCAGCAGATGGCGATGGCTGAACCGGCAGTGGCCAATTCGTAACTGGGCCAAAACGACCTCCTCCCGCCGAGAAGGGCGTGAGGACGACGTCCAAGCCACGGGAAGAGGTTTCAGGGCCCGAAGTTTGTTGTCTGTAAGTGCAGCCCAATCGGCATGCCACTGCGATAAAATGCGCCGACAAATTACCCTGCTACAATCTGACGAAGGGACACAACAAGATGCTGTCCGAGGCTGGAGGACCGCAGCCTTGGCCGCGGCATCTGCAGCTTCGTTCCCAGGGATACCGACATGGCCAGGAACCCACGTAAAGCTAACCGGAGAACTGACGTCCACCAGCTGCTGAAGAGAGCGTTGGATCCGGTGCACGAAAGGGTGAACCGGGTACGGATCACTGAGGCTCTGGATAGCGCTCAGGGAATCGGAGCAGATGACATATGCAGAATGTCGGTGGCGGCAGATGTAAAGGACAGCCTGGTAGAGGGCAAAGAGCTCAGCTGTGAAGACCGAACAAAGGCCATGGAGCCGGTATTTGAAACTTTGTGCCCCGACAATAAAGGAACATCCAACCCCGTCATTGGTCTTAGAGCCATCTGTATAAATGAAGGTCATATTAATGAACTTCGAACGAAGTTCGATAAAACGGGAGTGGTAGACTGAACCGGGGGTAACCTCCTTCGGGAGCGAGCAGAGGTCAAGGTGGACGCGAACCTGAGCCTGGAGCCAAGGTGGCGTGTGGCTCTCGCCCACTCGAAAGGTTGCAGGGAGTGAAAAATTAAGGTGTTGAAGGAGGCGACGAAAGCGAACTCCAGGGGGTAGCAGGGCAGAGACATACAACCCGTATTGACTGTCGAGAGAGTCATCAAAAAAGGAACGATAAGACGGGTGGTCGGGCATTGCCAGTAGCCGACAGGCATACCGACAAAGCAGTATATCGCGCCGGTAGGTGAGTGGCAACTCACCAGCGTCAGCATGAAGACTCTTGACGGGACTAGTATAAAACGCTCCGATCGCAAGTCGTAAACCCCGATGTTGTATGGAGTTGAGGCGGCGTAAGATGGATGGCCGTGCAGAGGAGTATACGAAGCTCCCATAATCCAGCTTGGAGCGGACGATCGACCGATATAGACGAAGCAGGACGGTTCGATCAGCTCCCCACGACATACCACTGAGAACACGGAGGACATTTAGAGAACGGGTACAACGGGCAGCCAAATATGACACATGTGGAGACCAACTAAGTTTCCTGTCAAATGTGAGACCTAAAAATTTTGTTGTCTCCACGAATGGGAGAGCAACGGGACCGAGTCGTAAGGACGGTGGGAGAAACTCTTTGTAGCGCCAGAAGTTAATACAGACCGTCTTCTCGGCAGAGAAACGGAAGCCATTGGCGACACTCCAGGAGTAAAGACGGTCAAGAGAACGCTGAAGACAGCGCTCCAGAAAACACGTACGCTGCGCGCTGCAATAGATGGTAAAATCGTCTACGAAAAGGGAGCCTGATACATCAGCTGGGAGGCAATCCATTATTGGATTGATCGCTATGGCGAAGAGAGCGACGCTCAAAACTGAGCCCTGTGGCACCCCATTCTCCTGGTGAAAGGTGTCTGACAGGACAGAACCCACACGTACCCTGAACTGTCGATCCATTAAAAAGGAACGAATAAAAAGAGGGAGGCGACCGCGAAGGCCCCATGTATGCATGGTGCGGAGAATGCCCGCCCTCCAACAGGTGTCGTAAGCCTTCTCCAAATCAAAGAACACAGCCGCGGTCGGGCGCTTCCGCAAGAAGTTATTCATAATGAAGGTCGACAAGGTAACCAGATGGTCGACAGCAGAGCGGCGTTTACGAAATCCACATTGTACATTGGTAAGTAGGCGTCGAGACTCGAGCAGCCAAACCAATCGAGAGTTAACCATTCGCTCCATCACTTTACAGACACAGCTGGTAAGCGAGATGGGTCGATAACTAGAAGGCAAGTGATTGTCCTTCCCCGGCTTAGGAATCGGGACAACAATAGACTCGCGCCAGCATGCGGGAACATGTCCCTCAATCCAGATGCGATTGTTAGTACGAAGAAGATAACCTTTACCCGCAGGAGAAAGGTTCTTCAGCATCTGAATATGAATAGAATCAGGCCCTGGAGCGGAGGACCGTGATCGGCCAAGTGCGTTTTCGAGTTCCCGCATGGTGAATGGGGCATTATAACTTTCACGATTCGAGGAGCGGAAGTTAGGTTGCCTAGCCTCCTCTGCCTCTTTGCGGGGGAGGAAGGCAGGGTGGTAATGAGCGGAGCTCGAAACCTCAGCGAAAAAGCGGCCGAAGGCATTGGAGACATCCTCAGGGGCCACAAGGACGTCATTCGCGACCATCAAGCCAGAAACTGGTGAGTGGACCTTAGTGCCAGATAGCCGGCGCAGGCTACCCCAGACAACAGAAGAAGGAGTAAAACTGTTGAAGGTGCTTGTGAAAGCAGCCCAGCTGGCTTTCTTGCTTTCTTTAAAAACACGACGACACTGAGCACGTAATCTTTTATAATTGATACAATTCGCCACTGTAGGGTGGCGTTTAAAGGTGCGTAAAGCACGTCGACGAGCACGTAAAGCATCTCTACATGCTGCAGTCCACCAGGGGACCGGTACGCGACGTGGAGAAGAAGTAGGGTGAGGGATGGAATATTCAGCAGCAGCGAGAATGACGTCCGTGAGGTGTGCGACCTGACGATTGCAGCTTGTGAAGGTTTTATCCTGAAAGGTCGCCCTGGAAGAGAAGAGCCCCCAGTCTGCCTTGGAGATGGTCCAACTAGATGAGCACTGAGAGGGGGTATGCTGCAGGAGATGGATAACACACGGGAAGTGGTCGCTCGAATATGTATCAGAAAGTGCATACCACTCAAACCGGCATGCAAGTTGGGGAGTACATATAGAGAGGTCTAAATGGGAATAGGTGTGACATGTGTCCGAAAGAAAAGTAGGGGCGCCAGTATTGAGGCAGACAAGATTGAGCTGGTTGAAAAGGTCTGCTAACAGGGAGCCCCTCGGGCAGGATGCTGGAGAGCCCCGAAGGGGATGGTGGGCATTGAAGTCTCCAGTTAACAAAAATGGTGCAGGTAGCTGAGCAATAAGTTGCATCATGTCTGCCCTGGTAACGGCAGATGATGATGGAGTGTAAACGGTACAAATGGAAAATGTAAAAGTGGGGAGAGTAATGCGGATGGCTACTGCCTGCAGGCCGGTGTGCAACGTGATGGGATCGTAGTAAATATCATCCCGGACCAGCAACATAACCCCTCCATGGGCCGGAATACCTACCACAGGGGGTAGGTCAAAACGCACAGAGGTGTAGTGTGCCAAGGCAATTTGATCGCATGGGCGTAGCTTCGTTTCCTGGAGGGCTACGACAAGCGGACGGTGCAAGCGGAGCAGCAACTTCAAGTCCTCTCGGTTGGAGCGAATGCTGCGAATATTCCGGTGAATAAGTGCCATCGTAAGAAGAAAAGAAAGACGAAAGAAGGGGTCACCTCGAAGGCCGCTGAGGGCCTGGCTTCGAGCGAGCACAGCCGCCGCTATCAGTAGGCGGACAGTCATCGTCCATTGGGTCTATAGGTTCATTGGCCATCTTGGGAAGATGGCCGGGAGGGGGAGCTTCCTCCGCCGGTGAACGGCCAGACGTTCGGCTACCAGCGGTGCGGCCAGGCGAAACGGATGACGGCCTGGGGCGGCAACCGCTGGGTGGCGCAGGAGAAGAAATGCGCCGTGGCGGAGAAGGAGAACTGTGCTTCCTATGAGCCTTCTTGGAAGGACGTTTGGTGGAAGTACCGGTCGAAGGCTGGGAGGTCGAGGTACGTAGGAAGTCTGCACAGGACGGTTCCTTCTTGAAGGCCCGTGCATCGGACTTCTGAGTCTTCGTCTTGGCAGAAGCTGATGAAGGTGCTTGTGGCTGAGGAGTGACGGGAGGAAGAGGAGACGTTGACCGGGCGATCTTAGCACTGGCCGAACGGACGACCGTGGTGCTGAAGGTCAGATCGCATGTCTGGGTTGCCACCTCCCTGGTAGTCCAAGGAGAGGCGAGGCGAGGACAGTACTGTATTTCCCCGCTGGGAGCAGCGTGGGCTTCCTACTAGCCAATAGCTTGCGAGCAGCCGAGGTGGACACTTTCTCTTTGACCCGAATTTCTTGGATACAGCGTTCTTCCTTATAGACAGGACAGTCGCGGGAGGATGCGGCATGGTCACCCTGACAGTTCACACAACGAGGAGACGGAGGTGGACAGTCACCCTCATGGGCATCCCTGCCACAAGTGACACATTTAGCCGCATTGGAACTAGACTGTCGAGTGTGATTGAAACGCTGACACTGGTAGCAGCGCGTAGGTGTCGGGACATAGGGGCGAACAGAAATAACCTCGTAGCCCACCTTGATGCGCGATGGCAGCTTAACACTATCGAAGGTCAAGAAAAGTGTCCGGGTCGGTACAAGGTCATTGTTGACCTTTTTCATGACCCTATGGACAGCCGTCACGCCCTGCTCAGCGAGGAATGATTGAATCTCCTCGTCAGTCAATCCGTCGAGGGAGTTAGTATAGACCACTCCACGAGACGAATTCAAAGTTCGGTGAGCCTCCACCCGCACAGGGAACATGTACAGGAGTGTGGCCCGAAGCAGTTTTTGTGCCTGAAAGGCGCTCTCAGTTTCTAGTAATAAGGTACCGTTACGCAACCTGGTACAAGATTTGACAGATCCGGCTATGGCATCGACACCCTTCTGGATAACGAAAGGGTTGACAGAGGAAAAATCCTTTCCGTCCTCAGATCGAGAAACGACGAGGAACTGTGGGGCAGGCGGTAGTACTTTTGTCACTGGTGGCTGGTCATGTTTCCGTTTTTGGGCAGAAGTCGAGACAGATGGAGTGAAATCAATTGCGGAGGAATCCCCCATGATTGCCAGCGTCTCCGATGGCGCGCTCCTTCCTTGTGGGGACCCTCTCAGAGGGCACTCCCGCCTTAGGTGAATGTTTACACCTCAGGTCACACCTCCCGAGAAACAGACGGAGGGACCAATCGGCATGGTCAGAAGGTATCAGCTCAGGCAATCACCCCTCCCCGGGCCTGGCCTTTACCAGGGGGTACGCGCGTGCCTTACATGTCTACCCAGGGCGGGGAATTACACGTTACCCCGTCACCGGCTACGCGTGCGAACGTGTGGGTCGGCCTTCAGGCACACACAGGGAGGAAGGAAGAGGAGGAAAAAGAAGAGAGGAGGGAGAGAGAGAGGACAGACTGTCTCAAACGCCGAGGCGGAGACCAGAGAAGGCAAGGAGGAGAAGGTAATGAGAAGAAGGCAATGAGAAGGCAAGGAGAACCAAGGAGAAGAAGGCAATGAGAAGGCAAGGAGAAGAAGACAAGGGAAAGAGTAAGGAAGACAGTGAGGTGGAAAGGAGCAAAAAAAGGAACCAAACAAAGGAAGGAAGAAACGAGAAGTGAAAAAGCAAAGTGACTGCAATTAGAGGTCGTGGAACCGTCCGTCTCCGGACGCAGGCGCTAACGACCCCCTTGAGGGGGTGGGACTCCTTTTAGTCGCCTCTTACGACAGGCAGGAATACCTCGGGCCTATTCTAATCCCCGGACCCGCAGGGGGGGCCATAGGGATAGGGAAACAGACTATCCACACAGCTTTGACAGAACGTAGGGGCACTAACGTGTCCGGCAAGAATTCAAATGCATTTTGATTTGGAATTTCTTTTGAGCTGTCAACTTTCCATGTTTTTTATGGAGAAGATGCGCACACTATACCTGAGATTCACCAAGTGTTACTACAGTATAATGAAAATTTAAGTGATAACATAATACAGAATGTTATTGAAGGTCATTGTTTCAGTTGTGGAGCTGTATATTTCCATGAAATAAAAGCTGATGAATTAATGCTCACTTACAGTACGCTGCCGAAATTGCACTGACATTTAGACATATTTTGAATAGAATAATTTTAAGAGATTTATGTTGAGAGTGAAACAACACACTATGATTGTCAACTTCGTTTATAATTTACTAAAAAACTTCAATCCAGCAACATCGTAGCCTTTTGTGAATAAATTGGGCAAGTGAACTAGTTACATTTGATAATATGAACAGAAAGAGAAAGGAAGCATAAGGGGTATTGATGTAGAAAGTTGGGTATTGTTCGAATACATTACTATCTGGATAATTATTCGAATAAGTAGGTCATTCAAACAAATTTATTCACCAATAAATTATCTATAAACTAAAACAACAAAGAAAATAATGCCGCTATTTCCTTTGTTTACTTCTTGTACAAAATTAGTTTTCATTCCCTTGGCTCAGTGCAGTTTCTGTTTTATACAAAACTTATCATTGATCTGTCCAGAAACATGACTTTGTGGCTCAGCAGCTATGTTCCAGAATACAAAACTTCCTTCAAGTTGAGCAGAACTTTCCTGACTTACAGCATAACAATTTAAACATAAAAATGCTTATAGGCAGACAACCTCAGCAGTTTGGGCTTTAACACTAGGCAGCAGCAATGTTAATTAGCCTATTTAATCAGCCAGCTGGTGGTTAGTCATGATTGATCAGCCGAGCACACCATCACAACAAATTGACTAACTATAAAAATTATTTTTCCGTGATTTTACTTTGTTTAAGCACTGCAGATTATAAATTCACTTCATAGATGTGGGAGCTTACAGAAAATACTGTGACTTGGCTATTTTTATGCAATCAACTTTGCATGAAATATCGTTAATAAAAATTTACAAATACCACAGAAAAACGCCCAGTTAAACAAGGGTGTACTGTTGCCATGCATCACTGAGACGAAGCATTTGGTATACCTGAAAATTTAATGTGCCCTTATGCAGGAAGGAGTTACACAATAAAAGAACCTTTAAAAACTGACTGTCTCTGACTATGCGGATTGTAGAATACACACTGACAAAAGACTGAAGAATAGAGAACATTTCATCGCCAATGGATGTTTGACATGAATTTGCAATTGCCGTGATAAATTCATGCCGTGTCTTTTAAATTAAATGTGCCAGAAAGATGGCTATAAATCTGAGGACATATTGTATATCTCCCAGAAATGGAAATTCCCTGAGTCCTATAAGCTGTTGAAAGTCATCATGAAATCTGTTTCACGATGCTAAGGTCTGGCTGGTTCAACAAGTTCACAGACACTGAAGGCGGCCACAAATTCTCCACGAGACGGCCTGCTCACAAATGGCAGCATGGTACCAGCTGGGTGTCGTGGCACCCCAATATGCAGGCTGCTACGAAATGAGTGAACAAAGTGAGAACTATGTGGTTCCTCAGCATTAATGTCACTACACTTTTAACCTTAAGTCTCCTAAAACATTTAATGCATGTTTGCTGGATGTCTGGAATCATCCAAAATGTTTTAGGATTAATTCTGGGTGAGATTGCCATTAGAATATGGAATAGTTTTTCAATCCAACATCCATCTACGCAATTATGTTGAGCTCTGAGATTTGAAATTTTTGGAAGAGACATTGGGTTAGAGTATATACCAGTTCGTAACATTTCAGCACGCACGCGTGTGCACACACACACACACACACACACACACACACACACACACACACACACACACACACAAAACTTTTGTATTGTTAAGGTGTCAAGGACATTTCTAAGACTTTCACCTTTCTATACTAACTGCAATTATTGCAGAAAAGTCTTACCTACAATTTAAAAACACCAAGTTCACTTCTACTATTGTTCATGACCAAGGGAGGCTTACAACAAACTTCAGACATATAACAGTCACAGAAATGGCAAAGAAATAGGGCCATGAGCTTCAAATGACAGATTGACGTAAAAAGTTTTTTTTAGGAATGTGATTTGAGAAGTGAAGCTACAATGGATCACAACAATTTGCCAAGAACTACACTGGAATTGACAAGATCTCAATTTTTGGTGCTGATGATGATGATCTGAAGGCCATACACTGAAGTCATGATTAAAGAGGAATTCAGGAGTGCATTGCATGTGAAGAACATATTTCCCTTGGTGTCACAACAGTAAAGCTAAAATCAGCTGAAGCTTTATTCTAAACATCTTATCACAAAAGGTTGTTCTGAAAACTAAAAGAAACTGACAGTACATTCGTTTGATGTATGACAAAGTATTGGAGCAGAGCTATAAATGTAACTGAACTTTAAATGTATCTATTATCATTCACATTTTTTATTCACAGATGCCGAATAACGGTTTTTATTCATGTAAGTGAATAATGTTTTGAATAATATTTTGAATAATATTTGTTATTCATGAATAACAAATGGTAATTTGTATCTGTATTAGTTATTCATCTTTTATTTAAATTTCACCCAAGTCTAGCTCTAAGCGAAAGGCATAGCGTGTGCGTGCACTGAAAATCACAGCCTGTGTGCATGTGCATGATATCCACATGGCTGATGAGGCTGTGCCAGCTGGGTGTATATGCACTCACGTGGCTGTCGTTACCATCGGTAATCTTCGGTAACTTCCACCAATATTTGCGAAGTGTATTGGTGCTTTCACTTGCACACCACAGGTGCATGCAGGCCATGTGAAGTGGTGTGTGTGTGTGTGTGTGTGTGTGTGTGTGTGTGTGTGTGTGTGGTACAGAATCAGTGCAGTAGAATAGCTGTGCCTACGACACCAATGTTAATGTAGTTACCGAATACGTTGGTGCATCAACAAGGACTGTTCAGCTTGTCTACAAGGGAAGGTATACCATTCCCATCACTTTACACAGCATAACAACAGCAGTCTTACAAAAGTCCTAACCAACAGTACTGCAGACGAGCATCACACCTTGTCAATGACAATGTGTCCACCCCCAGTAGCTGTGTGGTCAGTGCGACAGAATGTCAGTCCTGAGTACCTGGGTTCAATTCCTGGCTGGGTCGGAGATTTTCTCCGCTCTAGGACTGGGTGTTGTATTGTCCTAATCATCATTTCATCCCCATCGTCGCACAAGTCGCCGAAGTGGCATCAAATCTGAAGACTTGCACCCGGTGAACGGTCTACCTGACAGGAGGCCCTGGTCACACGACATTTACATTTTAATGACAATGTTTCAACCAGACAGAAATGACCAATATTGATTAATTCAGGTCTGTTGCTACTAGTTTCTGAGTAAACATGGTGAAGGGACCTGCATGCAATGGATACCTGTGGTTTAGTATCTCGCAAAAGGCTACTGTTCATATGGACACAAAGCGACACGTCTTTAGTGTGGTCAAACAACAAAGGAACTTTAGAGTGCACGGTGACCCAAAAGACCATAATATTTGAAAAATTCAGTACTTCACAGAATAGTATAGGTTAAGAGGTAAAAATTGACATGTGTGAAATGTCACAGGGCTTTATTGATATGAAAAAGTGCACAAAATGACCAACACATGGTACTTCATATGATACACAAGCAGTAATTAGAATAACAATTGATTTTTAGCAAAGCTATTCTTTATAACAAATGCTCAACATGTCTTCAACAATACCTGTAGTTGAAGGACAATGTTGTGAAAACCACTCTACAACATATCAGTAGGTACAGTGAGAAGTTGTCATACTACTTTGGATCTACTCCCTCAGTTCACAATGAGCATGAGCCGAATGTTTATTTCAACATTCTCTGTGACCAAGTGTCCCTTCTTCTACATCTTCATGATGGACATGGTGCGAACACTCCTGTCTTCCAAGATGACAACAGCAGTCTTCACAGGTGTGCATCATACATTCCTGACTTTACTTCCACACAGGAACCGTATCACACTTTGACTCGTCTACTGAAGCACCCAAATATCAATCCCATATGAAACATTTTGGACCATTTTTAACAGCAAGTGAAATGCAAATCAACATCCCCACACTTCATTAACATTATGGGACCTTATAGTTAATGAATGGCCTCAGCTGGATGTGACATACATGAAAAAATTTCTTGACATTTCCTCGCCGTATTGAGGCCATTTTTCAAGACAGTCACTGTTCAAAAAATTTATGTACTGTATCTTGGAGCTGACTAATTCTTTTTGTTTGGTGTACTTCAATGTAAGCAATAACTAACAATTTAAATGCATGGTCAGCTATCACAGCTTAAAGTTGAAACCTCTCTATGGAAAGATCATTGCTTTAGTTCAATATATAACAAATTTTCCTGTCACTTTAAACAAACAACTCTGCCGTCATGCATTAAGCTAGGAATACACTGCAGCCTACATGAGCTGAGTTTCATCCTGCCTGAGGGTTTTGATTTTTTCCAAAGCTTGATTGTTTTTTATACTCAAATTGTCTGCTTGTTGAGGAGCTTATGTGATAACCATATTATTACCCTTTTCACTGGTGTGGGTGTGTGTGTATACATCCTCTTATACTGTTCCACAGGTTTTGTGGATGTGTATACATGCACTGCTTGGATTTTCCTACAGTGCTACGTACATCTGAATGCGTAAGGGCTGCCGACCTCTCAATGCTGCAGATGAGTTACTTTGAGGTCTTGGTGAATAAAAGTTTTGAGTATTTATACAACATATGTGACTCATTGCATGCTATCACTTGCAGAAAATCTCATTTCAATATTTTTAATAGTTTATGAGATGACTATTTTTACGACCATGTGATTCGCGATGCGCATGGATGTGAATCGGACGATCGCACCCGACTGTCCTCTGGATACTAAACCCAAAACTAGAGAACAAAAATGAGAGATTCTTCTGCTCTCAATTTTAAATAAAATTTTAATGCCGTATCTGCATTTCATTCACTGCAATGTATGAGCTAAAATCGGCCACATGCAAAGTTTACATAATACATTTTTACATCTGTGAACGCTGACTTTATGCAATATTTTATTTAATTTGATACAGCACAATAAGTATGATGGAAATTTAGATCTTCATCAAGTCAAGGTATCAGACTAAGGTGTGCAAAACAATTTTTTTCACCTAATAGTTTTCAAAAAGTCAGAAATATTTCATATTGGCCACAACACTGTCTCAGCACAGCCACCAGCATTTAGCAAGCAATACAGCCATAATGAAAGCCATCTTAACATGGAATGCATAGAGCACGTCTGTAGCAGTGAAAGGGTTAAGATGGTTTTTGTATCATGCATGTACAAGCGGCATCTGCTGTTTAGTAAATGGTTTCAGAAAATAAAGGAAAACAGTGTTACAGAATCTTAACTGGCCTTCAAAGCAGTCACCACCACTAGTTACAACTCACTTCTGACAGCATTTGTAAAACTGTTGGAAACTGTCAAGAAACACTTCTAGAGGAACCTCTCTCAGCACTATGCTCACGGGCAATGTGTGGGAAACAAACCTTTCAGAGCTAATTTAAGGCAGGAAAATAAAATGTGGCTCTGAGCACTATGGGACTTAACATCTGTGGTCATCAGTCCCCTAGAACTTAGAACTACTTAAACCTAACTAACCTAAGGACATCACACACATCCATGCCCGAGGCAGGATTCGAACCTGCAACTGTAGCAGTCGCGCGGGTCCTGACTGACGCACCTAGAACTGCTCGGCCACACTGGCCGGCAAATAAAATGTCTGCCAGCATCAAATGTGGAGAATAAGGAGGGCTTTGAACAGTCACCTTGTGTAGTGCAAGATAGTTGAGCATGCAGAGATTGCAGATATCCAACAACACATGATCAGGAACTTCCTGGCAGATTAAAACTGTGTGCCGGACCGACATTCGAACTCGGGACCTTTGCCTTTCACGGGCAAGTGCTCTACCAAGTCCTGCAAGGTTCGCAGGCGAGCTTCTGCAAAGTTTGGAAGGTAGGAGGCGAGGTACTGGCAGAAGTAAGGCTGTGAGGATGGGGCGTGAGTCGTGCTTGGGTAGCTCAGTTGGTAGAGCACTTGCTCGCGAAAGGCAAAAGGTCCCGAGTTCGAATCTCGGTCTGGCACACAGTTTTAATCTGCCAGGAAGTTTCATATCAGCGCACACTCCGCTGCAGAGTGAAAAATCTCATTCTGAATACATGATCACATTGCTTCAAGTGGAAGCAATAGCTGTTTTCAACAGCTTTACAATCTATGTCAGAGTTGTGTTGCAGCTGATGATTACTTTGAAGGCCAGTAATAGTACTTTATTTGCAACTCTCTTTTCCTTTATTTTCAGAGTCCATTCACCCAACTTTCTAGACGCACCTTGTATTCCATATGTATACATGTACTCTATATGGCCCCATGAACCATGGAACTGGCCAAGGTGAGGTGGCTTGGTTATTTCAATGATACAGATAACTTTATCTGTAAGTGGAACCACAATGGAGGGGTGCTTGTGGAGAGGCCAGACAACTTTGTGGTTCTTGAAGAGGGTAGCAGCCTTTTTACTAGTGGCAGTGTGTCAGTCTGGATGATTGACTGATATGGCTTTCTAATATGAGCCAACATGACCTTGCTGTGCTGGTACTGTGAGTGACAAACCAAGAGGAAAGCAAATGTTAACTGTAAGGTTAAATGATGATTCATCCTGTTGGGAAAACGTTTTGGAGGTAAAAACAGTCTTACCTGATTCACATCTCCCAGCTGGGACTACTCAGGAGGACTGGTACTCTACAGGTCAGATGTGGAATTGTTAGATCCCTAATTAGGCATGTAGGTTAGAAAATTTAAAAAGAGAAGTGGATAGAATGGAGTAAGATGTAGTAGCAATTAGTGAAGTTCAGTGGCAGGATAAACAGTACTTCCGGTTAGGGGCATACAGGGTTATAAATAAAAACCAAATACAGGTAATGCAAGAGTATGCCTAATAAGAGTAAGAAAACAGGAATGTTGGTAAGCTACTAAGAGCAGCATAGTGAATGGTGTAGCCAAGAGACACTAAGCCAACACCCACCACAGTAATTCAATTTTGTACGCCAACCAGCTCTGCAGATGATTTAGGGATTGAAACAATGTGTGATGCCATAAAAGAAATTATTCAAACAGTCAAGAGAGGAAAATTAATTGTAATGAGTGACAAATTTGGTAGCAGGAAGAAGGGGGAAAGGAAAAATACGGGGGAAGGAATTAAACAGGTAGCCACGTGGTAGAATTTTGCACAGAGCCTAAGTCAATAATTGCTAACACTTTAAGAATAATGAAAGAAAGTTGTACACCTGTAGACACCAGAATGTTTTAGATTGATAATATAATGTTAAGACAAAGATTTTGGAACCAGATTTTAAATTTTAATATATTTTCAAGGGCAAAAAAGGACTCCAAACACAATTTATTTATTGGTTAAGAACTGCAGATTAAAATTGAAGAAACTGGAAAAAGATAGGAAATTAAGGAGATGGGACCTGGATAAGTTTAAAAGATCTGATAAGAGTTTCAGAAGGAAAAATCAAGCAATGATTGACTCCAACAGGGGAAAGGAATACAGAAGATGAATGGGTAGCTTTGAAAGTTGAAGTAGCGAAGGCAGCAGAAGATCAAACAAGCAAAAACACAAGGCCTAGTAGAAATCTGTGGATAACACAAGATATTGCATTTAATTTATGAAAGCAGAAAATTTAAAAATTCAGAAAATGAAGCACACAAAAGTAAATACAAATGTCTTTAAAAAAGACTGACAAAGTGCAAAATGGCTAGAGGACATACACAAATCTATAGGATATAAAAATAGAGAAAATATACATAAAGCCTACAGGAAAATTAAATTTTTGAAGAAAGCAGGAGCAGCTTTATGGACATCAATACCCCTAATGCAAATCCTGTACGAAGTGAATGAAAAGCTGAAAGGTGGAATGGATATACGGAGGGGCTACACAAGGGAAATGAACTGCAAAGTAATATTATAGAAAGGGAAGAAGAACTAGACAACAAGATGGGTTATATGATACTGTGTGATGAATTTGATACAACACTGAAAAGCCAAATATAAACAAGGTCCCTGCAGAAGCTGACGTTCCCCCAGAACTGATATCCTCAGGAGAGCCAGCCACGACAAAACCATTCCAACGACTGTGTAAGATATATAGGACTCTCAAAATAGTCAAGACTTCAAGAAGAATGTAATAATTCCAATACCATAGAAGGAAGATGCTGACAGGTGTGAATATTACCAAACTATCAGTTTGGTAAGTTGTGGATGCAAAATACTAACATGAATTCTTTACAGAAGGAGAATAATGGAAAAACTAGTAGAAGCCATCCTCTGGGAAGATTAATTTGGTTTTCAGAGATATCTAGGAACATACGTTGCAATACTACAACTTCTCTTAGAAGATAGTTTAAGCAAAGGGAAACTTATAGCTTCTGTGGAATTTAGAAAATGCTTTTATGAATGTGGACTAGAATACACTCTTTGAAATTTTGAAGGTATCAGGGGAGAAGGGTTGTATACAACTTGTACAGAAACCACTTACCAGTTATAAGAGTTGAGTGGCATGAAAGGGAAGCAGTGGTTGCGAAAGGAGTTAGACAGGGTTGTCACTTATCCCCTATGTTATTCAATCTGTTCATTGTGCAAGAACAAAGAAACAAAGAAGTAATTTGGGAAACAAATTTCACGGAAAAGAAAGAAAAACTGAGCTTTGCCGATGACACTGATTTTCTGTAATTCTGAAGAGCAGTTGAATAGAATTGATATTACTTTGAAAGGAGGTTATAAGATGAATAACAACAGTAAAAACAATGGTAACAGAACACAGTTGAATTAAATAAGGTGATGCAGAGGGAATCATATTATGAAATGAGAGACAAAGTAGTGGATGAGTTGTTATTTGGGCAGTAAAATAATGGATTATGGCCAAAGTAGAGAGGATATCAAATGTAGACTGGCAATGACAAGGAAAGTGTTTTGAAGAAGAGAAGTTTATCGTCAGATATAAATTTAAGTGTTGGAAAATCTTTTCAACAGGCGTTTGAGGTATAGTCTTGTACAGAAGGGACATGTGGTTGATTGGGTGTAGTCTTTTAGAGAACTGAAACATGGACAATATGCGGTTCAGAAAAGAGGAGAACAGAGGCTTTTGAAATGTCTTACTACAAAAGAATGCTGAAGATGAGGTTGATGAATGATGTAACTAATGAAGAAGTGCTGAACAGAAATGGGAAGAAAAACTGCGGCATGAATTGACTAAAAGAGATCAGTTGATAGCACACATTCTACGCCAAATTTAGGATTGGAGGGCAGTGTGGGAAGTAGAAACTGTAGAGGGAGACCGAAAGAAGTGTAGCAAGCAGGTTTAAATGGATGCAGGTTGCAGTAATTATTCAAAGCTGAAGATGCTTGCACTTTGGAGTAGCTCTGAGAGCTGCATCAAACCAGTTTTTTGGATTAAAGACCACAAAAACAACATTATATATGACCTGCATCTTTACTGTGTAGTTTCACAGCTGCGTAAATGTTACTTTTGGGAAATGAGAACTTCACTCTCCCTCTTGGGCTGTTAATTTATCAGCAAGCATCGATGTTCATCCTCTCAGTCTTTCGCGACTGAATACATGAATAAAACATTCTGTTTTCAAGCCAGGTCAATTCGAATAAAATCCTCGAGCTTTCGATGAACATCTCTGCCATCTTCATCAGGAGTTCACTGACTGCCAGGGGTGCTACAGTTTCTCGCTTATATAGGCATGATGACATCATCAGCAGCCAATCAGCTAGACCCAATGTGGCGCACGCGCATAAGTCGACCTGCACAGCTAGCTGAGCTATTGCCCGTGGCAGCACCAGTGATGTCAGGTGGCCGGCACCACATTTGAAACTGCCACTCCAGCATCGCGCATCTGTCTTTGCTTTCTTTCAATGTCCATCACCCGCCCCCATACCCTGCTGAGTGTACCCTTGGTCTCTGTTGAAATTACTGTTTAAACGGATCTCAGTTGCTTTCTTTATAACGGAGTCCCAATATGTAGACGCACGAGCCAACACTTTTGTATTTTCAAACTGTATTTTATGTCCATTTTTTAGGCAATGCTCCGCTATGGCTGACTTGTCAAGCTCCCTTTGTTTTATATGGCACTTGTGCTCAGTACAACGCACTGCAACCATGCAAATTGTTTGTCCGATATACATGCTGCCACAGTCACAGGGTACACCATACACACCACACACTAAGAGCAATTTCATCTTTAACAGGGTGCAACATATCTCATATCTTGGGGGTGGGCCAGAACACAGGTCTTAGCCCATGTTTCTGCAGCAGACGTCCTAACTTACTGCAAGTTGCTCCACAGTATGGCACGAATACAGTCCATTTGGCCTCTTCTGATTCACCAGGTGCCTTTCATCAGCGGCCCTTGAAAGTGTTTGCGATGTCTCTTTTGCTGATGTCATCATGCCTATATAAGTGAGAAAACGTAGCAGCCTCGGCAGTCAGTGAACTCCTGACGAAGATGGCGGAGATGGTCATCAAAAGCCCGAGGATTTTATTTGAATTGACACTGCTTGAAAACTGACTGTTTTATTCAAGCATCGATATTGAGCAGCAAGTTCCAATGTGATTTTGGTGGAGAGCTACACCGCAATTTGTTTTACACAAAAATATGCATCATATGACACACTCCATTACGTTCAGCTGACCCAAGTCCTTTGTTAACTAACATAACCTTCTCATGTACTGCCTCCTTTTTATGACCAACTGTTGTAACTTCAGCCTGCTTTCTGTACAAATATTAGATAATATTTTTCTCCTTGTATTTTATTGTAACTTCAGGATTTCAAAAGGCAATCCAGTCAACATTGTAATATCCCCACCTTAGAGGTAACTTGGCCAGAGAGACAGAGACAGAGAGAGAGAGAGAGACAGAGAGAGAGAGGGGGGGGGGGGGGAGGAGGTCTCAAGAGTATCTCACATAGTTGGTGGAATAGTTTTGTCATTGTTGGTTCTCCCAAGAATCTAAATAATTGTAAGGGAATGTTTCCTGCTGCTGGTGCCTCATTTCCCCTTCTGTTATTCAGTATTCTCAAATTATTTTTGCACATTTCCCAACTCTACAACTACATAATACTGTCCTATATATTCCTTCCACCTTTCAGCCTTCCCTTTACTTGTCATCCGAACTCTTGTACAGATGCTACTATGTTCTGCAAAGATCTCTAACTTTTCTATAGGTGGTTCTTACCTCCTCCTCAGTTATGCATGCTTTTACATTTCTCCTTAGCCATTTTGGACACAGTCTAATTCTTTGGACACCCATTCTCTTTTGCGTGCTTTGTTTGATGCCTAAATCCAAAATTAAATATATGTGTTACTTATTAGTTTTTGCTGGACCCTGTCTTTTTGTGTAATTGTTTCTCTGCTGTCTTCACTGCTACTCAATCATATTCTATTACATTTCCCTTCATTGTTGCATAATTCTCCCCTTGAAATGCTTAACTTATGAATGTTTCAACTTATCCAGGTCTCATCTCTACTGACAAGTTATGTATTTGGAATCTTTATGTCTCACTGTTCATTCCATGTTAAGAACATGTTTTACCTAAATCTTTTTTTCATCATTTCTAACGCCTATTATCAATGTAGAAAATTAAATATGTAATCCTAAAAATTTAGGACTCTCATGAGACAAGCAATGGTTGACAATTTGCTATGGTAGGGAATGGGATTATAGAACAATCAGCAGAACTCCTTTATTTTTACACTTTTTTCATTCAGACACAACCTTCATTTATTCAGAAAAGGGAACACTGCAGTGAATACAACAATTGCATTATAAAGGTAATTTGATGCTAAATATATCAGGGATGTTGAATAGTCTGTATCAAATTTACCTGAAATTTCCAAAGTGAAATATTAAACAAATAGCTTAAAAATTCGTATGAAAAAGTAAACAAACCCTTCTTTTGATCCTTCAGGCAAAATACACCCTGGCACTTGTATATACAGCCGCTGTTTCCATAACACTGTTTCCCAGCTTACTTGTGTATTTTCTGTTAGCAGTAGCACGAAAGTTAAACGAAGAGATTCATGGTGCTCTGCTGCCTCTAGCAGTTCTTTTTCCTGTAAAATAATAAAATAAAGAAATTTAATGTTCAGAGTACATAAAAATGAAATTGATGCATAAAAATCACAAAATTATTTCCCAGGTGCCAATTTTGTTTGCTACCTAGTTAGACAACTGCAACTATCTTTATTGGCTTGCAGTGCACTTGTCAGACAATACAAAGCCAAAGATGAACACAGCAATTGCATTTTAAGGTAATTTGATGTTAAATATATTAGTCACAGATGGGACACACTGTCAGATTTGAGAGGATGATGCACTGCCTCCATGGCAAGTGTAATATTTCTTTAGTTTCCAAGTTGCAGTTTACTGATTTACTTCACTGACACCACATGGGTCCAGAAAACAATTCTATCCGATAATTTGGTGACTAATACTGCCTCACTACTTTCAAGACACTAGTGAACTGCAATATGAAATTGCTGAGTATTACACTTATAAAGTCCTCTTTCTCCCCCCCCCCCCCCCTCCCCCTCATACTTATGGAAATCACCTGCAATGCAAACCTTACAGCAATATTTCAATATCAGTAAGCCAATCAGTTCTTACACCAACATCCAAAAATACCCACAGGTAAGAGTAACCACAGAGTTGTTACAGTGAAATCCATATGAGTATGACAATTTCGCATTAAATCTTCGAAGAATCCTACAACATAAAGTAATTTGGAGATGACAACTAAGTAAACAATTCAACAGAACAATGCTCTAATGTGTGAAGTTACATTTCACAATGTCTTCATCTGACCTTTCAGCAGACAAGTTATAAACAGACCAAATATTCATCATTTGGACTTGCTGCTCTTTCATTTGCCATGTTTGGAGTTAAGAACCCAGACCAGTTCAGCGTTTTCACATAAAAACCATTGCTGTGGGGGTGAGGAATGAGCATCATGAATTAAGGTTTATAGCCTCGCCAACCCACTGAGCAATCAGGACCATATCCGTTACTGATTCTGTTTTTTGTGTTACGAAAATACCATTTGCTGACATGCAGCATACAGTACAATGTTTTGAAGAGCTGATATTTTTGATATTCATATACCCATTCCCCACCTATAGTTCAAATAAATTACAACTATGACGCAGTTCAAGTTGCTGGTAAGAAGTTTATGTATGGCATTAGATTGAGTATTATTACACAAATCCTGCATGTTAGCTGAAGTTTTAATGTACAGACCAGTGAAAACTTCAAAACCTAATCAACTAGTTTATTTGATAAGTGTGGAGAATGACAAAAATTAGAAAAAAGTGTTTATGTAATTTATTCATTTAAATCAATTTATCCAATATGCATAAAAGTCAAAGAATTTTTTTATTTTTTTTGTACAAGTTGTTTTCAAACTGCTTCTAGAACTATCTTTGGGATAACTTAGTTTTCTCATCAATGTGTGTTTAATCTTATCTAGCTTGTGAAACAGTAGCCCTTTAAAGTTTTCTTTATTTTTGGGAATAGAAAGTCACAGGACCAAGTCTGGTGAGTGTGCAGGCTGACGTGTCATTACAGTATTGTTTTTGGCTAGAACTTCATGGACAAACAAAGTGCGAGTAGAATTCACTGCCATAGTACAAATGCCACAAATTGTTTTGCCACAAACCTCCACATTTTTTTGCATAGCTTCACACAAATGTATTGAACTTTTAATTAGTACTCTTACTGATCATTTGATTTTGTGGCACTGTGCCATTCAAATCTAAAAACACACAGTAAGCATAACCTACACATTTGATCGCAACTGTCAAGATTTTTTCCCACCTATGATCCTAAATGCTTCTACGAAGATGATTGTGGCTTAGTTTCAACATCGTATCTATAAACCTATGTTTCATCAGTCATTCCATGTCAAATCAACACACGTGCCAATGGATCCTCTTCAATTTTCATAAAATTTGGTGTGTTCATTGTACATGACAAGAGAATGGAAACTACCAAATTACAGAATTTTAACGCAAGTCTGAAAAGAGCAATGACCACTAAGTTCTAGACAGTGCGGAAAATTTGACAAACACAGCTGACAAAATTGACTGTAACTTCAGTTCTAATTAAGATAAAACAGTTAACCAGGTAATTTTGGAAAGATCTTTAAATAAACTTTTCAATGATATGCAATTTTTTTCATATTTGAAGGATGTACACAGTTAAGGCCAGTGATTTTGACCTTTAATATCTCAAAATATGTTACATTCAAAACTGACAAAAAAAGATATTTGCTTCTTCAAGTTACACTAATCATCATAATAAAATATCTAATTTGGGATGACAATGGGATTAGCAGAGAGAAATTAAGCAATGTGTTGTATTAATGCAAAATAAATTTTATTCACACTCCAACACTATGACACAGAGCACTGAAAACCATGTTTATTGTTAAAAAGCAGGTGCTATAACATAGCACAGTAAGTTAGCACAGTCAACAGGCCAATAGCACACATTTAAAATATGCAAGGTCACACTAGGGCATCTGACCTTCAAAAATGCAAAATATGAAATAACCACCCCAGCTGAACACATGCTTGGAAGGCATGGTAAACAGGTTCAGATTTACAGAAACAAACATGACAAGTGTATCATCTAGACTTACTATGTCTCAATACTGGGAAGCAACATATAGCTCTGTCTGTGCATCTTTTGGTGAAAGGAAATACTGTTGCTGTTCTCACATCAACCTTTGTTAAGACCGTCCTTGCCCACAGGTAAGATGTCAGGTTTCTTACAGTATACATACTCGGGTGAAGGCCCATGAGAATGTAGGAAGCTAAATGGAACCTCACTAGTACCTGCATTAACATTCAAAACACATTCAAGCCACCAGTGACCTTTGTACATGCATGCAACAAACCCTGTGATATCACCCAGGTACAAGTCTTGTTGGGTCCTAGTTAGAGATTCATTTCTGATGTCTGGCGAGTTGGAGAAAACTTTTGTCTGAATATTCTAATAGCCTGTGGGAATAACACAATGAACTTGGGGGAATATCTGCAGTTGTCTGAACTTGGGCAAATTGCTCTTTAAGGACAGATGCTTCATCATACTCATTGTTAGTTGTATAACGAAAGTGACACACTGCAATGTTCTTGAAGCACCATTCAAATAATAGTCTGGGTGTCAGAGTTGTAGATGCTTGGCAGACTGGCATGGGCAGAAGTCTCCTGATGATACCAGCAATACCATCACATGGTCCTTTGCTATCTGATGTGGCAAAGAAATGCCACTCTGCTGAGACATTTAAATCAGCCTAATGAAAAGTTATGTTAGCAAAATACTTGCAATTCCTATACTGCACTGCAGCACCCTCTGAGTAGTAGTACACACATTTTGGTGCTCTATGGAAATGAGATCTCGTAAAGCTAACCAAGTGATGGTGAAAAAGATGAACACACACTGTGTCACATTTAAGGTATTCTGCCATTATAGCAAAGGAAGTGTGATGTAGTGCATAGTTTTCTGGATGTCTATAATAAACAACAAATCTCTGAATGGTGGCCTGTGAATTGTTCCAATGACACCACTGCACCTCATCCTTCAGGATAAATGCATAATTTTCTGCAAAATCACATATGCACTCATTGTCACTAACTGTTTCTTTTAGATGCAGAAATTCAGACTGTTCGGCAGCTATGAATGAATGCAACCGAAGCTTTTAGGTTTTCCAAGAAGTCTTCCACAGATGATACACGTGTCTGCAGAGTTATTCTATTGTACATATCCACAGCTTGTGTTATTTCATCAATTCCATTTTCATCAAACAACTCTTGTATGTGTGTCTTGGTAGAATGTGTACCTGGGTAGTTTTCACAAGTGGACATATTACATTTTGCCCATGCAGGATTACAAATGATCTGAGCAAGATATTGTTTATAGGTGCAAAGTTGGCAGTCTGCATCACATATCGACTAATCTGGAACCTTTCAAAATAAGGTTCATATTTTAGTGAATGCTGCAAACATAGACACTATGCAGGGTGTCTACGTGGACAAGGAAAAAAAAATTCCCCGATTTCTCCCGGATTTCCCAGTTAAAAATACACTTTCTTCCAGGTGGAAACGTACTTTTTTCCCTGTTAACTGACAGTATATTTTCTCTCGGAACTGTATAAATCCTTTGAATGATTATGGTTTAATACACAGGAGTAGAATTTCCGGCACTTTATAAAACTAAACACAGGAGGAAAAAAACGCATTTTGGAAAGATCTTTTATGTGCAGCAACATATACTCTGCATATTTTCGTATTACGAAAGTATAAATTCGAATTCCACCAAACACTGCATGTTACTTTCCGAAACATTGAAATCGACATTGCGACGCGCTTTTGTAAGCTAGTCATAGCTCATGTCACGTGATCTCGCCAGTCGATGACAGAGGGTATTTAGAGCTTAGGACACGTGATGTAGTCAGCCATTAGAAACATCACTGTTAAGTAGTGCGAACGCACAAACAGAAAAAGTTAATGGTTTAAATTAATATACATAGTGTTGCTACACAAAACGCAACACTTTCACGCATAATATTGGTCTGTAAGATTAATACGCTGCAAGAGAAGCTAAGCTTTCACATACAATGTTGGTCTTTTATGCGCGTATTACAATTTAAGATATATCACACAAATGTAATTTTTAATAACGACTTCTGGGCTCGAAATTCATCTAAATGGCTCGTCATTAAAGAGTTGATTTTTAAATGAGAGTCAAACGCTCTGTGGTTTAAGAAATTCATCGTACATAGCTCCATTGTAACCGCCACAATGGTACTTTGATGGTAATGCTTTTCAAACCACCAGTCGGAATATTTTCCCGTGACCTGTTAGAAATGGGTTCGTTTGCGCAGTTGCCAGTGATGACAGGCGTCACAACACTTGCGCAGCTACAATGCCATAGGGAGCCCGTATGTAAAACATTAAAAGATCGTACATTATGTCATAGAAGAAACAAGACATCAGAGGATACTCCAAGAGCATCGGAATTTCGAGACCCATACTAAAATGTGCACATTTAAAGTGCACACTTGTATGTCCATATTCCCAGTTAAGTAGGCCACGACCTGATATTAAACTTTTCAATGTGGTTTTCGGGATGTAAATTTTCTTTGAGTACAAGTACTGTGTTATCTCATGTTTGGTTCTTTATTATGGCGTAATGCCATACGTGCTGGAAGTTGAAAACGTGCACTTGAAATGCAGCAAACAGTGTGTGGAATTAAAAAGAAAATTTCTTTAGCAAACCGACAAAAATAACTTCATTCTTCTGCAAGGCAATTAATGCTTGACTGTCAGAAAGGTGGAAATCAGGAATCTGTTATGTTTTCATTTGACGTGAGAGCAGTAAACGAAGAGGAAACAGCAAAATCACTATCTGTAACAGGGGTCACGTGGAGACTACCCATTACCCAACTGTAACTCAGACAGCTCTGCTCATCACAACCGAATCTACGATATTTCCAAACTGGTGCAATACCCCGCCACTCCCTCGAGCGTTTGAGATAGGCATCAAAAATTTTAAAAAATCGAATTTTCAAAAATATGTTCATTTTGTAGCGCACATCTTTCTGGAGAGTCTGATGCATAAAACATGTGTTCGAGGACATGTAAGACATGTTATTTGGTCATAAGAGTGCCAAAGGGCAGTGCCTCGCCTCCTCACACAGCATTCTTCTATCGCACGTCACTGTACTTCGCTCTGTGGAATTGAAACGTGTATATTTTGTAAAGGATGCCATCAAACCATATTCAGGACAGTAGAAATTAAAATGTCCTGTGGTGCCTCCCCTGTTTACAGCAGGCCGGTTTGACATCCTGTGCCTCTTTTTTTAAAACAAAGAACTCTTCAGAAAATTTTCACTCTTTATTCCCCATCAGCTAACAACTTCCTGCTTTGTGTGACAAAATTAAATATAGGATACATAAACCCAGTAAAGACATGAGACAACCAAGACAATACACATTTCTTGAATCCTTAGCTCCTAGAATTTTTTTCTCTCTAATCTTGCTACAGCTTTACATGGCGTGCTTTCCTTTCTGCGAAAGAATCTATTACCTCATCAAAGTTCGTCAAATGTTTTGCTACATGAAAAGTTGAAATGTTGTTGTCTAATACTGAAAAAGCTGTTAATGCAAATAGGACCCAAGACTGGTGTGGTTTCCCGACCTGATTACGTCTACTGTATCACTCCCTGCCCCCCCCCCCTTTAAAAAAAAAAAAAAAAGCCTTTCTAATACTGCAACAATTGTCATACACACCAAATAAACGAGACTGTTTTGGCACAAACTGTCTTTTTTTTTAACGACAAAATATAATTCACAAAGTACCAATATCAAATGCCTATTAGGCCTACTACAAGCAAAAAGCCATACGTCAGGAAATAGTTTCACACTTCATTCATACGCTCCAGTTTCTCAAGTATGAGATCGGAAAGTAGTAGTACGAAATTTTTATACAAACTTGGAATCGTCATATTGTTCCATAATTTTTTTGATGTCCCCGTTTTCTTCTCCTTCCTCGCTCTAACAGTCTTGTTGTCAGTAATTATGTAACTATTCCTGCCAATGTCAAAGCTTATTTGCACATTAACTCCACTAACTCTGCCAGAATCGCCCGTTTAGCTATCCCGCTATTATTCTCCGGTTAGGCATTGCTACATGTTTGTACAACGCATTTTCCGAGCTGCTTTCAGAACAGAATTTAAAGCGGCTGCTTGCCGGGGACTGTACAACTGGCCCTTACTAGTATAGCAATCTGGCTAAAAATTCTGTCAAAATTTCATTTTCTTAGATACACCGAGAAGGTAATACGTAATCTTTCTTACCTATTATTCGATTATTTCCACTACTGTAGTCTGAATCTATGGATTTAGCCATTAATTATAACAACGCTCATCATTCGCAAACCCAATCAACCACACAATCTCACAGTGGTCGTCATTCATCCGTTCGGCCTTACTCCGCTCAGCTCGTATAGCCCCTTTTGGTAGGTAAGTGTTTCTACATGTGACGAGGATTCCCCTGACAGAGACATCATGTACACTATGCACGCATTCACAAATCAACTTACGATTCATTCAGAAAAATAACTTAGAATGTGTTCAAAAAGGTTCAAAAACCGACAGGGATGCGTTTCAAAGTTATATGAATAATCGTTAGACTAACGTGCGCTGGATGCTAGTCGCTTTGTGAAACAAGGTTTTTTCCCTCAATAGTATGAATTTGCCCCCCACGCCTCTCCTAGAACTGGGCCTGCTGCGCATGCAAGAATCTGGCAGCTAGGGCACTCCAGTAAAATTTTTCCAGGTAGCATCTAGCTGCGATTGCTTACACAGCTAACAGCCACATTTCTATAGCCAGAAGTGGGAGAAGGTACTACTCAAATGCGCATGCGCGTGATCCCGCTCGTAACTGCAAAAACGAATCTAGTGTAAACAGTTGTGACGTCACGTTCATCGGAGGCAATTTGTTGTTACAGAACATTGCATAATCTTCCTAAAGCCTTTGACACATTTTGCTGTTAGCAGACGCTTGTATGAGCACTGTGTTTTGTTGCTGTATATGGCGCATTTCCTTTGCAATTTAAGTTTAATTTCATTTTTCTCTCGTTCATATTTTATTGTTGCAGTATTATTCTGAAATAGCGGTATACAGTAATATCCTTTAAGAGTATCGGTTCTTGCCAGTCAAAATTATAAAAATTTAACTGAAAACCAAAACAATGAAAACTTCCCGGAATTCTAAAAAATTCCCGGCTTTTTCCTGGATCTCCCGGTTGTCCCAGGTCATATACACCCTGCTATGGGTACTGGTTGCACCAGCCAAAACAGTTCTTGGGTTGCAACTGGCAACATTTGGACAATCCTGTTTTCAGTCCTGGGTGTTCATCTTTGTGCAGGTATCCCCAACATTAGTCTTTTTTGTTTATGAATCCTGGAACAATTTTCCTTGACAGAAACAAAATCCTTCTTCCCATGTAAACAGCAGCTTATATTATCTGTTGTAAAATTCTATGACACCATCCACAATTTGTTCACTTAAGACACATTCAGGTCTTGGTTTGGGAGTTGCTAAGATACTGCATTCTTTGACTAATTGTTTTGCTTTTCTCACTACATAGTTTGGGCTCCAAATTCATTTTCAGTTCTTTGAATGCTCCAACTTTTTGGAAGTAGTGTCAGAATTTGGAACTTCTCACTGCTTGTGGTGCTGGTACTGAATTTCTCTTTCAATTGCAGCATTTCAGATTCAACATTTGTTTCTTAATATGCTTTTTCTTCCACACTAGGTATGTATTTACTTCAGAATACCTCAGACACTTGCTTGATCTTTTTCTGCACGTATGTTCACTCTCCCCCAGCATCTTTTTCACTGGGGACTTGCCAGGACATACCACACTATCATTTAAAGCAATTTTTGTGGCTACAGATTTGTCTGACTCACCTCAGGAGCTACACTGGTTTGTGGTTTCCACTCGTGTCAATGTAGTTTCGTCAACCACAGGCCCTTGTCCACAAGTTAGTTTTTTTTCCTACATTTGTCACATATTTTGTAACTGCCATTATGCACCAATCGTACCAACCTTCCACATTTGCACTTTACATATTTCTTGTATCTGCTGTGACCATCTTTCCTGAATGGATTACAGTGATACATGATCTTCTCAAACTCCATTTTCAAAGAAGATCTGTATAATTTTCACACACAACAGCTTTTGCAAAAATGGTTCAAATGGCTCTGAGCACTATGGGACTTAATATCTATGGTCATCAGTCCCCTAGAACTTAGAACTACTTAAACCGAACTAACCTAAGGACAGCTTTTGCAGCAACTAACTTTACAGGCAACAGCCACACTGCCATCCAATACTAGATAGCTTGAGTTTGGCCTGCTTACATTGTTGCACCACCACCCTTTTAACAATAAACATGTTTTCAGTGCTTTGTGTCACACTGAGTCTGAATACAATTTATTTTGTATTAATGCAACACACTGTGTATGTATTAATTTATATCTCGTGCCATCCCAGTTGGAATTTTTACAATGTTGTATAGTATAACATGGAGAAGCCAATTTCTTTTTGTCAATTTCGAAGGTGACGTGTTTTGAGATATTCAAGGTCAAGGTCGTTAACCGTACTTTTGTACTTCCTTCGAATATGATGAAATTGCATATAGTTGAAAAGCTTCTTACAAGGCTTTTCCAAAATACCTGGTTCATTGTTCTATCTTTATTAGATCAGAAGTTACAGCTGTTTTTGTCAAATTTTCTGCACTTTTTAGAACTTCAAGCAGACATTGTTATTGTCTTACTTTCATTAAAATTCTGTAATCTGGCACCTTTCATTCTCGTCATGTGCAATGAACACACCAAATTGTATGGAAATTGATGAGGGTCAGGTTGGAAAGTGTACTTTTCTGTATTGATTTGACATGGAATGACTCGTCACCTATTTTGACACATTTCAGTAGTTCTATATTATTGTTGACTTCACCTAGTGACTCCTAAGGAACTAGCAATTGCAGCTGGTTTGTTCGAAATTCAACATTTTTGGAACAAATTTTGCTTTGTCATATGTTTCACATCTAAAACACACATAAAAAAAATTAATGGCATGAGCCAACTGATACCCCAACATCAGACTTCTCTGATTTCAGTTTGGCAATCACTTATTTCACAATTTCATAGGTTGATGATGTGCTGGGATGTCCATGTTGCTTGTCATCAACATCTTTACAGCTTTTTCTAAATGCTTGTAATACTTGTAAACACCCTTGCTTTACTCATAGCACACTCACCAGAAGCAACACTGATCACTCACTCACCAGAAGCAACACTGATCACTCACTCACCAGAAGCAACACTGATCACTCACTCACCAGAAGCAACACTGATCACTCACTCACCAGAAGCAACACTGATCACTCACTCACCAGAAGCAACACTGATCACTCACTCACCAGAAGCAACACTGATCACTCACTCACCAGAAGCAACACTGATCACTCACTCACCAGAAGCAACACTGATCACTCACTCACCAGAAGCAACACTGATCACTCACTCACCAGAAGCAACACTGATCACTCACTCACCAGAAGCAACACTGATCACTCACTCACCAGAAGCAACACTGATCACTCACTCACCAGAAGCAACACTGATCACTCACTCACCAGAAGCAACACTGATCACTCACTCACCAGAAGCAACACTGATCACTCACTCACCAGAAGCAACACTGATCACTCCTGAAACAGTTCTATTTATTCCATTCTTACAGCAAAATTAATACAAATTCTGTATTTATTTTGTATTTAAATCAATCATCAATACTATCAGCTGACAATTCCTGGGAATATTTACCAAATGCACATTGAAATATGTGCAAATCTGACTAATACAAAATGCAAAATTTATATTACTGTTTCAACACACTTCGTATAATTTGCTCAGGTTATTGAGTAGTCTGTACTCCTGTTTGACTGCAGCATTTTAGCACTGTGTGTAACATTGTTTCATTTCTTCACTTTGTGTGTGTGTGTGTGTGTGTGTGTGTGTGTGTGTGTGTGTGTGTGTGTGTGTGTGGGGGGGGGGGGGGGGGTGGGGGGGGGGGCTCTTAAATGAGTTCACTTGAGTGGAGTCTGCAGGTTGGTTATAGCACAGAACCTGTAAAAAGTGAGACATGAATTTACCTTACAAAACAGTACTGACTAAGTGGGTCAAACTGTTTTATGTAAACAGAAACAACCTGCTCAAATGGGTATTTGTTTGTTGTTAACGTACAACTCTCCTGCACCATGCCTCATCCCTGTACAACAATATAATTTCCTAACAACCAACAATTTTTTAAAAATAATTTCATGCTGTCTTAGCTGAAATTCTGATTATATATATATCACAGTACTCTTTTGTCCTTAGGCCACTTTCAAGTACCTAGAACAGAAGCATTATACATTGGATGCATTAGTATCATTTACGTATTTAACATACGAACAAGTTATATCCCAAGATATACTAGGAGGATTATAACTAACTTTATGAACAATTCTTTAATGGTATATTAGGCCATCTATGTCTTTGTTCCTATGACTGCATGTAACAGTTATAAAATAAATTAGATTTTTTTTGCAAGCATGTTACTTTTGAACAGCTGTTGCAAAGCTCTTACATTTAATGTCTATGTTTTTAATGAACTTCAACTAGGAAGATTATAATTTTATAGAAACTTTTTGATCAAACTATATTGTTTTTTTTCTCAATCATATTTAATCATCATCGCTGGTGTAAATATGACTGCATAAACTGAAGTAAAACTATTCCTAATTTATTTTATGACAATTACATTAGTCATAGGAGCAAAGGTGTACATCGCATAATGCATCATTAATGAATCTTCCATAAAATAAGTTATAATCCTTCTAGTATATTTTGGGATATGACTTGTTACTATGTTAAATACATAACCGATACTTAAGTATCCAATGTATAATGCTTCCATTTCAGATACTTTACAAAGGCTTTAAATTGAAATTGTCCAACTGTACATCAAATAAAGATTATGACAGCATGAAATCATTTTAAAAAATCATCACAGCAGCAAACCCCATCACAATATAGATTACAAATAAACAAATTCCTCTAATCCACTACTAAAATCATAGGGCAGTTACTAATCATGGCAACAACTGCATTACTAGAGGAATCAATACTAAGAACTAACTAATCAAAGTTATTGCCCTCTTAAATAAGGGCATTTTTTCAGCATGTAGCAATGCATGAGGCTGTTATTTAATGCACAGTAATTGTCAGGCTGCACATGCTAAAATCAATGTTTTAATCAACATTAACCCCAGCATCACCACTTTGTATGGGGTGGGAGGTGGGACTTCTTGTTTATACCAACCTTTTGGAAATATTGCAATCTAGTAATGTACTTCATATTTTAATACTGCAAAAAAACTGTAAAGAATTCTAACCGATTCTACAATTGTTTTAAACTTTTAAGTTAAACTTTATAAAAAATAAAGTCTACCTGAAGTGGTCATAGTCTACCCTTTTGTAGTATATACAACTTTTCACAACAGATGCCTTATTCAATAAATAAATGCGTTGTGGTAATATATGATACCTAACCATCAAGTTTCTGTGTGCACAGCAACAGTACTCCTAACAACATTATTAAGGTCCAGCACTTCCTGAGAGTTTGTTTATACTGTTACCTTAAGGCACACTAGGTGACAGCAACTTTCTGGCAAATCAAAACTCCAGACCAAGACTTGAACTCTTGATCTTTGCCTTTAGCAACAAGTGCTCTACTAGTCTAGAGTTGTGGAAAAGGGGGGGGGGGGGGGGAGTGTACCCGAAAGAGGGGTATGTTTTCAGTTCTGTGATTGTATCTCGTAAATGACTCAATATCGAAAACATAGTGGAATTAAAAATTGTAGGGTATGAAATTCTGCATTGAATGAGACCATCCGCATATTTTTTGGACCACCCGTTTCCATTCTAGTGCTCTTCAAAATTTGACAAATTTTACATTTTCTGTTTTTTGGTAATATCATTGAAACTAACCCACCTATCAATAATATTTTCCATAAAAATGATATGGAGAGAGAAATTCTGCATTTAATGAAACCAAAAGTGAATTTATTGGACCACCCATTTGTGTGCAGCTCCTCATCATTAAAGTTGGACCATTTCTTATCAATGAAGACAATTTCAAATGTAGCTCTTTAGTAATTCTTATGTACACTCTCTTAAATACAGAACTACAGCAACCCATTGTCTCGTACTTCTTAAATATAGTAATAGAATAAAATAATTTTGTAAAATTTGAAAAATAATATTAAAAATGCTTTTCATATCTCGAGGGTTAAGAACTGAGACTTCGTACCTGAGATGTCAGAAAAAGTCCTGGCCCAAAAAACTTATGTGAAAAAAAAATTGTTATAACAAAATGATGCAAAAAAGACAATGCACAACTTGAGAGTAATAAATGATTATGCTCTAAATAAAAAAAATCAAAGCAATCAAAATTTTTAATAAAAGTTATGTTTTTTAGCTCCCCTGTAAAATTTTGTCTTTTGTCAGATACATGGTTATTATATTTCGTAATTACAAAATTTTACATAAATGTACAGGACGAAAAGGGCAAAAGTATGTATGTACACAAATTTCACACATGTCTAAGTTTGACTGTCACTGCACCACTTGACTCCTCAAAGTCCGTAATTTCCGAGTCCAACGCCCCGTCACTCGGCTCCTCTAAGTCAGTAATTTTTGTCCCCTTGCAGTTGACACAAATTAATGAGCACTTAATACCAGCCTTCCGACACCCACAACTACCTGCACAGCCCCCTTGTTGCATTTGCAGGAAACTGGTGAGAGAAGATACTGTGGAGTTGGTTCTTTGGAGGTAGGAACGGGGGCCAAGACCAAACTCTGAAGCCTGCCATCCCCAGAGGAGCAGATCCATCTAGCGTCCTATCCACATTTGTGCTTTTAAGTAGGTCCTCAAGCAATGCTGGCGAACTGCTTCCGACAGTAGTGGTAGGGATGCTAGGGTGAATCTGGATTTCACAATCGCTTCGGAAAACAGGTCGAATCGCAATTTGCTTAAGTGTCTCCTGCCGTACCTCCATAGAGGGTTGTTCAAAATCAGAGGCCAGCTTCGACATGAGCTTCAGCTTGAGTGTTATGCTCTAAAAAAGGTTTGATATCTTCCAGAAGACATTTATTTTTGACCACCCTCTTCTTGCCTTGACCGAAGAGCGCTGAAGTTGTTTCACATCCACTTATGGCATGGAGAAATATGAGTGGCCTTCTGATGTTTGCCAGTTTGAAACTGCTGGAACCAAATACTTGTGATGAGGTCTTTCCTCTTCCAGGTTTCAAGAAATATATATTTGCTGATGGTGTAGCTAGGGCATTGAGCATGATGAGAAGGTCCATATCCTCACCAACAACCACAACCTTCTAATGTTCCTGTGATACTTCAAGTGCTGTAGCAACAATTAGGTGGTCTGAGTCTTCATTAGCTTGCTTTACTTAGAAGCCTTCATCTCAAGCCTCGAAATAAGCAAGCTAATGAGTGATGCTTTATTTCTGCCATATGGCCTCTATGGGTTGAACGGTTATAGAACTTTAAAGATGATGCAACTCTTCATATGCAGTGTATGTATTGATATGCAAAAACATGGTGATCTTTCTTACGGTAGCAGTGACTATGGCACAAGGGCGGCGAGGTGATGCGTAAATGTGTCAAAGGTGGCCCGAGGAAAACGCATTGTAGCGTGGGTGCGATGCACAGAGGCACGTTGTTGTCGCGGCACACCGCACGTTGCAGTCACGCGAAACACCGGCACTTATCGCTGTGTGGCATGTCGTTCTCTATGGGTAAATAACTGCGTCGTTTGGTGTGCGTCCACCCCGGAAGAAAAGTGGGAACTGGTGAGACCCGGCCAGGAAAAGCTTTTACTTGGGCCACAGGTGTCCTTTTGTCCGCGAGTGGCGCCAGGCGCCACTAGAGAGCAATAAACTGTGTCACCTACTGGGCGGACGCAGGATGCTGCCACCTGGTAACTGCACACTCACATTATGCACAATATTCTAGTAAAGCAAATGCTGCTCTTCCAAATGGTGCATTTTAAATTAAAATCAGAGGTGCCTATTTTGTTTCTTATATTTGCCTCCAAATTTGCTCAAATGTAGGGTTCCAATTTTTTGAAGGTAACTTTCTGGACGATTACCTTAGGAATTACAGAAGATACACTTTTGTCATTATTACAATGGCTTGCCAGGCAGAACATATACACAAAGGCAGAATAACAAGGTCCAAAAAGGCTTTGCCGTTTAATAAGGGACTGTCAAAATTGACCTTAAATTTCTTGTCTCTGAAGTTACCCATGACTGAACAATTTTTTAAAACTTTTTTCTTTTCAATCTTTACTCATAAGAAGAATGCTGAAGATTAGATGGGTAGATCACATAACTAATGAGGAGGTATTGAATAGGATTGGGGAGAGGAGAAGTTTGTGACAACTTGACTAAAAGACGGTATCGATTGGTAGGACATGTTTTGAGGCATCAAGGGATCACAAATTTAGCATTGGAGGGCAGCGTGGAGAGTAAAAATCATAGAGGGAGTCCAAGAGATAATTACACTAAGCAGATTCAGAAGGATGTAGGCTGCAGTAGGTACTGGGTGGTGATGAAGCTTGCACAGGATAGAGTAACATGGAGAGCTGCATCAAACCAGTCTCAGAACTGAAGACCACAACAACACTCATGATAATGTTTTTTGAGTTCTCTGCATAAAACTGATCTAGAGACCTAGATTTGTAAATGTGAAGTACCTTACATGCACAGCAATGAAACTTAGCCATACAGAAACAGGTGGTCCACTTTTGGTCTCATCAAACACAGAATTTATTCCTCTATATCTATCGTATGAACTACTTTATTGATAGATGGGTTAGTTTCAATGATATTACCAAAAAACTGGGGTTAAAACGAAGATTTTTCCATGAACATGTAAAATTGGTCCAATTTTGAAGAGCACTAGTATGGAAACTAGTGTGGTCCAAAAAATATGCAGATGTTCCCATTCAATGCAGAATTCATGCCCTACAATTTTTAATTCCATTATGTTTACGATATTGTGAGACATTTAAAAGATATAATCACAAAACCGAAAAAAATACCCCTTTTTCGGGTACATTTTTGCCCCCCACCATTTTTCCACAACTCCGCCGAGGGGGAAAACCTAGGATGTCATATTGGGCCACAAATGAAGCCATTAAAACAATAAAACCTTTTGTAGCAATTATTTCCGATTTGTCTAATTTTTAGATTTAACACTACTGGGCTATATTGGCTGACCTACCCAAGCATGACTCACAACCCATTGTCACAGCTTTAACTTGGGACAGTAAGAGACAAGATACTGGCAGAAGTACATCTGTGAGGACAGATCGTGCTTCAGTAGCCCAGTCTGTAGAGCACTTGCCCACGAAAGGCAAAGGTCCCGAGTTTGAGTCTTGGTCTGCCACACAGTTTTAATCTGCCAGGAAGTGTCATACCAGCACACACACTGCTGCACAGTGAAAATTTCGTTTCTATAGGTAACAGCAATTTACTAAAAGATTTTATCACAGACATGGAATGAATGCAGGGATCATTTCAATACAAATATTCAACTAAGAACTACAAGGTACCCCACTATATTTTTTAAACTCATGTGGACATAGCACCAGTAAATGGTTACACATTATTTCTACACAAACTTCCCAGACTGAAATAAAGTATAAAAGGTGACGACTTTCTTCAAAAAATGAAACACATATTGAAGAAAGGGCTACAAATATTTGAGGACTCCATGAGTCTGAGGTTTCAGCCATGGACGGGACTCAGACAGAAATCAAGCAGTACTTCAGTAAACAAGACGTTTATGGAGGTGAAGGTGTATGCCATTTGTGTACTACTGAAAGTTAGTCAAAAGCAGCAAAGTACAAAAAATGAACAAAAGAACAACAATCTGTGACAATTTTAAGAGATATATGTGTGTTAAACAAGGAAACTGTTGTATGTTCCAAGTGGGAGGTAATTCTAAAGGCTGATTTATATTTTTTTTCATAAAATATGTTGCGTAAACATCACCTATAATAGTTGCAATATTTTTTTCATTGTATTGACATTTTCTTCACTTTTACTTCTAAATTAAACAGACAACTGAAGATAATGAGTAAACAAACAAATGACTCCGCACACGAAAAATACAATATCTGTGTGTAAAAAGTGCTAAAAGACATTTGTGGGTTCTGGACCCTACTTACATATCAGTCTCTTTAAATATCTTTTTGTTAAATGTCATCATAAATTGACAAAATTTGTATTTTTATGGCAGAGATAAATGTCAAGCATGCAAATTACAACAAATGTTATTTCCAAAACCCCTATCTGGTGCAAGCAGACAAAAAGCTACTTGGACAGACACTTCACTTCTAAAGTAGAAACATTGGAATTACATTACCCGAGAAACTAAATATCAAGTATCCAATATGTAATTAGGGGCATAACTTCATAAGTTTCCTTTCTCAAGCTAGTTGAGGTCTCAGAGTTAATAGGCTGGGTTTGAAGTATTTGATTTACATTATGCAATTTACTGCAAATAATTTATTAATACAGGGAATATAAAGCTTTTTACTATAAACCAGTAATTGATGTTCACACTAACATAACCAGAACATTTTATCCATGCTAAATAATACTGAGACTAAATAATAGGTGATGCTAATGTTTTAGCATTATAACCACTGCCACACATTACAAAAGCAACAATATTATACAGTCATACTTACAGGACATATATCTCTGAATTCACATGGTCGGCTCACAGAGAGCTCATTCTGTTTCCCCACGCCGCTGCCCTCTGTGCTGATTGGAGACACACTACATGCGGCATGGGGGGCATCAGGACCACCACTGAGGCCCGGCTCCCAGCGTCACACAAAATCGTTGGCATGGCTCCTCCATAGACTCACTGCAAATGCACGTATAATATATAACTATGGACTCAAAACTGAAAGGTTAAACATTTCATCACACACACACACACACACACACACACACACACACACACACACACAAATGCCTATATAATTTGTGGACCATATAACATGCTGTGAGATGGAGTGGAAGGGCAAGAGTTTTCCACCATCAGTAGTACTCCACTGCAATTAAGAGACTCACTTGCTCCGAAGTGGCACTCTGGGACGCACTCTGTGAGAGCCTATCTCAATGATTACGCAACCACTTATCTCTGCCCGCACACCAACACGAGCACTGCTAAAGAGACCTCAGCACTTGTCCGGGATAACACACATGTGCCGGACTTAGAAAACTGTGGCATCAGCCACTAACCGGACGAGGGTACATCGAGAACGGGAGGTTCAAGGATGCAACAGTTTTTCCTATAAGAAATGATTTTGGTAAGGAGGCGTCAGTCTTCGTGCAGCTGCTCTAGTAACAACATTGGACTGCTCCCACAGAACATGCTAAATCTGTAATTGGAATCATGAAAATGCTATTTCTAAAGAGAGAGTGACTATTTATTAAGTACAATAGGTGATTTTTCTGAGGGAATGCAGCGTTACTGTATGGTTAAATGATGATGGCGTCCTCTTGGGTAAAATATTCTGAAGGTAAAATAGTCCCCCATTCTGATCTCCGGGTGGGGACTACTCAGCAGGACGTTGTTATCAGGAGAAAGAAAACTGGCGTTCTACGGGTCGGAGTGTGGAATGTCAGTTCCCTTAATCGGGTGGGTAGGTTAGAAAATTTAAAAAGGGAAATGGATAGGTTAAATTTACATATAGTGGGGATTAGTGAAGTTCGGTGGATGGAGGAACAAGACTTCTGGTTAGATGACTACAGGGTTATAAACACAAAATCAAATAGGGGTAATGCAGGAGTAGGTTTAATACTAAATAAAAAAATAGGAATGTGGGTAAGCTACTACAAACAGCATAGTGAACGTATTATTGTGGCCAAGACAGATACAAAGCCAACACCTACCACAGCTTATATGCCGACTAGCTCCGCAGATGACGAAGAGATTTATGAAATGTATGACAAGATAAAAAGGTATTCAGATAGTGAAAGGAGAGGAAAATTTAATAGTCATGGGTGACTGGAATTCGAGAGTAGGAAAAGGGAGAGAAGGAAATGTAGTAGGTGAATATGGAATGGGGGTAAGGAATGAAAAAGGAAGCCGCCTGGTAGAATTTTGCACAGAGCATAACTTAATCATAGCTAACACTTGGTTCAAGAATCATAAAAGAAGGTTGTACACATGGAAGAAGCTTGGAGATACTGGAAGGTATCAGATAGATTATATAATGGTAGGACAGATTTAGGAACCAGGTTTTAAATCTTAAGACATTTCCAGAGGCAGCACAATTTATTGGTTATGAACTGTAGATTAAAACTAAAGAAACTGCAAAAAGGTGGGAATTTAATAAGATGGGCCTCGATAAACTGACAGAACCAGAGGTTTTAGAGTGTTTCAGGGAGAGCATTAGGGAACGATTGAGAAGAATGGGGGAAAGAAATACAGAAGAAGAAGAAGAAGAATGGGTAGCTTTGAGAGATGAAATAGTGAAGGCAGCAGAGTATCAAGTAGGTAAAAAGTCTAGTGCTAATAGAAATCCTTGGGTAACAAGAGATACTGAATTTAATTGAGGAAAGGAGAAAATACAAAAATGCAGTAAATGAAGCAGGCAAAAAGGAATACAAACGTCTCAAAAATTAGATCGACAGGAAGTGCAAAATGGCTAAGCAGGCATGGCTAGAGGACAAAAATAAGGACGTAGAGGCTTATCTCACTAGGGTAAGATGGATAAGGCTTACAGGAAAATTAAAAAGACCTTTGGAGAAAAGAGAACCACTCGTATGAGTATCAAGAGCTCAGATGGAAACCCAGTTCCAAGCAAAGAAGGGAAAGCAGAAAGGAGTATATGGAGAGTCTTTACAATGGCGATATTCTTGAGGACAATATTATGGAAATGGAAGAGGATGAAGATGAAATGGGAGATATGATACTGCGTGAAGAGTTTGACAGAGCACTGAAAGACCTAAGTCGAAACAAGGCACCGGGAGTAGACAACATTCCATCAGAACTACTTGATAGCCTTGGGAGAGCCAGCCCTGACAAAACTCTACCATCTGGTGAGCAAGATGTATGAGACAGGCGAAATACCCTCAGACTTCAAGAAGAATATAATAATTCCAATCCCAAAGAAAGCAGGGGTTGACAGATGTGAAAATTGCCGAACTATCAGTTTAATAAGCCACAGCTGCAAAATACTAACACAACTTCTTTACAGATAAATGGAAAAACTGGTAGAAGCCGACCTTGGGGAAGATCAGTTTGGATACCGTAGAAATATTGGAACACGTGAAGCAATACTGACCCTACGACTTATCTTAGAAGCTAGATTAAGGAAAGGCAAACCTACATTTCTAGCATTTGTAGACTTAGAGAAAGCTTTTGACAATGTTGACTGGAATACTCTCTTTCAAATTCTGAAGGTGGCAGGGGTAAAATACAGGGAGTGAATGGCTATTTACAATTTGTACAGAAACCAGATGGTAGTTATAAGAGTCAAGGGACATGAAAGGGAAGCAGTGGTTGGGAAGGGAGTGAGACAGGGTTGTAGCCTATCCCCAGCGTTATTTAATCTGTATATTGAGCAAGCAGTAAAGGAAACAAAAGAAAAATTCAGAGTAGGTACTAAAATCCATGTAGAAGAAATAAAAACTTTGAGGTTCACTGATGACTTGGAAGAGCAGTTGAACGGAATGGACAATGTCTTGAAAGAAGGATGTAAGATTAACGCCAACAAAAGCAAAACGAGGATAATGGAATGTAGTCGAATTAAATCGGGTGATGTTGAGGGAATTAGATTAGGAAATGAGACAAAGTAGTAAAGGAGTTTTGCTATTTGGGGAGCAAAGTAACTGATGGTTGAAGTACAGAGGATATAAAATTTAGACTGGCAATGGGAAGGAAAGTGTTTCTGAAGAAGAGAAATTTGTTAACATCGAGTATAGATTTAAGTGTCAGGAAGTCGTTTCTGAAAGTATTTGTATGGAGTGTAGCCATGTATGGAAGTGAAACA
This sequence comes from Schistocerca serialis cubense, assembly GCF_023864345.2. Classification (NCBI taxonomy): domain Eukaryota; kingdom Metazoa; phylum Arthropoda; class Insecta; order Orthoptera; family Acrididae; genus Schistocerca; species Schistocerca serialis. Next base: position 764,426,537 of record NC_064640.1, read on the forward strand.
TGGACGATAAATAGCTCGGACAAGAAGAGAATAGATGCTTTCGAAATGTGGTGCTACAGAAGAATGCTGAAGATTAGATGGGTGGATCACATAACTAATGTGGAGGTATTGAATAGAATTGGGGAGATGAGGAGTTTGTGGAACAACTTGACAAGAAGAAGGGACCGGTTGATACGACATGTTCTGAGACATCAGGGGATCACAAATTTAGCATTGGAGGGCAGCGTGGAGGGTAAAAATCGTGGAGGAAGACCAAGAGATGAATACAGTAAGCAGATTCAGAAGGATGTAGGTTGCAATAAGTACTGGGAGATGAAGCTTGCACAGGTTAGAGTAGCATGGAGAGCTGCATCAAACCAGTCTCAGGACTGAAGACCAAAACAACAATGGGTGTTACAGTTTGTCAATCTTAAGCACCACACAGACACTTCACTTCACAATCTGCAAGTACTGTAAAAGCCCAATGAATATTTCCATTGGTCCTGGTGAGCTGCCATAAGAACAACCACACAAATTATGTAGCAATGAACCTCAGTAAAGAAAAAGATCAGCTTTTAATGAATAAAAAGCTACTTGCAAACTCAAATTCAGTTATGAAATTTTTAACATTTTCAATGAGTTGCATTAAATTCCTAATAGAGAAAAGTCAGTAATTCACAACTGACAAATTTTATTTCCAGACACAGGTCATGTGATATGACATCACAGGAAAGTTGGCATTATGTCCCAACCCCCAACTGATTGCACCATTGGTTGGTGATAACAGACGAAACAGCAAGGTCATCGATCTCTTGGACAAGAGTTCATTCATCTGGAGGTAGTGATGCCCCCAGGAATGTGCTCAGATGAGGGAAGTATGCAGCAGGGTAAAAGCAGGGCACTGAAGATAATACTGATGACAGAGCTCAAAAATGATTTAGGGAGAAATACAAGTATACATGCTGGATCAGTATCGCAGCTAGCCCAGACAAGGGGTCTCCCAGGGATTAGCCAAACCCAAGAGAATCGTTACTTGCATTTGACCCCAGCTAGCCTAATTAAGGGTGAAGACAGATCAGAGCTTCTAAGCAAGAGATTCAAAACAGTAAAAGTGAAAAACCTAAAAATATGATGGACGTCCACTGGACCATCAGTAATTAAAAAAGATAAGAAAAATTAAATCACCACCAGCACTGTACATGCAAGTGGGTATGCCCTCCCACACTTGATCCATCAGAGGAGGAACATATCCACTAACAGAGAGTGCTACCCCTTAAACAAAAGCAAGGTGCAGCAGAAGAGGCAAACTGCCTAAACGCAATCAAAACAGAGGAAAGAAAGGATGACGGAAGCGGGAGGCTGGTTCAAGGGTACCCTGACTCACTCAATGGCAGGAAACTCCCCGACTCCAATCACCCTGCACCAACCCCGAACATAGTCTAAATTATACTGAGAATGAAAAGCACTGTCACAGAGAAAATGGAGAACCAGTTCAATTGTCCATGAGTCATCTGCCAATACGAGTGACACAGAATTCTGAAGACCATGCTTCACGTGGAGAGCTATTAGCAGGGGGCATTTCACCACAATACAAGATGCTGTAAATTAGGCTCCACTATGTAAAATAAAACTGTTGGTCAGCCTGGTATGGCCAATGTGGAGATGACATACAATGGTGGATTCTTTCCAGGAGGAATGGAAGGAAAAGTCCCATCCAGCTGTAGTCTCTTTGACAGTGCAGAGTTTATTAGAGGGGGGCAGTAGCTCACCAGATTATCCATCTCCTAGTAAGTAGAGGCTGTAGTTGCACACGAAAATCTGCTCCTAGGATTTTCATTGTGAATTGGGTGGGGAGTGGCTAAAGGGGATGTGAGTAATCATGTCTCTAGCAAAACAGTTAGCCAGTTCATTCCCTAGGACACCCAAATGACTAGGGACCCAGAGAACGACAACCACGCAGACAATCTACGTTTAGAGAGGTCATGAATACCAGATGTCACAGGATGACAAGAGTAAATACATCAATGGCCTGGAGGCTGCTCATCTAGTCACTACATATTAAAAAGCAGTCAAGGGAGGCATTTTAATAAAATGGGTAGCTCCGTTAATGGCCATCAGTTTCACTATAAAAACACAACATCCCCAGCAACAAATGGTGTTCCTAACCAGTGGGAAGTGTTTTAGCATGTCCTATCCATGTTTTGCAGCCATCAGTGTGAAAGACTGTAGCACCTTGATACTTATGAAGAGCTGAAAGGCCATGAGGGTGGCAATTTAGGTCCTTGAAATAGATCAGTCCTAATTCGTGGCCTGGGTACCAACCAAGAGGTGGTATGTGAGCAAACACGGGGGGGGGGGGGGGGGGGGGGGGGGGGGGGGGGGGGGGGGGGGGGGGGATAGACAGACGTCCTGGCAGAGGGTTGAGAGCATTCCTACTGGTAATAGCACCTGAAGACAGGTATCAGGGAGTCGATGCCCCTTATATGCAAAAAGGAAAGGCTGTGTCTGTTGTTGAGGCACTGACACAAAATGCAAGGGTGACCAGTGGCCTAACAGAGGTCACTAGCCCAATGATTGGTATGAGGTAGGTGTGACACTCAGAGCCTAATGGGAGGCTGTTCTCTTGGACCCATGGAGAGCTAAGTGAAATACCAACTAACCCAGAACTGGAGGGATGAAAACTGATAAAAAATGGTAGGAAACCTTAAAAATCACAATCATGGAGGGCAAGTAAAACATGATGGCATCAGGCAGTGTTGTACACCTTATATAGGTAAAAAGAAAAGGTAAACTTAGAAGAAACCTGTCAGACAGCTGCTTCCAACCTCAGCAGAAGGTCAGATGTGCATCGACACTCCCGGAACTGAAAGGTCCTGAGAGTCAAGAATGCAGTATAATCAGCAGGTTACTATCATTTCAAGCAGTTTGCAGAGCACATTGGTAAGGCTAATAGTTTAGTAGCTGTAAAGGGACATTGGGTTTTCATAAAATGTAAATTTTCACAGCCAGAATTGCCACAATTAATAAAATATTCCAGGATGTTATGCTGTCATCAAATGGATTTCACTTTAAAACCCAACGTCTCATCCCCATCCGTGGAGGACATTTTCAAGGAGGATTGTAGCTTTGTGGAATGTCCGATTCACACCATGGCTTGCTACTGACTGCAGCAAAGTTGCTGCTCGTGCATTCAAAACATGTGACGATGTGCCACTGTGCAGAAGCAGAATTCTGCTGAAGTCGGTAGCTAGCCTGGATGTGAATCGGACATTCCACAAAGCTATGATCCCCCTTGTAAATGTCCTCCATAGATGGGGACAAAATGTCAAATTTTAAAGTCAAATCCATTCAACCATGGCATAATAGCTCAAAATATTTTATTCACTGGGTTTTTGCTTGGCTTAAGGATTGTGACAATGATAGTATCTCGCCAGGGCAAAGGGAAGATAATGTCAAGCCAAATGTGGTTCAAGATCCTGAGTAAATGTAGCCTTTGACTAACAGTCAGGTGGTGGATGATCAATTATGAACTGAATCAGGGTCTGGAACTGTATTGAAAGAGAAGGCAATAGCCTGAACTAGTTACCATCAAAAGGTTCATGGTGAGTTAGCTTGGCAGAGGTGAAACATAGGGGTATGCCAACTGTCATTTCTGCAGTATAAAGATAGCCAGATAATTACAAGTTGCCAATGCTGTCGCAAAGTGGGTCGCTAGATGTTCAGCAAGAACTGATACTTCAGTATGAAGATCACCCTGAAGGACAAGAACCGAGATTGTTGGTGGCCCAAGAGACAATGAGACACAAAAGACAAGAGACAATGGCACCTGAGATGAAGACAGGCACATTACCAAGCCAGAAACATAGCACTCCTCCTCACTGCAGTTGATCAGAAAGTGAACCTTAGTGTGAAGTATCTTAAAGGTGAAAAGGTTTGTCGGCGAAGAATGTCGTTTGAAACATTACAGAGCTCTTCAGTGATCATTAACTGCTATTGCAATGTCTCTGGCCTACCAATGCACCAGTCAATGGGGAAAGGGGGGGGGGGGGGGGGGTAATCACTTGTACTAAGAGTAGCAGTTCCAGCATTGTGGGTGACTGCATCAGAGACGTGTTGCACAACCTTGTTCATGCAATCCAATGGGGGATGAACGTAACAGCAGAAGCATAAAATTGCCAGTCAGCTCTTCGAAGCAAGCAACACAGTAGTCTGCCCATGTGGCAGTGAATTGAAAAGATCTCCAGAAAGTGGTCACTGTCACCAAGATCATGTAGTGACCAATGTCACAAAGCCACAAGATTGGAAGAAGAGATGGTAGAGTCCATGGGCAGAGAGGTGCAATGAATAGCACTGAAATGGGTAAGAACACCACCACTGAGATAACAGATCATGATCAGGGTGTCCAGGTTAGGTGTGCAAGTATCAGTCGTGAATTTGGATCATTGTCTGTCACTGACTGGGATGGAACCACATCAAGGAGCATTGGTTTAGAGCCAGACTGCGTGGTGGGACCTGTCCCAATTCTCCTCCTCCTCTGGAGCTGGCCAATTAGAACAACCCTACCAGACAAAGTGGTACTCCCCATGGCAAGTTGAGCACAGTGATGTCCCCTAGTATGAGAAAAGAAGGTATTAATGTGGTCAACTCAATGAAGTAAGTGGCTACCTGGAGGTAGATAAATGTTGCAAATGGTGATCACTGAGGTCATCTCCACCTGTACTGTTCTTGCTTCCAGTGTGGTATCCACTCACTGGCATCGGTTTTGCAATTATGGCAGGTGACAATATCCATTACAGTTCCACTGAATGATCACATTATGGCTGACCAGGTTAGGTGTGATGGAGCCAGGAGTACCACTGCCTGTGACCAATGGGGGTGGAACCAAATCAGTAAGCATTGGTTCAGGATCCAACTGCATGGTGAGATCTGGAATCTCCACTGTTACCTGAGTAGCCTTGTCCAAATTCTCCTCCTCCTGCCTTTGGTGGGTGGTATTCTTGTGACAGCCTCTATGTGATGAACATAGGGACAGATGAAGAGTAGGCAGCCCTGGGAACCACAGGCTGCAACTTCAGTCATTAGGTGGTATTGGGCCTCTGAACTGTTGGTTTCCAGGGAGAGATGTCCCGAGAGAGTGCCCTGTCACGGTAAATGTCAGAGGAGGAAACCACTTCTCTGGTGGGATGAAGAAAGGGGTTCCTGGGGATGGTGCCATGAGAAACAGATGAGAGAATAAATAACTGGTTTGGAAAAAAATTGTGACAGTTGGGGGATTTTTTCATGCCTCAGTATATGACAGGCTGTCAACATATTTATATTCTGTACTTTCTTTTCTCTCTCATAGACTGGGCCAACTGTTGAATGGAGTATCGTGCTCCATGCAGTTGACATAAGGTAGTTGTTCACAAGGACTGCCTTCACGGAGTGATTGTCTGCAGCTGCCACACTTTGGGTCCACTGTGCAGTGGGACGACATGACCAAAACATAAGCATTATAAGCACCTCATCAGTGGTGGGGGCATAAGGGTTTACATCCTAACTGTTTCCAGGACAGTCACTTCAAAGGCTAAGAAAGGCACCTGCATCTATTTGATTATCCTTGGGACCTTTTTGGGTGCACTGGACAAAATGTAAAACTCACCACTCCAGATTAGTCTGTAGCTCCACATCTGGAGTGCAAAGTTTCTGTGGAAGTTGATTCCCTAAGACATGTTGAAAGCTGTGTGTGGCACAATGGTCACTGACATGTTACCCAGACATTCACATACCTGGACAGCTATAGACTGTGCTGCAGAGGCAGCTTTAATCGATACTGATCAACTGTGCATTTTCCCAAATTTATCTTCTATAATGGCATGGTAAAAGTAACCCCATAAATTAGAGTACATACTTAGTATTGGCAAAATTGTTTTGATCCCCATCATCTGGCTTGTCCCACTTTCTACATGGTAGCCAGTGTACGGAAAGCATAGGACTGTAACTGTCTGCACTGAACATTTGATTCCTGCCAGAAGAGACAGCCGGATCAGAATGGGCATTGTTCTAGTGTATTTTGATATGTTTCACTGCTTACTTCCATCAAGTGCTCTCTCCACAGGTGCCATCTGGCAGCAGCACCAAAGGCCATCTGGCATTGACTGCTGTTGTAGGAAGTCCTGATGTCCTAGAAAAACAGGCGTCTTCTTATTGACACCATGGGGAGATAACTCTGGTATCAACAGTATGATTCCAGTGTTGTCAGGGGACTCAACTGAAAGGGTACTGAATGACCCAATCACGTCATATACAAGAGTCCTATATTCACACTGTGTGCAGATGATTTTTAACACTGCATACAATAAGCTCTATTTAAGGTGTTCCTTCCCAGTCAGTCCACACTATAGAAAAAAATCTGGAAATGAAGGTCAAACCCAGAAGGGAACCAAAAATTACTTCAGGCGAAAGTTGACGTAAAGGAAATGAATGAATATTCCAAGAAACCAAAGCAGAACCTAGGGAATAGCCAGGTTGACATCAAAGGCTGCCACCATGAGGAAGAGAGAGAGGGATGATAGATGTGAGACTGCAGCACACGAAAGCAAATGGGTGCTCCAGTAGCTTGGGGGGCCCAGCATTCATCACACACACGCAAACAAAGTCTCGAGTCCTCTGAGGGGAATCACACTGCATTCCCTATCAAAGTGTTGAGTTCTACACCAAAGCTTTGTGAAGTTAGGGTCATAAGAGAAGAAAGCTTAAGATTCAGCAGAAGCTAACAATTAGTCACGATGTTCAGGACAATTTTAACATTTAAACTCTGAATGGCAAAGAAATACGACATATACTGAAAAATAAGCAGACATTCCTGAACACAAACTGATGGTCTTATTCTATTATGAAGAGAACATTTGTGCTTCATCATTCAAAGGGGTAACACACCTTCAGTTTAACTGAGCAGATGTGTGTACAAGTCAAAATCTGTACAGGTATTTCAACTGAAGATGTGTAGGCTACATTCAGTTTTCTCAATTCTGGCACTTCATGCAGTATTCTTGACAAAGTGATGCAGGGAAAAGAAAAAGGGACAGCTGCAGAGTGAGTGTGTGTGGGCGCGCACAGATTAAAACTGTGTCAGATAGAGATTCAAATCTAGGATCTTTGCCTTTCGCAGGCAAGTGCTCTACTAACTGACCTATTCAAGCACGACTCTTTACCCACACTCACAGCCCTGCTTGCAGCAGAAAGTCTCGTAATTTCCAAACTTCACGGAAATTCTACTACAGAGCCTGCATGTCTAGTACCCTTGGAAGAAAGGATAATGCAGACATGGCTTAGTCACAGCCTAGGGGATCCACTGCAGAATGAAAATTCATTCAAACTTTTGTGGAGTTTGGATGGTAGAAGATAAGGTACTGGCAGAAAAGGGCTGTGAGAGCAGATGGTACTTTGATAGCTCATTCAGTAGAGCACTTGCCTGCAAAAAGTGAAGGTCCCAGGTTCAAGGCCCAGTCCCACACAGTTTTAATTTGTCAGGAAGTTCCAAATTTAAAGCTGCTTACTTTACGGATTACACCATCACGAGTCACATCAGGCCCACAGAGATAATGGTGGCCGATGTTTCATGCACAGGCAGACAGCTTACCTGAAATACACAGTTCCTCTCCTAATATTAAAGTGTCACTCAAACATCTCACGTAATAAGCTGCACAGTTAAACTGAAGGTATGTAGGCCCCTAAAGGAGTTAGAAAGTATCTTCTTACTAACAAAATGGCTTCATGAAATAAGAAGTGGAAACATTCCCATACGCAGACACTTGTTACAACAAACCCCAGGAAATCACCCTGAAGCTTCAGATGAAAGATTTAAGTTTACCTAATGGGTGTCAAGTATGCTTAGAAAGACTACCACCATATAACATTTCATCTCAAACTGTAAATCGAAAAAGGGGGCAGTAAATTTGGAATGTATTGAACTTTGGAAGACAAAATATTTTGCCACAGCTGATAACAGACATTAGCACAGAAACATTTTCAGTGCTTATGGAACTGTGGTCTTCTATAATTTATTTTCCTCAGAAACATAGGTCTATTCTGTTCAGTGGGGAATGTCACTTAGGCTAACAAGGAATGAGGGCCCTCCTGTTTGCCAAAAGAGACAGCAAGGGAGAAATTTAAACGCGCAGGAGATAAAACTAACACTAATGTGCACCTATTACTTTATTAGCAATGTCTGGATGACTGCTGAAATTTGTCCGCAGTTTTTCAAGAGTTTAGACACTAAGATAAGTGCACCCTGTTGCCATGCATACCCAAAGGAAATTATATTCTTCGGGAATGTTTGTGTTCCTTCCTGATAAGTTTACACTTACATGCAGTCTCTAGACCCAGGCATAATTCATCATGTGAAAGCTAAATATAGAATGCCTGTTTTGGATAAGTCAATTTCATCCCTCGGAAGGAAGAACATTATGAGAATGAATATTTCACAGGCTGTTGACATGTTTCTGTCTGCCTGTTACACAGATTGTGTTGAGCCCTGCTAGCTATGTGTCAGTATAAGTTGCTGCAGAACACAAGCAAGATGATTTCCCTTAATGTTTTAACATATTACAGCAAATACGATATTTCAGTACTTAGTTGTGATGAAATAAACTCTTTTGCACAGCTGATAGATGTGAGCGACATAATATGCTTAATAAAGAACTAAGCAGAGCTGGTAGAAGGTACAGAAGATAATTCGTTTCCACTAAGTTCAGCTGCAGCTATTTTTCCTCATTCAGAATCGATTCTTGCCAATACCAAGCAGCTAGTGTTACACACACAGGAGAAGCAAACTAAAGTTACTCACTTTTTAATTAAAAAACTAAATGATAATACGTAAAGATTTTCTTGTTGGTATAATCACAATTATCTACACTATTAGCTGAATTAAACAGCTTTTGAACAAACAATTTATTCTTCTTGATGATGCATTTAAACAGAAATTCCACTTGATTTCACATGACTTTAGAATAAAGCCTATTGAGTTGTGGAAAATTATGTACTAGTGATATATATTTTAGGGTTTTCAATGTCCATGTCTGGTGCATTTGTGATTATGAACAAAACCTGTATTGTTTAAAAACCCCAAATTCTGATTATGGGTACTTCACTTTACTATTCGAGCTAAACTCCTAACCAAAAATATTTTGGTCCTCAGAGATTGGTTAAAAAGGGGTGTTGCTGAACTCTGATAAATGACAATGCATTTAGTGTAGCTGCCGAGTATGGTATTATGCTTTAGAAGCTGCTTTGCAGTACAATTTTCTAAAGCACCAAGACTGGACTAGCACTTTGAGAGAGCTGTCCACACAGCTTGGCAATGTATGAAGATATCAACAGTTTAACTAAGGTACTTGAGGGCACAAATCACAGACTGACCTGCATCAGTCATGTACTAGAACATTTCTGTACGACAAAAACAAGGAAACAATGGGGAGAAAAAATGGCTCGCCAGAGTAACATCAGGGAATTTCTAAGCACTGCTGATTTCCACAACAGAAGAAAATGATTCTGATACCCAACTGGCCATCCAGATTTATTTTCTGTAGTTCCCTTAAAACATCAAGGTAGATGCAGAAATTTCTTTCAAAACAGGTGGGGCAACATTCTCCTCCATCCTTGTCTATGCTGAGCTTGTGGTTGATCTATAATGCCATCTGGCTGGATTTTACATCATTCTACAAGTCCACACTGCTTTGTTCTGACCTGACACACCTCACAGCACAAAAATTATTTTAGAAGTCAAAATGTTGTGCACCTGCCCTTAACAACAACACTGCTACAGACAAAATATGGATGTGTTACTGTGGTGCTTTAACCAATTTATGAAAGAAGCAGTATATCAGTTTAGGATGCACTTGTCTCTAAAATAGAGCAAAGTTACTGTTTATTTTAAAAACAGTTGAAATGTAATACTATATCTTCTGTAAAAAGACTTGTTTTGGGTGTGGGTACAGGAGTGCTTTAAGCCATTCAAGTTTTTATTTTCTATTAGCAACACACACAAATCACAGTTATGAAATTTTACACATAGAAGAAGCAATATACTGGCTGGCATCCTGCATGAAAACAGCTTTAAAAAAGAGGAAAAATAAGGAGAAGAAAGAAATGAAGTGGGAATATTGAATATTTCAGTATGTCTGCTCTGCTTTGAGCAGTGATGACAATCAACACTATTTTCCAGTCTCCTTTTTAACAGATTACAGTGGGCAACTGATCTATAGCATAACCTGAAGTCTAAGTCAAATTTGAAGGTGAAAGTCTGAGAGTTAAAGCCAATGAACGTTTCACGACAACCAGCCACTAATGTAACTTTCAAACAGAGGCAGTGTTTAACTGCATCTCGGGAGCCACTAAGCTAAATTACTATTTCAGGCAGATGGCATTTAATGCAGACACAAAGTCTGGTGTTCAAGTTCATGACACTACCTCTCCACTTTCACAGCAAATAAAGAACTGAATAGTATCACTGCATCAACCTATCAATGAAAGGACTGACAATATACCAGTATCAGAAATTTGCTTTAACCTGTGATGTAATGAAGTAGTGTGTGACATCATACATGCTAATGCAGAACAAGACACTCAAAATTTTATACATATTTTGTTCTCTATTCTTTTGAATGTAGGTCACATTGACAAGACAATTGCAGCATACCCCAAAGTCCAGCTTTGGTGGTGAGGAGACAATATACAAGGCAGGCTTTCACAACTGGTATTTGAGAACTTGCTGATATTTGATTTATAGGCATAAGGTCGTGGTCCTAGCCATCAGTCTCTACCCAACATTTCATCTTCCACTATGTTTAAGCCTCTGATGAAGTCTCCAGCAGTGGATGACAAACATTAGCCAGAGAATTATGACTATGGCCCTATGCTAATAAATCAAATTTCAGCAATATACCAGTCATGAAAATCTGCCTTGTATGGTGTCACCTTACTGCCAAACCTCGACCTCATGTATTGATCCATATCGCAACTGGATGTCGAAGCTTGTGACATAGCAAAGGCAATAAATATGTCGTCATGAGGATAACTGTAATTCTTGTTGTTATGCTTATATTATGCAGTTTAGATTCCAATGAGTTTTTATGTCCAGATAAAAATAACTGTAGGCAGCTTTTACTTGTGTTTCATTAAAAAAGATGAATGTATTAAATATTATGAGCTCCAATACGAGACGTGGGCTGTGAGCCAAGAATGCAACCACTGTACTGTCAGTGGCAAGGAGCTTGTATCATATCACAGAACAGCTTTTATTTCTATTCATTTATTTATTTATTTATTGAAGAAAAGTATATTGCCAGCAAAAACTACAATTACACCTCCTGCAAAAGAAAACCGGACAACAATTCCACTAATAGAAACTTGCTCTTAAACTATAAATTACTAGCAGAAAATCTTACATATTAATATACAGTGCCTCTTACACTCTACTTTCAGAAAAATACATTCCACAAGGAAAGCATTAATTTCTTTCTACTTATGTGCAACATCGAATGCTAGCTATCGATGCCACCAAAACTACCCGTAAATTTTGAACAAGTACACACAGGGGCACAACTTATTTCACATACATTAGTAGCAAATATTAGTTATCAATTATCTAACAAAAATTGGCTTTCAATGCTTTAAGCATAGCAGTATATTTATTCAATGAAAACATTGAACAATAGCTTCTAACTGAATGTGACAGTGCAGTTAAGACATTGACTCCACATTCAGAAGGAAAGAGTTATATCTCTCAAGATATTCTGATTTAGGTTATCCTAAATTATTTCTAGAAAATTGCAGGATAGTTCAATCAGCAAGACCACCTGTCCTTTCCTCATAGAAACATAACAGGCACATACTTGAACTATTTATTTTCATTGTAGTATGATAAATCCTATATCATTGTGAGATGAGCCCTGAATGAATAAAAGTCAATGAACGTCTACATTTGCACTTTTTACTATGGCATAACCACTACATAAAAATTATTAATAAAATACACTCCCTAGCATCTGCACTGAAGTTCGAGCAAATAACACAAAAAGTTGAAAAATAAGTTTTCTTTACCACCAAACCCAATTAAAAACACCCACAGTGCCTGGTTCTTTATAAAGTTTGCAAAGTCAACTATCTTCTTTATAGTACAGAAAAATATGCTACCACGCGAGAAATTGATAAGCTCCTTTTGTATTTAAATTTGGCAATGGATAATAACTAGCATGTCAGAACAATGACATGAAAAAAAAAAGTGTCTTACTTTAACAATGGAAGCGGGTTACAGTGTCATTAGAATATGAATAACTAGTTTTCGAGACCAAGCAAGTGTGTCAGAAAAGTGTGCAATGACAATTATGGGATATAAGTATTCCAAAAATACGCGAGTAAAAACTGTCGCCATGACCAAATGAAAGCCCCATGATAACATATACAAATGCAGTTATCTCGAAATCAGTAGACCATCATATTCATTGTTACAACTGTCATTTTCCATTTTTTCCACAAATGGGACAAAACTGACGATTTGGTTTACTTCACGACTGCAGAAAACCTACAAACTAATGCGTCATCGATAAACAATATTACCACAAAAATTATGTAGTCCAATGAATACCTTTAAAACCGAAAAAGTCCAGTGACAACGTGCCTCATAAAATTCTCACATTATCAACTGGCAAGAGAACTTTTGTGGGATTTTGTTGGCTCGCGAACACCATGTTAACATACAAATTTCTAAACTTTGTCGACAAAAAGTGTAAAGCTAAGTTTAACTCAAAAATATGTATCAAGTTTGTCACAGTAACACAACAATGGAAAATTTTACGTAGGTCCAAGTTTTCTTTTCATATCCACAGTTTTATACTGAACATCCACAGGAGTAAAGAATTACTGAACTCACACAAATATACTCAAACCTGTTTAACAAAGGAATAGTTACTTTATGTATCTTGTCACTTCTGTCAATCATATCACTGATCAGGTCAAACACCTATTTGTGTTAATAGAATGACTATATTACGTCATATCGTTAACTATAGCACATATTCTGAAACTATTACTTTATTCGTTATCAAGCTCTAATTCGCCTGTAACACTAACTTCACCCTTTAACGTATTTGCCAAATGATTGGGAATAAATAAATTTTTTTTTCGATCAAAGACCTCAATGACATGGCGGACATGTTCAGAAGTCACTACGCAATATTTTTCACCATAGGCTGAACGTACCTACAACAATCCAAACTTGGCATCACTTGTAAACTTTCTTTTATACTGCTTTCGGAATTAGTTAATGCCAAAATGGCACTAATACTCATAATTCTCTTCTAGTTCAGCCACAAAGGCGACTCAACCTGCGGTAGAAAACCTCTTCTCTGTTTTGATGTGACTACCCCAACATATTTCCACGGAAGTACTTCAATGTCTCTGAGAGCGATAGCGCCAAAGATATTATACACAAATACGTGTCTATCGATAGATATGACAATAATGTATTTAAACTATTGAGTGGCTTGAACTTTAACAGTAAACATGAAGTTTTTAATTTATTAAACTGTATTTTATTAGACCAAGGACGTCTACCGTGTGATTTATACATCATCTTAATGTCATCTGACTCACAAAAGCAACAACAGGCCCTTAGGACCGCAGAACGCTAGGTAAGACTGGACTATATCAGGAACTTAACAATCATATCAGAATACAGTCAAAGTCATTTTTTATGGTGATCCACAGGCTCCAAAGGCTGAATAAAAGAAAATATAGTCCGTTTTAGGCTGTAATGCAGACGATTTAAAGTTCGTATACATTACAGCGTACTACAAACCATGTTTTCTTTTATTAAGTGCCAAAATACTTTGTGTCCATGTATTCTTCGCCAACATAACTTAAAATATCTTAAACGATGTAACTGGTCGAAAATTGGAAAGTTCCTGTCCCGTTCCTTGGGGGCTTATAGACTCGCTATCACTTACATTACAAATAAGTCTGCAAAAACAAATTCATAGCACTAGATCTTTTCCAAATATTATGACACGTTTTGTGGTATTTTGTAAACAATTACATAATAGGCTAATTAGAATGAAAAATAGCAGTTGTGCATGAATACATAATTTCTTCATAACATAGCAATAAACAGTAAGTTTTGGGGTGTTAGTGGTCTTCCGAAGTTGAAGTGCTGTACCCTGCTTGACTAAAACAACGTAAAGCCCTATTTTCATATTAATTTTAACCCATTTTTGGATCATTAGTTGAAATAACCATAGATGTTGATACTGAGATGATGATTTTTTGTAACATTTTTCTGCATGACTTATCGCAATTTCTATAATTGACAACATATTTTCTGGTGGAATTCGATATGGAAGGCACTTCTTAACTAATGCAATAAATAAACGACCAAATAGTTCGAAGAAAACATTATTGATCCTACAAGTATGATGATGATTTTATAATTTTCGTTTATTGAAGTGCCTTTATGCATCACACTTGACTACAGCTAATAATTGAGGCTTATATGCAGCACTGAAATTTGTAGAAATCTCAAAACAGATTCAATTTTTTGGATATTTACTGAATGTGACCAGAGTTAGGCCTTTGGTATGCAAATTAGTTTTGTCGAAAATTCACATGGAACGCACTTTCTTCAGTGTGATAAAATTCAATTACCCTACTACTCTGGGCAGCATGTCTTCAAAAATGTTATCATATTTAGTGCTAATGTATCAATATTATTTGTCACCTTTGTGAGTGAACCGAAGCCAACAAATGAAGTAGATAAAGGCAGAACTTACCGAATCAGTGGTAATCTACTTCCCATAACAATTCCATTTAGTCTACATCTACACTCTGCAAGCCAATATGTGCTATATGTTGGAGAGTACTTTGCAGTATACGTGTTCTTTTCATTATATTAGAACAAGTAAGCCCTCGATCACAAGCATTAAGTCAAAACTGACCAGGTTTTGACGCGACTATGAGCGTCGTCTTCAGAATTAGACTAACTGTTCTAAAATATTAGGTATACAATACATCAATAAAATTAAAGTTTGTACTGACTGGAAAAAGATGCAGTACTTACAAGTCACATATTAAAAAAGATCTAAGCCAGAAAGGTGACGTCATGAATAGTTGTAAGTAAGATGGCGAGCCGCTAAGGGCTGCTCGTACTTTAGTGAACAAAGGTTGCAACAAGACGAATTTCGTACTTCTCCCTGTGAACCTTTTGTCTAGCTGCGATTTCAGCGACAAATAGCAAGTGGAAGTCGTAAGTAGCACTTAACATTCAACGCCGTGTGCCCTCTGTTGGCCGAATTTCGTACTTCTCCCTGTGAACCTTTTGTCTAGCTGAGATTTTAATGACAAATCGCAAGTGGAAGTTGTATGTAGCAACTAAAAAGCGCAGTTAACATTCATCGCAGTGTGCCATCCGTTGGGCGAATTTCGTACTTCTTCCTGTGACCTTCTTGTCTAACTGTGATTTATGTGACAAGTCACAAGTAGAAGTCGCAAGTAGCAGCTAAAAAGCGTATTTAACATTCAAGGCCGTGTGCAATCTGACGGCCTAGGTTCGTACTACTGTTTTTCTTTGTGACACGCTATAGAGTCTAACTGTCATTTCCGTGACAAGTCGCAGCTGGAAGGCGCAAGTAGCAACTAAAGAGCGCAGTTAACATGAGATGCCGTGTGCCATCTGTTGTCCTAAGTCCGTACTTCGTTCGAAGAACCTCGTGTCTCACTATATGGATATATTACATGTTTATGGTCGAAGAAATGAACCAAGAAGATAATTTTCTCTGAGAAAAATTTTATACTCGGTTGAGAATTGATGCAGTCGAGGAATGTGAAGGTCGAATAAAGGTTGCGCTAATAGACAGACCTTTAGTGTAGCCTGGAATTTCCGTGACATATTTAAACGCATTATTCATCATAAAAGCTAAAACTGCAGGGTAATTTCAAAAACAGATAAGGCTCCGATGAGTCTTTTGTTGCGTATTACACACATCTATCGTGCATATACTACTAAAAATGCAATGCGGTGTCTACTACATAACTTTTACCAAATGTTTAACAACTGTGTTCACAAGATGGATATTTTTTCTGACAGAACAATACGCAGTTAAACTTTCTTCTGTATTTTCAAATATTGCATTAGTACTATTCCCAAAGTCTACTTGTAACTGTAAGGTCAGTGCTTTCCACTGTTTTCACTTGCACATCATCAGCCTTAAAGCATGCAGTCTTCCAACCTAATCTAGACTTTGGTCTCGTCTCTCATCATAACGAACGTTCAAGGCAGGAGGGGTGGACAGATCAGTATCACACTGTAGCATGTCTTTATCGCTAAATACATTTTGGGGTATGGGATGAAAGGTCAGAAAGAAATTTTTATAATTCCTTCACAGTGTAGTTCAGATTAATTTATCATCCCTTTCAAATCACATAATGACTTCAATGACTCACTATACCAATACTCACTTTGCACACTTCCGTTATCAATTATGGCTCTTTTACGCTGCGAATTCTTCAAGAGTCGATTTGAATTTTAACGATTATCTCTTCTAGATGTGGATGGGTACGTACAGCAGTCAGTAATCGAACTGCGTCTGGAAAATCAGGATAATTATTGAACTTTTATACTGCTACTAATTATTAGCAATATAATTCATATTATAGAACTGCTAATATTTCTGGTAATGAAACCAGTTGAGTGGGGGGAAGTTTCACACTTTACATAAGCGATGACCCTACATTGATTCACAAACTTAGAAACTAACCTTATCTGTGACGAAGACGGTATAAAGATGCTGTGGCAACTTTTCCAGTTCTGCAGCCACTGATATTTTGAATTATTGCTACATCGAATGACTGACAAAGTGGTTCAGATACTTGTGAACGTAACAATGTTGTTAGAATCCGTATTCTAAACATGAACTCCTATGGTACTGTGTGGTAATTTGTGTTGTGATTCTCAACATCACACTATTATATTTTCACATTAGTTCCATTAATAAAAACTAAAGCCATAGGAAGAACATAGGTAAAACATACACGATATTGACTGTTATGTTGAGATGGGATTTTGTCTGTGGGCAAGCGTATCTTTCGTATATCATGTAACAACTGAGGAAGAATCATTGGAAATATTAATAACACCATTTCAGGTAACTTTTTTCAGTTGGGTTACTGAAACGTTACGTTAGACCATTACAAATAATCGCCTATACAGGCGAGAATATATTTCTCGGTTGCATCGACACAGTTCACTGCTAACTTCGACTAATGACAGTGTAACATTAACCGTGATTGCAGAAATCGCGTAAAGCACAGGATTGCAGAATTCACAGAAATCGCTTAAGTCGCAGGAATCACGTAGATTGCAGGAGTAGCAAAAATCGCAGAAATAGCAGAGGCATACTAGTTGTGAATTGGTTAACTGCGATTCTTAACTGCGACAAATCGCAGTTAAGAATCATAGTTACTGAAAAGTAGCATTCACAGAACTCGGTGATATCGAAAAATCGCAGTTTAGCCTATCCCTCGGGCCGCGTTTTTCATAAATTCGAGGTTGATTACGATCAATCGTCATGACCTCTATTCAACACAATAACAGTTGGTTGTGATGTAGCATAACAGACACTTTCAGCCACTAAACAAAAATACTTGAAATTATCCATTCCTTTTCATATCGATCCTTTTACTTATACTTACTTTATATTCTTCATGTGGTTATACTCTGTCCAAGATTACTTTAAGATTGACAGCGAGAACGGAAGTGGTGGCGGTGGCGGGGGGGGGGGGGAGAGGGGGGGAGGCGCTGGGAGGGGGGTAACCCACGCAGCAGGTCCAGGCCAAACTACCAGCAGTTGCAGTAAATCCCTGTAGTCACCAAACCTTCTCTACTCTACACAGCACTTCCTGCTTGCAGTGGGCTTCAGCTGCAGCCAGCTTGCTGTCCTGTGTGATTGTTACGCCCTGTGACTTACTATGCGTTCGTTTTTACGGTTGTAGAAGTTGTTACTGTTATTAGTTGTTACCGCTATTCGTTGTTACTGTTATCCGTTGTTTGGTACTCATCGATGTCAGTGGGAAATTCGTCGAAAGTTATAAGTGGAAAGTTCGACGTCGTTCTCTTGGTTAGAGGACTGCCATACGAGGGCAGTCAAGAGAAATGGTTTGCATGTTACGTGCCTACTTTGAGAATGAAGAAATTAATGGTGGCTCGCTGCTCTCCATTAACAAAGTGATGGACAGAAATACCGCAGCTCCAAATATAAACAAAAACACTTTTGTGAAGACTGGGAAGGAAATGTTTGACAAAGAAAAGGAAGTTAAAGAACCATCGAAACTTAAGTCCCCTGGTAAAAAACTTCATATGGATAAGCGGCTTACCAATATCGACTCTTTTGCAGAGGATACGAGTCATGTTTATGATTACGATCGCAGGAAGGAACATCCGACGCTCAGGAAGTTACTGGTCGCACTTAAGGAATCAGGACTTTTTCAAGGCAGTCATAAATCCTTGTCTACAGTTTTACATAACCTTGGTTTTCATTATGGACATTTCTGTGGCCATAAGCTGTTGATGGAGAGGGAGGATATAGCTGCATGGCATTGCCGATTTTTAAGGGCCACTGTAGCATAAATATCGACGAAGTGGTGTGGCTTGACGAAACGTGGATCGGTTCTGGTTACGTTGTCAAGCAGGGCTGGACAGAAGAAACAGCTAAAGGAACAATTACGTTGCCTTGTGGCACGGGTGGCAGACTTATTATTCTTCATGCAGACACCTTGCATGTTTTTCGCTCAAACAATCTCCTGCTTTTTAAATCAAAGAAAACAGGCGATTATCACAATGAAATGAACCATTTTACATTTGCAAAGTGGTTCGAAGGCTCACTAATACTAAATCTTAGTAAATAGTCATCAATTGTACTAGATAATGCTCCTTGCCACTCAGCTGTTGTTGATAAGGCACCTACCATGGCAAACTGAAAGGAGGAAATAATTGATTGGCTTCAGCATCAGAACGTCTATGTAGGTGATTAACTTAAGAAGGTCGAGCTTATGGAAAAATATCTCTCCATAAGCCAGAGTCCCCCCCATGCGAAATCGACGAACTGGCTGGCAGAAAAACGCGGGCATACAGTCGCTAGGCTTCCACCATACCACTGCCATTTCAGCCTAGTAGAATTAATGTGGGCCCAAATTAAAGGTTAGATAAAAAATTGATCTACGCTGCAGCTGAAGCCCTCATAAGAGAAGCTGTCAGGAACATCACAGCTGAAGACTGGAAGAAAGCCGCCAAACATACGCAGAACATCATGTGAAGCGCGTGCCAGAATGAAGCTCTTTTGGAAAATTCAGTGGTGGAGATGTTAATGTCACTAAATGACGACAGTGACAGTGTTAATGACACTTCAGGAAATCGTCATAGCAACGAAAGTGGCATCAGTTGAGTTTCTCCACTATCCCCGTAGAAGTGGGGCACAGGCTGATCCAGCTACATGTTTGTTGTACGCAGTTTATATAAGTGCCTACATAGCAAAATTGTATCATCTTAAGTTTGAAAACATAAATAATAAGGCCTTAACAGCAACTAATTTCAAAGGGAGTTCATCTCAGGTATTCAGCATGCGTCACACATAATAAATATATAACTGCTGTAATACAGGAGCCCTGTTATTTGTATCGCTTTTGTTCTTTCTAAACAAGAAAGGTTGGCTTATTTAAGATACGTTTTCCCATCGTGATAAACAAGCTTAATGTTATTTTTGATTGAGTTAGAATTAAGTAGGCGGATCCCAAAATTTAATAACGGCATCATTACAAACCTATAGCAATTTGTATCTCGTGTCAAAACTGTATGGCCGCCAGATTAATAGACAATGCGCGAGCGGACCATTGTGAGTCTTATTTAAGTCACATTATCTTACATTAGAGATCTCTGACAGAGTTCTGGTTTCCAATATATGAAAATATGAAGCATTTGTAAGATTTCATTCACATTATGTACTCACCTAACTTAAAAAAAAATTCCCAGCTTGTCAAAAATTCGGTAACATCTTGAGAAAACGTACTTTCGTAAACTGTCATAATATCATGTTAATAATTTGTTGCGACAGATAAAACTAAGTCAAAATGTAGTGTAATTCTTTCAGAACTCACTAATGCAAGTTCCATATTTATAAAGTGAATAGTTTGCCTGTTTGCGCGAGTTGAATGAAATGTGTTCCGTGTGAGACATGTCAACTCTGTCCCGCGCCTCCACGTGCTCTCCCGTAGTGTCAATCCTAAAGTAATTTTGGACAGAGTGTAGTTATCGTAATTGGTTTTTCTTTTAGAAATTATCATCAACATCGTTCAAATGATATATGGAACATGTAATTAAGTAACTAACTAGATTTACTAGTATATATTATGTTTATTGGAAGTCTCTTATTCAGAATGACATAACACATTTTGTGAAGGATTGATTCTAGAAATTAATCCTGCAAAGCCGGATGTAAGAACACTACTCATCTTAATTCTGAAACTTCTTTTTTAGAGAAACCTGTTGAAGCGATTTATGTATTTAAATTGAAGCAGTAGATAAAAATAACTCGCTTCTGACAACAAGTTTCACATAACTCTTTATTAATTAAAAGATACTTAAAGACATAAAATTACTTTCATAATGCCATCTTTCCAGATGCAACAAAAGTGACGTCACAGCAAGTGGCATGACAGCTGATATGACTGCGGTGCCGTGTGCTGCTGTTTCCACATGCTCCTGTCGAAATTCAGTGCTACTAATTTTCAATATAGCGCCAGCTGGGAATATTCGTATGGACATTGGTGTTTTCATTCAGGTTATGGTGTTAGAACTGAGGCAAAATTCCAAAGAGAAGAAAAAAGTATGCTTTTTGGACTTGCAAGTATTTTGCACATAAGTAGCGCAGTCCCATCACACAAAAGTTAATGTTGTCGTAGCACTTGTAAATGTAGACGCATTTGTGAATTACTTCAGAATAACGAAAGGCAGTTTTGAGTATTTATAGTGCTATGACTCGAGATCTATTAAAAAAAATTAGTTACTGACATTAGAGAGCCAGTCCCAGCTCGAGTGAAACTTGAAGAACACTTCAATATTTGACATCTGGCTATTACCTGTAACCTAATGTGTTGGATGGCACATACAGTGACCTGAAGACTCATTTAAAAACTTATATTTTCATTCTTGCACTCCACATGAATGAAATAAGATGAAATATTAAGTTATTCTATACCGAATTTTGTAGTCACACTTTGTGCAAGTTCACTAGAAAACACTAAAATACTTGGTGATTTCCTTTGTTGACTGCTTTGCTCAACCTGAAATTATAGTGTCACCACAAACCTTGTATTTTTCTTTTCTCAAATCTACTAGGTTAGTGATTAAATGCATTGAAATTAAAAGGATATGTGTCTATTGCCAGTCCTCTGTTACTTTCCACCATGTGCAGTATTAAATGACCTGGTGTGAAACTACACCTGATCTTTCACTAATTACACAACTGATTGTTCACATTCACACAAATGTAGCATATAGCAGGTACATCATGGATGTAGTCAGAGGGCGGGGGAGGGGTTTAGGGGATTCAAACCTCACACTAACGTGTAGACTCAGTATCAAAGGAATGACATTCCTCTGCAGTCTTGGAAAGTCCAGGTAGCACTGTGTGAGGCTTACCCTAATTGCCACAATTGCTGAGGCTGGGAACAGTGAGAAAACATTCATTAACATGGCTGCAACCTTGAATTACCATTGTCATTGCACTTCCCGGAAACTGTGGAAATCGTTATTACAATGAAAAGTATTTTGTGAAATGTTTATTTAAATAATATTATGCAGGAGAGAAGCTCTTGTAGTATGCACAGTATCATAGTCCCTCTGTTTATTTACATTTACTGTTCTACATTTACATGATATATGCAATATCTGAAACTGAGAAATAAGACACAAAATTTCATAAGGAGGAAGTTGTAGACTATGAAAGTGGGATTTCAAGAATTCGAAGAGAATGACGAAAAACCTAGGCGGTAAGTAAATACCGCCGTTTACAAATTTAATAGAATGTGTGTGCATCAGGGTAATAGTTTTGGAAACAAAGAAATTCAAAAGGCATCGGGCTAACTGTTTTGGAAACAATAAAATAAACAGAATAACATTAAATAAAGGACAAAAAGTTAGTTTTCATGGGTACCGGTTATATTTGTTATTAAATTTATCAATATTTATGTTCATGTTGTTGAACACAAACTGGATAAATAATTGTCTTGAGAGTTTCTACTGCGTTTTGAATATTGGATACTTCAAACTGTCTGATATCATTATGGAGTTAATTCAAAAGGCAAAAGCGCTTCTATAAAATCTCTGGATCCATATTTTTATATATAATGTTTGTTCAAGACATAGTTGCGTATTAGAAACAATTAATCCCAGTCTTATGGCTGAAATAACCGAATATGGAAGTCAGCTGATCCTCATCTTTAGCTTTGAACAGTGTCCTTTCTTTTTTGGACAGTTGATCCTTCTAAGAAGCAGTTTCAGTAGGGTTGTTTTAATTAAACCCAATTCAAAAAACCATAGGCCAAAAAATTTTTAGAAATGTCAAAAACTGAAGAAAACCCAACTATAGTTATCAAAATTTTATTAAAATACAAATTAAAAAAGAGAACTATATACTGTCACAAGAATTTAATTTATTAATATAGTTTATAACTTTTCTTGCTATATAAGAAACACTGTTAAGCCTTGCATGGTATCAGCTCTGGGAAAACATATTATTTGCAATAGTTCTTTTTGATTCCAAAGCGATTCTAGCAACTTTATGGTGAGAAAATACAAAATATTTTCACAGAGTAGTAATGATTTTTTGGAAGACTCATGCACGATGTTGAAGTGAGAACTCCATAGTTGATTGCTATAATTATCTATAGGTTGTAATTATGTACTAGCTATGTTTGAAATATGAAAATATATGTATTATTTAGTACCAAAAATTATTTTAACACAAAATATTCAAAATTGTAAACATGGCTGAAACAGCAACTGTTGCAAATCTTCATGGTAAATGATAAAAGCCAAACAGTTGCAGAATAAAGATTTATTGAATTCCTTGACCACATTTTCGGTACATCTAAATATATCTTCATCAGATACAAAAATACACCTGGACAGGAAGACACCTTCATTAGCAAAAAACCTAGCAACATAACTGAGATAAAAGGAAAAAAAACACATATAGCTTTAAGTAACCATGAAAATTACGAAAGTATTACAAGCACAAAAACTTTTAGTCCCTTACTAAAATCACATCCTGCAGTGGAGATGCATAAAACAATCGTGCCAAAGGCGCCATCAGTAGTTAATATTAAAATATCACCTCCATCTGTGCAGCATAATTATAAAGAGATGGTCGATGCTAACACGGCATACTATCAGTAATTAGCCTGTGAACTATCGTGAAAAGGGTGTGGAAGCACTAGGGCAGACAATTTCACCGAGAGAGGGCACTTGTTGTAACCGCGAGACACACGCGCACATTAAAACTCCGGGATATATACTCATGCGCATCAAAATTTTAAAGGTTGTGCTAGCTTAAACCTTCAGTCTTAGTAAATAAAAATACCAGAACCATTTAAAACACCGAAATACAATAGAAACAATGAACAACAATTTGCCTGTGTCCCAGGAGATAACAGGGCTACAAAGAGTGAGGGAAATAACTTTATTTCTATTCAGTTTTTGGGGATCGTTTCTTGCAAGATAAGGAGACTTCTACAGAAGCAGTACGGGTACAGAGTTGCCTTTTCCGTAAACAATATTTTAAAACAAAGAGTGATTCATACTATTGGGGCACGGGAAGAACTCGACATTAAATCTGGAGTTTACAAAGTTACATGTAACGACTGCCCCAACAATTACCTTGGACAGACAGGTAGACCCATTCAAGTAAGATATGACGAAACATACTAGGTAGAAATGGGGAAAACTGGATGACATAGAACTGCTACACGGAGTAAGGGTTACAAAGTGGACCTGTTCCAGAAATTAGAAATTTTCAAACATCTATCTCCAAAAGATGGATTTATTCTTAACGAACAGGTGCAGCTTGGAAGCAAAATTTTTTTGCATAGTTTCAAACCCCTTCTTGCTCTGACTTAATACAGTCTGGCTGACTAGAAGCTAGTTTTCTTGTCTGTTGATGCCGATGAGATGCTCCTTTCCTGTCTTTTTGGGATTTTACGTATTTTTGATGATTGTTGTTCGCGGTTTTCGATGTGTATGTGTGGTTTAAATGATTCTGTTATGTTTCTTATTCATGACGACAGATGGTTTCGATTTACAACATTTTGTTCGTTTTCGGTAGTATGTATCCTAGACTTTAACTTGCGCGAGATTCTCGCGCATACACCAAGTGCCCTCCCTCGGTGAAATTGTCTGCCGTAGTGCTTCCACACCCTCTTCATACTAGTTCACAGGCTAAGTACTGATAGTATGCCGTGTTCGCATCGATCACCTCTTTATAATTATGCTGTATAGATTGAGGTGATATTTTAATTTTAACTACTGACGACGCCTTTCGCACGATTGTTTTATGCAGCTCCACTGCAGGAAGTGATTTTAGTAAGTGACTAAAAGTTTCTGTACTTGTAATGCTTTGGTAATTTTCATGGTTACTTAAAGCGATAAGTGTTTGTTTCCTTCTATCTCACCTATGATGCTAAGATTTTTGCTAATTAAGATGTCTTCTTGTTCAGGTGTATTTTTGCTTCTGATGAAGGTATATTTAGATGTACCGAAACTGTGGTCAAGGATTTCAATAATCTTTATTCTGCAACTGTTTGGCTGTTATCATTTACTGTGACACACTATGTAACAATACTGCAATTAACTGATGCGATGTGTGATTTCACATTTAAGCAATTGTGTTAGAAATAAATTTCTACTTGCTCTTCACATCAGATGATGAACAATCATTACACAACACTGTTTCTCTGACGTGTTCTCTACAGACAAACTTGTGACACTCACCACGTTGTTCATTCATTTTCCTGTCCTTTGACCTTGGGCAGGAATCACACCATTTTCGTTTCAGACTTGGAACATTGTCTCTAACTGAGGTCTAAGATGTCATGACATATAATAGATGCAGTTTCATATATTACATTCCTTTAATCCCGCTTGTGCACATCAGGTGATACTATGTCATATGTTATCTGTCCACTTCAAGGTATAAGAGTAGGTAGAGTAGGTAAACTAGTTTCCTGAATACCATTATCATCTTTTTCACAATCACTCACATCCACTAGCTCTCTGACCTATATATCTCTCTCTGTTATACCTACATCAGCATCACTCTCTTCCTCATTTCTAAAAAATGGTTCATTATCATTATCACTCTTCTGTAAATCTGCAAAAGCCTACTTGAGACTGTAGTCCCTTTCAAAATATTTATTATTGTCCATGATGAATAAAATACAGTACGACATATTACTACAACAAAATGCAATTCCTAATTGTGAATTTGTCAAAATAATGCCTATGTATATATTTTCAACGGACTGTTTACAACAATGGACACATAAATGTTGGTTTAGAAGGTGCACTGTTGCTAAGTTTGTATTTTTGTAGTAAAGATGAAATATAACATTGAAAAACACATATTGCATAGCTCGGGTATTTTCTGACCACATTTCAAAAATTTCGAATTATTGTGTTACCATGATATAACCATAAATATTTTACTGAGTTATAATAAAAGCCCATAAAAAGCACATCTGGCGGATGAAAAGTCTACTTCCACATTAAGAGAGTTTCTTTGTAGTTGAACGAGCCTTGGGGGCCTAAAAAGACACCAGACACCATATGAGGGTTAAGTAACATTTACATTTGCAGAATCTTCAACTTGATGTGGAATTGAAATGACTGTAAAATAAAATTTAGCCCTTTTTGAAAGTATGCAGAACTCTATAAATCTTCACCAATTTATCAGCTCTTTTCTCATCTAAATTATTTATTAATTTTGATCAAACAAGCCCTTAGGTACATTTACATCTACATCTACATCTACATTTATACTCCACAAGCCACCCACGATGTGTGGCGGGGGCACTTTACGTGCCACTGTCATTACCTCCCTTCCCTGTTCCAGTCGTGTATGGTTCGCGTGAAGAACGACTGACTGAAAGCCTCCGCGCGCCTCGAATCTCTCTGATTTTACATTCGTGATCTCCTCGGGAGGTATAAGTAAGGGGAAGCAATATATTCGATGCCTCACCCAGAAACGCACCCTCTCGAAACCTGGCGAGCAAGCTACACCGCGATGCGGAGCGCCTCTCTTGCAGAGTCTGCCACTTGAGTTTGCTAAACATCTCCGTAACGCTATCACCGTTACCAAATAACCTTGTGACGAAACGCGCCACTTTTCTTTGGATCTTCTCTATCTCCTCCGTCAACCCGATATGGTACGGATCCCCCACTGATGGGCAATACTCAAGTATAGGTCGAACGAGTGTTTTGTAAGCCACCTCCTTTGTTGATGGAGTACATTTTCTAAGGACTCTCCCAATGAATCTCAACCTGGTACCCGCCTTACCAACAATTAATTTTATATGATCATTCCATTTCAAATCGTTCCACAAGCATACTCAAAGATATGTTACAGAAGTAACTGCTACCAGTGTTTGTTCTGCTATCATATAATCATACAATAAAGAATCCTTCTTTCTATGTATTCGCAATACATTACATTTGTTTATGTTAAGGGTCAGTTGGCACTCCCTGCACCAAGTGCCTATCCGCTGCAGATCTTCCTGCATTTCGCTACAATTTTCTAATGCTGCAACTTCTCTGTATACTACAGCATCATCCGCAAAAAGCCGCATAGAACTTCCGACACTATCTACTAGGTCATTTATATATATTGTGAAAAGCAATGGTCCCATAACACTCCCCTGTGGCATGTCAGAGGTTACTTTAACGTCTGTAGACGTCTCTCCATTGATAACAACATGCTGTGTTCTGTTTGCTAAAAACTCTTCAATCCAGCCACCCAGCTGGTCTGATATTCCATAGGCTCTTACTTTGTTTATCAGGCGACAGTGCGGAACTGTATCGAACGCCTTCCGGAAGTCAAGGAAAATAGCATCTACCTGGGAGCCTGTATCTAATATTTTCTGGGTCTCATGAACAAATAAAGCGAGTTGGGTCTCACACGATCGCTGTTTCCGGAATCCATGTTGATTCCTACAGAGTAGATTCTGGGTTTCCAAAAACGATATGTTACGAGAGCAAAAAACATGTTCTAAAATTCTACAACAGATCGACGTCAGAGATATAGATCTATAGTTTTGCACATCTGCTCGACGACCCTTCTTGAAGACTGGGACTACCTGTGCTCTTTCCAATCATTTGGAACCTTCCGTTCCTCTAGAGACTTGCGCTACACGGCTGTTAAAAGGGGGGCAATTTCTTTTGCGTACTCTGTGTAGAATCGAAATGGTATCCCGTCAGGTCCAGTGGACTTCCCTCTGTTGAGTGATTCCAGTTGCTTTTCTATTCCTTGGATACTTATTTCGATATCAGCCATTTTTTTCATTTGTGCGAGGATTTAGAGAAGGAACTGCAGTGCGGTCTTCCTCTGTGAAATAGCTTTGGAAAAAGGTGTTTAGTATTTCAGCTCTACGTGTGTCATCCTCTGTTTCAATGCCATCATCATCCCGTAGTGCCTCGATATGCTGTTTCGAGCCACTTACTGATTTAACGTAAGACCAGAACTTCCTTGGATTTTCTGTCAAGTCGGTACATAGAATTTTACTTTCGAATTCACTGAACGGTTCACACATAGCCCTCCTTACGCTAACTTTGACATCGTTTAGCTTCTGTTTGTCTGAGAGGTTTTGGCTGCGTTTAAACTTGGAGTTATGCTCTCTTTGCTTTTGCAGTAGTTTCCTAACTTTGTTGTTGAACCACAGTGGGTTTTTCCTGTCCCTCACAGTTTTATTCGGCACGTACCTGTCTAAAACGCATTTTACGATTGCCTTGAACTTTTTCATAAACACTCAACATTGTCAGTGTCGGAACAGAATATTTCGTTTTGATCTGTTAGGTAGTCTGAAATCTACCTTCTATTACTCTTGCTAAACAGATAAACCTTCCTCCCTTTTTTTTCCTATTAACTTCCATATTCAGGGATGCTGCAACGGCCTTATGATAACTGATTCCCTGTTCTGCACTTACAGAGTCGAAAATTTCGGGTCTGTTTGTTATCAGTAGGTCCAAGACGTTATCTCCACGAGTCGCTTCTCTATTTAATTGCTCGAGGTAATTTTCGGATAGTGCACTCAGTATAATGCTCTGTCCCTACCACCCATCCTAAACATCTGAGTGTCCCAGTCTATATCTGCTAAATTGAAATCTCCATCTAAGACTATAACATTCTGAGAAAATTTATGTGAAATGTATTCCAAATTTTCTCTCAGTTGTTCTGCCACTAATGCTGCTGAGTCGGGAGGTCGGTAAAAGGAGCCAATTATTAACCTAGCTCGGTTGTTGAGTGTAACCTCCACCCATAATAAGTCACAGGAACTATCCACTTCTACTTCACTACAGGATAAACTACTACTAACAGCGACAAACACGCCACCACCTGTTGCATGCAATCTATCCTTTCTAATCACCGTCTGTGCCTTTGTAAAAATTTCGGCAGAATTTATCTCTGGCTTAAGCCAGCTTTCTGTACCTATAACGATTTCAGCTTCGGTGCTTTCTATCAGTGCTTGAAGTTCCGGTACTTTACCAACGCAGATTCGACAGTTTACAATTACAATACCGATTACTGCTTGGTCCCCGCATGTGCTGACTTTGCCCTGCACCCTTTGAGACTGTTGCCCTTTTTGTACTTGCCCGAGGCCATCTAACCTAAAAAACCGCCCAGTCCACGCCACACAACCCCTGCCACCCGTGTAGCCGCTTGCTGCGTGTAGTGGACTCCTGACCTATCCAGCGGAACCCGAAACCCCACCACCCTATGGCGCAAGTCGGGGAATCTGCAGCCCACACGGTCGCAGAACCGTCTCAGTCTCTGATTCAGACCCTCCACTCGGCTCTGTATCAAAGGTCCGCAGTCAGTCATGTCGACAATGCTGCAGATGGTGAGCTCTGCTTTCATCCCACTAGCGAGACTGGCAGTCTTCACCAAATCAGATAGCCGCCGGAAGCCAGAAAGGATTTCCTCCGATCCATAGCGACACACATCATTGGTGCCGACATGAGCGACCACCTGCAGATGGGTGCACCCTGTACCCTTCATGGCATCTGGAAGGACCCTTTCCACATCTGGAATGACTCCCCCCGGTATGCATATGGAGTGCCCATTGGTTTTCTTCCCCTCTCTTCCTGCCATATCCCTAAGGAGCCCCATTACGCACCTGACGTTGGAACTCCCAACTACCAGTAAGCCCATAAAGAAATAAGGCTTTTCACAAAAGTAATAAATCCTTTTTTGTAAGTTTTCTTTGTTCTTGACTGTTTTCAGCCCCATAATCTTCTACCATTTGTTTGAATGAAACTGTGTTACAACTGCATCATAAAACACAGTGGCAGGAAAATAATCAGAATCAGCAATCCTAAAAGACTTAACATTTCCAATCCATTCTGGATGCATCTCTATCAGCCAGATTTCTACACTTTATTCTTGTGGAACAGTTACCACTCTCTCTCTCTCAATCATAGTTCTAACATACTAGCAAGATAGTGAAAAGGTTATAGTGCTAGCTTCTTTCGTTCTTTATTACATTCTTATAGAGTTCCATAGCAGGATTTTCTGAAATATCCATCGATAGTTCGACAACTTGCATAATGTTTGTGCTGCCAGTTTTCCACTAATAAAGTAATTGTAAGAACGCCTTAGTTTTTTGTGTATATTAATCAAAATCGACAACTTGCATAATGTTTGTGCTGCCAGTTTTCCACTAATAAAGTAGTTGTAAGAACAGCTTAGTTTTTTGTGTAAATTAATCAAAAAATCTTTATGGATCTATTTAAATGTCATTATGATCAAATGTCCAAAAATTCAATAAAACCCAATTTAAGGTCATCAGTCCCTAAGCTTACACAGTATTTAACATAAATTATCCTAAAGACAAACACACACACCCATGACCGAGGGAGGACTCGAACCTCTGTCGCGACAAAACCCAATTTAATTCACTTGGTAGGTTTTTCAAAAAATTCAGGTCAACCCTGAATTTCAGCGACTCTGGATGTCTTTTTCAAATTTTTTCCAGTAGCTTGTCTGAAAGGAGATGTGTCTCCACTTCTGAAACGCATGATCTAATGTTCTTC
The DNA here is from genome assembly GCF_023864345.2 of Schistocerca serialis cubense. Classification (NCBI taxonomy): domain Eukaryota; kingdom Metazoa; phylum Arthropoda; class Insecta; order Orthoptera; family Acrididae; genus Schistocerca; species Schistocerca serialis. The sequence goes on from NC_064640.1 coordinate 764,456,898, forward strand.
AAAATTACTGTTGCAGTTTCAACCATTCAGTTGCATCCCTCTTGTTGGTCTTTGCTTCTGGCCTCATATCACTTGTCAAATAAGATGAACTATCTTGTGTTTTGAAAGCATATCACGGTTTTGTTTTGCTGATTTATTTGTCTAACTAGTAACAGATATTCATACTACTTTTAGAACAGCCGATTTTGTTTCGTCTCGATCTTTGGGAAATATCCATTATAATTTTTCAAAAGTCTTAGGGTATGAACCGTCCTTCGTCTTCATTTGCTTGTAAATGTTCACAAACGAAATGCACCCTGACAGGTATCTATTTCATCATCTTTTGCACGTCCATTGCTACTGTGAACTGCAACATCAGATTAGAAAAACTTTTTCGCACAGTTACCATGATTTGTACCTTCAACAATGAAATGGTCTTCAATACAGCTTACTCGAAATTTTACTTGAGTTCCCCAGACTATATTCCGTTTTATCACCATTTCCTTTATTGATTTTGAATATGTTTTTGTTACATCGGAAACTACATTTTAAAAAAAGTCGCTTTCTTCAGCTCACTTTTCAAGTAATCCTGTGTCGGATCTTCTCCACAAAATAAACTGTGTGTTTTCAGGTCAAATTCTTGAACTGACGATCGATAAATGTGAGATTCATTTTGCACTACATCTTTTCCAAAAAAATGGTCCTTCTAATAAAATATATTGCACTTTTCACGAACAACAGCGGTACAGTTCACCAAAACAAAATGTTTACCAATCTTTCTCGTTGTAACCATCTCAATAAACTTTTGTATGCCTTGTTTGTTCACCGTGTCATATCTACCCAGTCCATAACACTTTCATTACAAATAATACATTTAGATGTGGCGCTTACTTTTACTGATGAAGTTTACTACACAATGGTCACTTGATGACTGTCATGTCCTCTACTGTGAAATTCAGCAATGATAAATAAAAGAGCTGGCAGGAAGCACACGATTTCTACAGTGGGGCAACAAAATGCTGAGAATGATTGTACTGATAAAAAATGAAACAAGAGTGAATATTGGAAAAAATCATCAAATGGAAAGTAAAAACTGATGGTCACTAACCATGTAATTTCCATAACACTCATGTATTATGATATTTACTAACCAAATGGGTTTTCTGACACACTGACTTAACGAAAAGAAATTTTGTTGCTCGACCACTTTTCTTCTACAAATTCTGCAACATACTGGTGAACTGTGGTATTGCATGTTTTAGGCCGATGAATTAAGTGTTCATCGAAAGGTGAAAAACTAATGTTTTCTGATGTAGGGTGGCTGGAGTAATGTTTCCTGAAAGCATATTATTGATATGTGTATATTCAAGTATGGTGTTTATTTGTAGTAATGAGGATGGAATGAAATTTATCTTGCTCCAACACAGTTATTCACTTGACTGCTTGGTTGGTAGGTTCTTCAGAAGGAACACAAATGGTATGATGACTTCAGACTTTTACCAACAGGTACCAATCAGTTAAAGGGGGCAAAACCGATAGGAAAACTTTCACAAGCTATAATAGAAATCAGTGGATTTATCTGTCGGCAAAAGTTGGCAAACTTCGTGCAGCAGCCGGCCATTGTCAAACTTAGCGATCAAAACTCCTTACATGTTTAGTTTAATTTCATATCCATTACTATTAATAAGTACCACAATTGAATATGTAAATGTTCCTATTTGGTGCTTTCATGAAACCTTATAATTTTCATCTGTCATTTCTATCATAGCACTGAGATGGGTTGCGTAGTGCCTAATGTCCTAATATCTGGGAGACCTGAGTTGAACCCCAGAACTGACCATCCACATTTAGATTTTCTGTGATTTACTAGTTAACACTAGGTGAATGCTGGGATGGTTCCTTGTAAAGTTCTTACTTCTTTCTTCATCTCAAGTAACAAGAAATTAGACTAAAGCTCTGTCCCTAATGATCTTAGCTGGCGAAGATACCTAAAATACTAAACTTATATATATATATATATATATATATATATTTTGTATAGAGATAGAAGTGAACAATTGTGGCCTATTATTTACATGAATTACATGACCTGCATATGTATATATATATTGTTCAATTGTTCACTTCTATCTCTATACAATATACATATATAGATCATGTAATTCATGTAAATAACAGGCCACTGATTTACGTATGCGATGATGGCGTCCGATAGCGACTCAGATAGATTCCACAGGATTTACATCAGGTGGATTTGGTCCCTGAGAGATCAACATGAGTTCACTATAATGATGCAGTGTAGGAGGGACACCCAGTGTATATATATATATATCACAGGTAGGTTATTACAAATGATTGAGGCGATTTCACAGCTCTGCAATAACTTTATTATTTGAGATATTTTCACAATGCTTTGCACACACATACAAAAACTCAAAAAGTTTTTTTAGGCATTCACAAATGTTCGATATGTGCCCCTTTAGTGATTCGGCAGACATCAAGCCGATAATCAAGTTCCTCCCACACTCGGCGCCGTATGTCCCCATTAATGAGTTCGAAAGCATCGTTTATGCGAGCTCGCAGTTCTGGCACGTTTCTTGGTAGAGGAGGTTTAAACACTGAATCTTTCACATAACCCCACAGAAAGAAATCGCATGGGGTTAAGTCGGGAGAGCCTGGAGGCCATGACATGAACTGCTGATCATGATCTCCACCACGACCGATCCATCAGTTTTCCTATCTCCTGTTTAAGAAATGCCGAACATCATGATGGAAGTGCGGTGGAGCACCATCCTGTTGGAAGATGAAGTCGGCGCTGTCGGTCTCCAGTTGTGGCATGAGCCAATTTTCCAGCATGTCCAGATACACGTGTCCTGTAACGTTTTTTTCGCAGAAGAAAAAGGGGCCGTAAACTTTAAACCGTTAGATTGCACAAGACACGTTAACTTTTGGTGAATTGCGAATCTGCTGCACGAATGCGTGAGGATTCTCTACCGCCCAGATTCGCACATTGTGTCTGTTCACTTCACTATTAAGAAAAAATGTTGCTTCATCACTGAAAACAAGTTTCGCACTGAACGCATCCTCTTCCATGAGCTGTTGCGTCCGCGCCGAAAATTCAAAGCGTTTGACTTTGTCATCGGGTGTCAGGGCTTGTAGCAAATGTAAACGGTAAGGCTTCTGCTTTAGCCTTTTCCGTAAGATCTTCCAAATCGTCGGCTGTGGTACGTTTAGCTCCCTGCTTGCTTTATGCGGGCTACGCGTGAAACTTGCCTGCACACGTTCAACCGTTTCTTCGCTCACTGCAGGCCGACCCGTTGATTTCCAGAAGCTTTAAACTGCGCATACCATCGCCGAATGGAGTTAGCAGTTGGTGGATCTATGTTGAACTTCGTCCTGAAGTGTCGTTGCACTATTATGACTGACTGATGTGAGTGCATTTCAAGCACGACATACGCTTTCTCCCCTGCTGTCGCCATTTTGTCTCACTGCGCTCTCGAGCGCTCTGGTGGCAGAAACCTGAAGTGGGGCTTCAGCCGAACAAAACTTTATGAGTTTTTCTACGTATCTGTAGTGTGTCGTGACCATATATCAATGAATGGAGCTACAGTGAATTTATGAAATCGCTTCAATCATTTGTAATAGCCCTGCATATATATATATATATATATATATATATATATATATATACAGGTGTCTCTTCTATGCTGCATCAGGCGCAGTTTCTCTGGTGTTTCAGCAGCATATATTTGTAATTTCGTTCCTGCAATGAGTATCTGGAATCAGCCCAGACGAAGAATGCGACGCCTGAATAAACAGCACTCCAGCAGCGATTGAGGAGGGCTGTTGCATCGTGGCAGTGGTCAATGTGGGGATGGGCTGTGCTATCGCTGCTGGAGTACTGGTGATTCTTCGTGTTTGACTGTTCTTATTAATACATGTCAATAAAGAGTACATAGCATCGAATTAATTTGAGACTGCTCTGTCAAATGGGCATGAAGCATTCCGATTTAAAAATTATTTTGCTTGTAATGGGAAGCAAAACTACGCTTTTCGTCGATGCGGGACGTTGCACGAAAGACATATCAAGCAGTATTTGTCTGTGCTGACTCTAGCTACACTCCACAAAAACGGAACTTCAAATATCTGACGAAACGCCAGATAATAAGTTTCTAAAGACTCTTAGCAGACACTCTGTACACTGATAAGCCAAAACATTATGACCAATACCCACTGCTACGTTGGATGCCGCCAGGTGGTGTTGTGGGCACATGACGAGGTAAAAAAAAATAAATATGCAAGCGGTGCAGACACGGATGGGGGATCACACTAGCGAAGATATGGGCCTCAAATGGGGAAATCCACTGAGATAAGTGACTTGACAAAGGACAGATTATTATTATGCAGAGCTTGTGAACGAGTATCTCTAAAACGGCGAAGTTAGTCGAATGTTCATGTGCTACTGTCGTGAGCATATACAGAAAGAGGTAGAAAGGCAGTTAACACACCAATAGGTGCTAAATGATTGACTGTCCATGACTCTTCACAGAACACTGGGTTTGGTGGCTTGTTTGTTCTGTAAAGGAGGATAGCCGGTGATCTGTTGCATCTCTGCTGGAGAACAATGCCAATGTACGCACAATTATTTCGGAGCACACCGTGCGTCATATATTGTTGAACATGGAGCTCCGCAGCAAACCACACTTACGTGTTCACATGTTTACCCAACGACTTCGTCGATTGTGATTGCAGTGAGCACGGGACCATTGGGATTAGACCGTAGATCAATGGAAACGTGTCGGCTCTTCGGATGAATGACCTTTTTGTTACACTAGGTCGCTGGTCGTCTCCACAAACACGTCACTAAAGTGAGCAGAGGTTCGAAACACGCAGCGTGCTACAGACGCAGAGTGGTGGGAGCAGTGTTATGCTGTGGGATGCATTCTCCTGAGCTTGCATGGGATCCGTGGTAGTAATCGAAGACACACTGACATTCCTTCATGCTTGATGTGTTCAACGACGGCGGTGTCATTTTTCAGCAGTATAATTATCCGTGTCTCGAAGCCAGAGTCGTGTTACAGTGGTTTGAGGATCATTATAGTGAACTCTCGTTGATGTCTCGATGACTAAATTCACCGCGTACGTAAATCAGCGGACCGTTATTGAATTACATGACCTGTGCGTAGATATTGAATGCAATATATCCTCAAAAACCTACCAACAAACTGTCGGATCCCTGATACGCAGAATTAGTGATGTATTTCGTTGCAAAGACGGACAAACAAGCTACCAAATAGGTGGTCATAATGATTTGGGTCATCAGTGTATATTGCCTTTGCCATTATATTACAAGTCCACTTTATTTGTGATGTTTGTTAATCGAAACCCAATTGAAATCAAATCCTAGCTACGCCTACGAAAAACATCGTGTACTTTCACCACAGACATTAACCATTATGTTCATAACTTCAGTGGTAAAACACTTAAAGACCAGCAACGCTGAATGTAGAAAGCTAATGTTATGTTCCTGTTAAAATACCACGTTGTCATTGTTCATAGTACATACTATTAGGATAAAACACACACATTATGTTGACATAGTTACTTGATACTCACCATACATAATGACATCATACTCCACATAATTTTTTTGTCATAATAGCTGTTCACTTACCATAAAGAATAAAATGCTTTATTTTTGTATTGGCTTAAGAAAAGTAATATGTAGCATTATTTATTCAACTTTCACAACTGCCTGGCTTTTATTTTAAAGAAAATGTGGGAATGTAGTTCTAAATATGTATGAGAGAAAGCAATAAATAAGCTATAGTTCATTTTATTGACAACTGTACAGTTGAAACTTCCTGGCAGATTAAAACTGTGTGCTGGACAGAGACTCGAACTCAGGATCTTTGCCTTTCACAGGCAAGTGCTCTTCCAACTGACGAGGTACTGGCTGAATAGAAGCTGTGAGGAGGGGTCGTGAGTCGTGCTTGGGTAGCTTGGTCACTAGAGCACTTGTCCAAGAAAGGCAAAGGTCTCGAGTTCGACGTTCTGTAAACTGTAGAATTGTTACAGAATTGTCAGAAATCAATTTTCTGGGTGTTAAATGGACCTGTAGATCCTCCACAGGAAGTTCTGTTGTGGCGGTTGGTGTAGGCATTGTGAATAGACCTTGTTTTAGCTTTTGTAGTAAGTTAATCACTACCAAGGAAGTTTTCACACAGACACACAGTTTCAGACAGTCTTGATATGTTAAACTCTATAGCACTCGTTTCTGCTTTTCCACAAACAAAGTTGCTCTTTGTATGGTTCAATAAACTACGCAACTGTTGAAACAAGAACTTTTAGACATTTGCTGTCACTCTGAAACACGCACGTAGCAAAATAACTAACACTAAAATCGAAAGATTGTCATGGTGCTTCGAAATTCTGGCATGAGATAGCTGTCGAAAGACATAACTCTATTATTGGGGAAGAAGAGTGGTGTCACAAAGTTAAAACGATTATATGGCACGTCAAAAAGTGGCATCACTCCAATGGTACAATGGAATTAGGGTGTTTACACATACAATATCGGTGACATCACTCGTGTGGTGACCAAGTAGAGTCGCTTTTGTTGTATGTGGAAACCTAGCTCAGTACTTTGCCTAGACGAAATCCAATTACAGTTTTGTAATCTTCTGGTCAGACAGAATTCTTTTATGTAGATGATGATTAATTTTTTCGTTTTTTAATGTTTTTTTGTCTTTTAAGCGTTTTAACCTGGTTCAGTCAAAACATTATAAACATAACTTGCATGGATAACCCAGTCAATGAAGAGCGAAAAAGGTCGGTTAGGGGAGATATCGTGCAGCCACAAGTATTCGTGAGGTGCTAGGTGTGTCATAAACAACATACTAAAAATTCTGACCTGTAGGGTGTGAGCGTGGAGGGGAGGGGGCATTTAAAGATAACTTTTTTATGTTTTTCTCGAATAACTCGAAAAGTGCGGCTCCTATCGAAAAATTTTTTTAGTACAAGATTGAAATAAAGTACATTTTCTACAAATAAGGTTTTATTCAGTTTTTCTCTCTGATTAACAATTTCCACGTTAATGGGGATAGAAAGATCGCAGATTGGTGAACACACTGTTTTAACCATATAAAATTAGTGTTTTTGCATAACTAAAGTCGGTTAACAACAAATGTGTGTACCATGTGTATGTGCAGTAGAGCGGTATTAAGGGATATAATTGTGTTCTGGGGGTGTAACAGGGTGAATGTGGGGATGTGTGATACAGAAGCATGAGGGAAGGTAGGTCGCTGCATTGTGTTCATGCGCTTCACTCCTTTATAGTGAAAGGTACTCGTTGTCTTAATCTGCTTAGTTGTAGTAGAAACCTTGGGCAAAATCTGGGGCTTATCATTGATAAGGACTTGCGACTTAGCTACAGCTTACTGTTCCTGTACTACAAGAACATACTACTTCTCTCACTAGATATGGCACCTTTCCCAATTTTCATTGCCAATCAGTGATAAGTGCAGTGGTCATACCAAGTACTATCCTAAATGAATCATCTAAACTGCCATAGGAAAGAGAAATAGCAGTCTAGCCCTGCACACAGCAACGCTAAATCAGTACTGCCTTATGGAGATAACTACTTGATCACCGAATATAACTGGTAACTTTCTGGTTTGTACTACTGACTATGATGATGTTGAGACTTAGAAAACGGCAATTTAAAATGGAGCATTGTGAAATATGACATTTATTTACATTTTCCATAGTGACTGAGATTGTGTTGGACTACAGAGTTATGGAGAATTACAACACATTGTTGGTTTTTACGAATTTGTATCAGAGTGAAAGCTGAAGGGAAGACACATCAGCATGGGGCAGACTATGTGCCATAAGAAAATAGATACTACATCTCAGTGGAATGTTAGCCATTGTGAATGTACGGGTTGTATGGGAATGTGAAAGTGTTGTGGGTGACGAAGTAAAATACACTCTCTGCGAAATTCAGAGCTCTAAACTGAAAATTCCTGGAAGATTAAAACTATGTGCTGCACCGAGGCTCGAACTCAGGATCTTTGCCATTGGCGGAAAAGTGTTCTACCATATGGGCTACCCTAGCACAAGGCACGACCCTTCCTCGCAGCTTTAATTCCACCAGTACCTCGACTGCTACCTTCCAAAATTCACAGAAGCCCTCCTGTGAAACTTGCAGCAGAAAGGATATTGCGGAGACATGGCTTTGTCATAGCCTGGTCGATGTTTCCAGAGTGAAATTTTCATTCAGCACCGGAATGGGCGCTGATATGAAACTTCCTGTCAGATTAAAACAGTTTTAATGTGCAAAGAAGTTTTCGTGAAATGTTATGCTGTTATCGGTTTTCTTTTATCTGCAATGCTTTATTTATAAAGAATAAATTCTATGTTTTTTTCTGTTTTCGGATTTATAAGTGTAAATATTAACAAACAATTTAAATTATAAATTAAATAATTTCCTATATATCCAAAGTACACAGTACTACCACTACTTGTAATGTTTCTCTATTTATTTTTAGTAAGAAAATCTGTTATTAATTGCATGAAGTCCACTTTTCGGCCTCTCATTTAAACACGTGAATAATTTCGGTAAATCTATTATCATGGTCCATTACAGTTCCACGAGCTGTACCCATAGACACGTCGTTTGTTGCAGTCGCTTAATGTAATGCGTTTCCAAGATACTCGCTTTTACAATTCAGAAATTATTTATAACATTTAATCTACAATAAATTATAAACTGATGCGGATATGGAAGGTGCGTCTTCACACGCATATTCGTCCACTTTTTCCGTCTCAAATGAGCTTACTGGTTCTTCAGCGAAACATATGGTTCGATATTTATTAAATTTGGGTTAAGCTTTAATTTTGTAATGAACGCAAAAGCGGCCATGAGAAATGAGCAACCATTGTGGTGCCCAATGGACGGATTTCCCCGGTCGCGCTGTCATCTTAACGGCCGATGGAAGTCTAGAGACAGCCCCACCTTTGGAGAATAGCGTGAGACTAGCATCGACATGCCCCTGTCAAGCTGATTTCAGCTGTCAACACGAATATGACCCGATCTTAGTTGCCGGTTATGCGTCCACGGTCGCATATTTGTGACTGGATAAAATGTCTCTTCCGTTTGCAATAGTCTGTTATGTTACAATAACCTCACTTGCTATAAAATATACATAGTAAATGGTGTCTCAAGTAGCATCAAACACAGCAGTAGATTATTAGACATAATTTACCCCAAAAACTCTCACACGAAAACCAAAAGAACTTAACTAAAGGAATCTGTAAAGGACCTTATGCGGCAGCACTTTCTGCCTTAATCTAAACATGATTATTGTAAACAGAGATGACTAACATTAAACTCTCTGTCAAACAATAAATGAACAAATTTAATGACTGTGGCTAAGTTCCACAATCAATTTAACGTCGCACTTTTACTTATTTCTTTTATTGCAAACAGTTTACACATACACTGCACAACACTTCGTCGTCTTCATATGTGTATCGTCGTAACTGTGATGTGGCACAGTTTTCTGAGCTCTCCTGCCAGCCAATTGACATGACACTAGCGAGAAACAAAAATCATGCTATCAATTTCCTACCAGCAAAAGAGTCGGACCTCTGCCATCCAGGCTTAACACATTGAAACAAAATTTTAGAGCGAAAAACTAACACAAACAAACAAATGCTCATGACTGCAAGGAATGCATGCTAGGTACATATTTTTCATTTCGGTAGCAACAAATTGTTTTATTCAAGGACAGAAAAACACAAATCATTGTAAATGTACAACACTGAGGCAATGTTCCTGTAACCAACGTGAATTGAAAATGTGACGAGGATGGATGGCACTGAGAATATCTACACATATGATTGGTTTCATGACAGGTGTCAGTTACAGTCTTGGCGACTCCTTTTGCAAACATTAAGTTAACTTCTTTTCATTACCATTTTACCTACATTTTACGCAAATGAATAAAAGCAAAAATTGATAAATATCTCAATACACAACACAGTACAGAATCTCATTCTAAACTCACTGACCAAAGTAACCCACAAACATACAAATAGAAAACTTCACACACACACACACACACACACACACACACACACACACACATATATATATATATATATATATATATATATATATATATATATATATATATATATATATATATATATATATATATATATACCATCCACATAAAATATTTTCTTTCTTTGTGTGTGAGGAATGTTTCCTGAAAGTTTGGCCGTACCTTTTTGTAACACCCTATATATATATATATATATATATATATATATATATATATATATGTGTGTGTGTGTGTGTGTGTGTGTGTGTGTATGTGTGTGTGTGTGTGTGTGTGTGTGTGTGTGTGTGTGTGTGTGTGTGTATATATGCAACAAACAGTAGTGCTCCCTCCAAGTTGACATGGCAATCAGTATGTCATTCATGTGTATGGTCTATCTTCTCATCAGCTCATTTCCCAACATGTAACTTAAAGCTCTCACAAAATACAGCAACAATATGCAAAGTCCAAAAGTGACTACTCTGTACTTGTGTGCCCTACCTTCGAAAACAGGATGGTGGTATAGTTTCTGCTTTCCATGGTTAATGGGATGTGCCAAAATCCAGCAGACAGATCCATAGTTGTTAATAATTTTACGTTGTTCGAACCTAGGATTAGTTTATCGATATTTTATTTTATTTAGCCTACTAGCACATAGAACCAAATACACAGATTCGTCCTTATTCTTGACAACTACTATTGAGTTGCAATATTCATGTCTGCATTATTCAACAATTCCCCATTCCAACATATGCTGTAGCTCTATTCTAACTGCCTCTCTGCCTGTCAATGTTGTTGGATACGGCCTGATCATAATGGATTAATGTTCTTTCAACCTGAGTGAGTATCCAGAGTCTGTCACCTTCTATGGTGTTCTGAGAATATATCTCTGTTTCTAATTAATAATTGACATAATTCTGCCTTCTAAATTTCAGAAATACCCTTAGTATTAATTTCTTCGTCTCCTCCTAAACCTCCATTTCATCCATTAAACACTCTGCCAAATGCAAACCATACCCACTAAACTATCAATGAGTGGACTTTTCAATTTTACCATTTTTCTCTCCCCCCCCCCCCCCCAGCAGTGTTATCTCACCCCGTGACTGGAAAGTCAACAGTTTTCTGTTTTTTAATGTGTTCAGAAAAACTCTCTGCCAGCCCACATGTAGAACTTCCAGTGTCCACCAAAACAGTTTCACAAAGCCCTTCCACTTCAGTAGTTATTATTGGCTGTACTTTTTAAAAAAACTCATGCTTCAATTCAGTTCCAGCTGACAGGTGCTCCTCTGCCTCATGTCTGTCTTTAGTCATAGTACAAATGTGATCTTCACTAGAAAGTTCTATATCATCATCCCCTGCAAATATTACTTCAAAAGCCTCCGTAAATTTTAAACTCCCTACACTCAACCTCCTAGGTTCCTGATATCACTGTATTTCTCTTCCTCCCATGTCTCTGATAGTAACTGCTGGTGAAACTTCGCAAATTACTCCAGTCATCAGCATCGTAATCAAACTCCTCCTACCCCAACCATTCAGTATTTAAATCACTGTCATATACACACATCAAAACAAGTTTTGCATCACTCTGGTTCTCAAAACTCCTGAACACAGACGTTGACTATGGATACTGTATCACAGACGCAGACCCTTTGACTGTTCAGTGATGTCACTAAACCCACTGAAAGATGTAAACAAACATGCATGAGAAGCGCCTATTTGACGGAGGGGTCTGCCAGCCGATCAGTTCCAATTATTCCACAAAGAAGGAGGTACACGGCTCGTGTTGTCTGTAGTTCAACCATGCCTAGACAGTCAATACCGCGGTTCGATCGCGTCCTCATTCTTACTTCGTGCCAGGAAGGGCTCTCAACAAGAAAAGTGTCCAGGCGTTTCGGAGTGAACCAAAACGATGTTGTTTGGACATGGAGGAGATACAGAGAGACAGGAACTGTCGATGACATGACTCACTCAGGCCGCCCAAGGGCTACTACTGCAGTGGATGACCGCTACCTCTGGAAGAATCCTGACAGCAACGCCACCATGTTGAATAATGCTTTTCGTGCAGCCACAGGACATCGTGTTACCACTCAAACTGTGTACAATAGGCTGCATGATGCGCAACTTCACTCCCGACGTCCATGGCGAGGCCCATCTTTGCCACCATGACACCATGCAGTGCAGTACAGAAGGGCCCAACAACATGTCGAATGAACCGCTCAGGACTGGCATCACGTTCTCTTCACCGATGAGTGTCGCATATGCCTTCAACCAGACAATCTTCAGAGACGAGTTTGGAGGCAGCCTGGTCAGGCTGAACGGCTTAGACACACTGTCCGGCGAATGTGGCAGGGTGGAGGTTCCCTGATGTTTTGGGGTAGCATTATGTGGGGCAGACGTACGCCGCTGGTGGTCATGGAAGGCGCGGTAATAGCTGTATGATAGGTGACTGCCATCATCCGACCTATAGTGCAACCATACTGGCAGCATATTGACGAGGCTTCGACTTCATGGACGAAAATTCGCGCCCCCATCATGCACGTCTTGTGAATGACTTCCTTCAGGATAACATCGCTCGACTAGAGTGGCCAGCATGTTCCCCAGACATGAACCCTATCGAATATGCCTGGGATAGATTGAAAAGGACTGTTTATGTATTATCTGACCCACCAGGCACTCTGAGGGATCTACGCCGAAATGCCGTTGGGGAGTGGGACAATCTGGACAAACAGTGCCTTGATGAACTTGTGTATAGTATGCCACGACGAATACAGGCATGCATCAATGAAAGAGGACGTGCTACTGGGTATTAGAGGTATCATTGGGTACAGCAATATGGGCAACCATCTCTGAAGGTCTTACCGTATGGTGGTACAACACGCAAAGTGTAGTTTTCATGGGCAATAAAAAGGGCGGAAATGATGTTTATGTTGATCTCTATTACAATTTTCTGTATAGGTTCCGGAACTCTCGGAACTGAGGTGATGCAAAACTTTTTTTGATGTGTGTATAACCATTTGTTGTTCAGCATTAGGAATAAGGAACGTTTTAATTTCATCCTCACCACTACCACTAATTAAACCATTACATTCTGGATCATCATTGCATATGCTGCCTTTTCCTATCATGAACACACATTTTTCCTCCACTAAGTCCAACTCTTTATCCTCACTGAATATTTTTAATTGAAGTTTTATACTCATTATTCCCTTTATTAAATTTCCCAATTTTCCTAGCATAATCAAGCTTGCTTAGCTCCCAATTCTCAGGTGCCCACTTCTGAAACCACTTGACCCCTGCTACTAAGTCATCTATACCAAAATTGCTTTCTCTTTTACTCTCCCAAGCTTTCATAAGTAAATGTGCTTGCTTCACTTTTTCGTTCTTAGAATTTGCCACAAAAATTATGTCACCGGATTCTGTAGAGCTATTCACAGCATTAATCACATTATCCTCTACAGCCCTTCTGCACACGATAACCGCTATCAATAAAAATGGACCTTCCTCCACATCTCCATTCATAATAACGTTAGAAACAGACACTAGTGCCTTAACATAATTAACAATAATTAACATCATCTTCCACTGGAATAGTCTCAACTTCACCCAATTCAATGTTTCCATCTCTTCAGTCCAACACTCATTCTCTTCGTCACAGCACACATTCACTTTATCCAGTTACACAGCTGATACATTTTCATTACTTAACATAGCTGCCAAGCCAGCACTATTCATTTCACCATGTACCACATCATCTTCCACTGGAGTAGTGCCAACTTCAACTAATTCAATGTTTCCAATGTCTTCATTCACACTCTCATTCTCTTCCTCACAGCATACATTCACTTTATCCAGTTGGCTGATACATGTTCATTACTTGAAACAGTTGCCAAGCAAACATTATTTATTTCACTATCTACCACATTGTGAACCCTCTCTTTAAACAAACCCCCAATATTAATATCGACCACTTGATTCATGGCTGTTTTGTTGAAACTTTATCTATAAGCTTTCCCTTATCATACTGATTAAACCACACCCCCCAAATAGATCACCATGTCCTAGGATGGTCTCCATACCATATATCCTTTCCTCCCTTAGTGCCTTCTTATATACTTATTTTGAAACTTTCCATTATTTTCCTTATAATTAGTTTCCTGCTGCCTGGTCCTAGTTCCGTCATTGTGTCTTGCCCAAAATCGGACCCCAGTTGGAACATATCGTAGTTTAAAGAATTCTGTTCCTGTTGACCTCTTGTATTCATCTCCCCTCTCATTTCTCTATCTTCCTACACTGTCCTTTGCTCGTACTGTTAGTTATTCCCTCCTGGATCCCCCTGGTTCCTATTTTCACCATTGTACGTTCATCTGTTTTCCCTCCATTTATCATTTTGATTTCTATACCTATTTCTGTTCTCCTTCCAGTTTTCATTTTGATTTCCACAGCTGTCTCAATTTTTATGATTGTTATCAAACTCATATTGTTCCTTTTCTCCCTAAGCTCCCTAATATTATTTCCTGTATCATTACCTCCTGAGCCCGGTTTGTAGCACATTGTCTGATCCATCCTTTCAATGAAATCCAAAAAGTTTTCAATAGACTCAGCGGGGCAATGTATAGGTTTCCACTGCAAGTTCTCTGATAATCTCCTCCTTAAAGTAGAGATTTAAGTTAACATTCCCAATGGTCTGTCTAAATGTACTAACTTCCTTAACTCTTCCTGAAAAAAATTCCCTCATTGAATATTTACCACCATTATACATTGGTCCATTCAGAAATTCGTTTTGTAGTCTACTTTGCTTTGCTTGGTTCCAGTCTCTATTTATAAAAATTTGTTCAAATACATCATATAAGGTGAACTGTGCAGCATACCGACTTGCTCATGTCTGAGCAGAACCCTCCAACAATCTTTTAACAAATTTAATTTTGCATGTTGCAAGAAAATCTACAGTATGGTACTTATTCTCCCCTGAAAAGGTTTTACCATTGGGTGCCTGCATCATTAGCAACCACACATTTTCAGAAGCAACTCTATCAGTTCTGTGTCCTCGGAGGCTTTTGGGGTGGCATATCTGCATAAAATCTTCTCGGTTTACAAGCCACATCAGTTCAACTAAAATTCTCAAACTTTGTTGCAGTTCTTTCTAGTCTCAGCCGCCTGTTTTAAAACGGAATCCCAGTATGATGAGACATGAGCAAGGACTCTCGTGTTCTGAAACTGTATTTTGTGCCCATTTTCCAGGTAATGCTCAGCTATGGCCAATTTGTCAAGCTCCCTTTGTTTAATATGTCTTTTGTGCTCGGTAAATCGCTCTGCAACTGTGCGAATTGTCTGGCCTATGCCGCGCGGGATTAGCCGAGCGGTCTTAGGCGCTGCAGTCATGGACCGTGCGGCTGATCCCGGCGGATGTTCGAGTCCTCCCTCGGGCATGGGTGTGTGTGTTTGTCCTTAGGATAATTTAGGTTAAGTAGTGTGTAAGCTTAGGGACTGATGACCCTAGCAGTTAAGTCCCATAAGATTTCACACCCAGTTTTTTGTCTGACCTATGTAGATTCTGCCGCACTCGCAAGGGACACCACACACTGCTATGTCGTCTGTAACAGTGCGCAGCGTATCTCGTATCCTGGGGGTGGGCGGAATACTGGTCTCAGTCATGTCTCTGCAGTACACATGCTAACTTGCTGCTAGTTGCCCCACTGTAACACAGGAAAGCCCGCAGTTTGGCTTCTTCTGCCGATTCACAGGCCGACCTTCTTCGGTGGCATATGAAAGCGTTTGCAATGTCTCTTTTGCTATAATCATTCTCTCTGAACACGTGTTCAAGTGCTACGGTTTAGACTGCAGGTGGTCACCCCCAGAAATAACTTTTGCTCTGTGTATTAACGTGTTCAGGACCTTTTTTATGTGAGTAGGGTGGTGACGATTGTCGGCGTTCAAACTTCGATCACTGTGCGTCTGTTTCCAGTATACTGAATGACCAAGCCAGCGTCCTGCTTTCCGCCCAACTAAAACATCCAAGAACGGTAGCTTTCCATCCTTCTCCATCTCAGTGGTAAATTTAATGTTGAGGTGTACACCTTTCATGTGGTCCACGAACTGATGCAGTGTATTTTCACCATGACGTCATACCTGGAATGTGTCATCGACATAGCTTCATGCCCGCATTTTCACAGTCCTAACTGACCAACCCCCTGTCACATTTTTGTTGTGTGACAGTCGAGTCCAAACAGACCTTGAGTACATCGTGCAGGAATACATGCTTTTGACATTATGCTACTATGTGGTTCGAGAAGCTTCTCCCGAGAAATGTAAACAGCCAACGGAACGCCTCATTTAAAAATTTGGCAGAAGGACCGTTTATCCATCTACGATTGCACTACAAGTCATGTAGGCCACACAGGAATGTTCCGTTGTTCGTTTCTCCACATTTTTAGTGCACCCATGCTGCCATTGTGCCGCGAAAGCTAACGAACACTCTCTGTCCTGTTCCACTAAGGCAGAGCGGAAACATTTTCCAACACCAGCTAAACTTATATTCCCATGCAGTGTAGTGAACAGGCACAAGGTAGGTAGTGCTGGTCAGATCGGCCACACAGTTTTCACAAACACTTCCTCTTTACATTGATATTACCTCATAGAAATAATACGATCAAAAATGAATATGATCTATAATTAAGTTAATAGGTTTCTGTAATCAGTGAAAGAGGAACAAAAATAACACGTTCTTTCCCAGAGAAAATTTCTGTGGGAAATCATCTTTTTCATAACAAGGATATTTCGGCTCAAGAGACATACAAACATCACCGCATACACAAAAAATAGCACTGGAGGGGACACTAGTTCCAATCCAAACACTGAATATGCCAAGTGATCCAAAATCTACCTTACTACGAATTGCTTTTACCACAAAAATGCCACAGTTAGTGTAACTTTCACTTTCCCAAGCACTTCGTAAAAATATAACTGAGAGCGTAAGTTTGTTATGATTATCACACAACTGCTCGGGTATCCAGATAACATAAACTCAATGACTATAATTACAACTGTATTGATCATTAAGAGACTTGTAATATCACCAATAGGGATGACTAATAAGGATAAGACGTGAGTGTTGATGAAAATAAGGCATGACTATCAAACAGGCATAGCTAGGAAAAAATTATAAACAATTTAAGGAAATTTTTCCACTAATACTATGAGATATATGTAAAGCATACATAGAAAATAGGGGTTATTTTCTGGTAATGCCATCACAACATATTACAGTATTAGTAAAGGCTAAGTTGGAACACATATTACTAGGAAACATCATACACAGTGTGACACAAAGAGATCCAAACTAGTATAGATATTTGTAACAGTTATACAATGAGCAAAACAAGAATTCACATCATTGTAGGTATATTGAATGTGGATAAATCATAATGTAAACAACGTAAAACAAGGACTGAATCTCAATTAAAATGTTATCATATACAAAACAGGAACTTGCAACACCTAAGAATGTGTATCATTATGTACTGACATAACTAATATAGACTTAAGTATGGGTAAGTGAGAGTGTAAACACTGCAAAAGTTAGAGTAAAATGAATATGTGCAGGTTAACACAACCAAGATACTATACAACTATATGCCAGGTTGTACTATAGAAAAGCCATTAGTAAGAACTAAGCTTAATCAAAGGAGAACAAGCGACATAGAACGGTACATACGTGCTTACATTAAACTAACCCTTAAGATACGAGAAAAAAGACAGATAAAGAGAAACACACATATATAAGAAGATGAAGAACACAGAGGGAGAGACAATACAACTCAGAACAAGTCGTTAAAGACAATGTGATTGAAACGTATCCCACAACACTAGCAGTAACAACAGTCCTCACAGATCATATACACATGACAGACACACCACAGCCCTTAGCTGTTACAGATTGCCCCTTACCAGAAGAACTACACTAGCTATTCAATTCACACGAGATTAGATATTGTTCAGGTGAGTTACACTTGTAATGATGGCACTGTTCCAAGTATGGCATATCCTTATTGGTAGTCCTGAGGTAAGTAGTCATTCATACAGCGCTCATTGACTACCAAGTGTTCAAACGTCTAACTGTTCACCAACACTTGAGGGATAAAAGATGTACATTGGTTGTTGGGTCTACCCAGTTTGTCGATGTGGCTACAGCTCACCATTAGCAGTGCTGCAGAAAATTTTATAACTCCAACCATATCTGTTCGAGAATAGGGACACAAAAAACAACCCACTTCTATATAATAGAGAATACATTAAATCGATCGAAGGTGCAGTCTATTCTCATCAACCCAACTGCATTCTTGACAAGTCTGTTTGAGTGAACCACATCGCATGACGTTGTCAGTTGAATCAAATGTTAATTTTGCGAATCGTGCATCATGTTCAGCCTATCAATGCTCGAAGTGAGATTGTTCAGTGTATGCAACTGCATAGTTCAAGACTAGTAAAGCTCAGTGTACTGCCCGAAATGCCGATGGGGCACTTGTGATTTTGTAATGCTTATTCAATGTGTCTGTTTACTATTGTTGTTACTGCTTATATTGTGGTATACTTTTCAAGAATATTGTCTTTAACGACTTGCTATGAGTTGTGTTGTCTCTCACTCTGTGTTCTTTATCGCTTTATATGCGTGTCGTTCACTTTATCTATCTTCTTTCTCATCTTAGGAGTCAGTTTAATTTAAACATGTGTGTACCGTTCTCTGTCACTTGTTCTCTCTTGATTAAGCTTGGTACTTGGTAACAGACGTTTTATTATGCGACCTGACATATAGTTGTATAGTATCTTGGCTGTGTTAATCTGCACATATTCATTTTGAACTTATTTTTATACTGTCTACACTCTCAGTTACCCACACTTAAGTCTACATTAGTTCTGCCAGTACGTAATGATATACATCCTTACTTGCTGTAAGTTCGAAGAAATGTGAAAATGTCTGTGACTACTAAATGTCCATGTTGTCGTGTTGTAGCAGTGATGTTCTGCAATTCCCTAGCTGTTCATTCAGAGACAAGTTACATAATCCTCACTCCTCCCAACTCAGACAAGGTGAATTACAAGAAACATTTTTAGCTAGGACTATCATCCTGCCATTATTGGTCAAGTGAGATGGCTCTAATAGACTGCTGATAACCAACATCCATTGAGTGATGGCTGTCGCTTTTGCGGCGAGACAACAAAGGCGTGTAGTCGGTTAGTTCTTCTGAAGATTGGTGGTCAAACTGGTCCTGAGGTAGCCTGTTCCATGGTGGTGACAATAAAGCAGCTCGCCTGGGACGCTCCAAGGTGTACAGTGGCTAACAGTGAGTGAGGCTGTTGGTAGGATGTGTTCACTTGGGCACATACTGCCAGTGCCTGTGTCAGCTGACACCCTCCTCAAAGTCGTCACCTGCCCAGCAAGGCTGGACAGACCTCGCCTTCCTCACACCAGTGTCTGCTACTGGAATAGCTGATGCCCTCCTCAAAGTTATTATCTGCCGAGCATGTCTGGATGGACCGCATGTTCATCAAGCCAGTGTCTCCCACACCATCAACTGCCGCAACTGGGATTCAGCTCAAGTGATGCCAGTTGTAAATCTCTCATGCTATGCTGACACGATGTGGAACATAGTTACAAAAGGAAATATTACTTGCTCCTCCAGCAGATTCCATTCTCAACAGTCCCTCCATATCTCTGATGGGACTATCTGTCAGCATAATTACCCTTAGTGCTTTCCTGGTACCTCGAATGGTGTTGGCAAGCTGCCCACTATAACAATCATAATTTTGCTAACATCAACAATCACAGTATAGGTTAACTATGAACAATTTGCTGGAGAACGTCAGATACACACAGAAGATCTTGATACTGTTGACAGGTCGGTAACCACTCATCTCTCCCTTCAATCCTTCACCTTATTCCCCAAAACTCTTTAACTTATTGACAAGTTATACATCTTTAGAGCGTCTGGTTCTGAAGATCTCAACCTTGACAAACTTCAGGCGAACAAATCTTTTTGCTCTGAAAGATACTGCATAAACAATAAAGAATTTACTAGAAATAAACTGCTGTTTCCTTCAAAGATATTTTCTTTTAAGTAGTGCATTCTGTCCAAGAGTTAAATTAAACTTCCTTATCTTCCTGCATGTTTTTCCTTTATTTTCTTTGCTTGAGTATGTAACATATCGAGTGCCAGTCTTACAGTATCTTGGTGTCTTTGTTTCTGAGCACAAACGTCATTTCCTCCCTAAGTATAACTGTTGGGGAGTGCAGCGACTGGAGCCATTCCTGTAGTTTTGGGAGGCAAGTTATTCACAGTGGCCTGAAAGTCCTGAGGATAAAGATCCCACTTCCTATGTTATTTGTAACAGTATGTGTGGCATAATTTATTGTTCTCTCAGGCAGGTTCGAACTTGAGTAGTAACTCCCTCTTTGCCTGAGCATACGTTTCCACTTTCGAAATTGAAACAGACACCCATTGTCTGAAATAACCGTTTACACTGTCTACCTTCGTTAGAAATTTGCTCACAAACGCCTATGCAGTTGATTGTGCTGTTCCAAATCTTGAAGGAGTGAACGTCACACAATTAGAAGTTAGTTCTGTGGACACTAAAACATACCGAAATCCATTTGGCGTATCTGCTACTGCTCCGGAAAGGTCTACCATGTCTTGTTCTCTCAGCCTGTTAGGTGCAACAGGAAATAGTTTGGGCCTATGTGATACTGTTGAAGAGTTAACCAACTGAAAATCTTATATGACACCAACACAATCTGAACTCTAGATGTTCCGAAAGGACACTGATTCCTTCAACTCTTTAAAACACTTTCTAGGTCTGTAATGCACATGGCTCAGGTGTACATACCGAATGAGTTTGTTAACCAGCCCTTCTAGGATACAATGCATCCAGTTGCCAATACCTAAGTCGCTCCTACGGAACAGGATATCATTCTTTACCTTATGGAGATTCCTGATAGTGGCCTGGTGATGGTTATAACACTTCTCCTTCACTTTCATCAGTACAGGAGCTTTCTCTTGTTCCCTAGCTATATTCCTAAGTATCATTCCAACAAAGTTTTCGAAGAGGACTCGTTTGAATTGCACAACGTTGATACAAACATCTCTGAAGTTCCAGTTT
The DNA here is from genome assembly GCF_023864345.2 of Schistocerca serialis cubense. NCBI lineage: Eukaryota > Metazoa > Arthropoda > Insecta > Orthoptera > Acrididae > Schistocerca > Schistocerca serialis. Next base: position 764,478,137 of record NC_064640.1, read on the forward strand.
CTCTTTTGAGTGAGTCCTGGCTGAACACATGACAGAGTGCTGGCCACAAATTGTTCCTTTCCTGGAATGTAATATATAGTGAATTGGAATTCTTGTAACAGTAAGATCCAATGCCTCATATGTCCATGCGACAATTTCTCCAACATTCATAGCTCTTCCAAAGAGAAAACAATGGAAACTAGCATATGCCAAAATAATCGCTACTGCCTCTAGTACCTTTCGACTTTGTTCAACATTCTACTTGCAAAAGCAATTGTCGTTTGTGCATCCCAACCATTCTGCACCCCATCTTGAAACATATACACACCAAGACCAACCTGTGCACTGTTAGTGTTAAGGCAGTAATCCTGACAACAATCCTGGTGAGACAGAATGGTTGCCTCTAAGAGACTCCTTTTTATTAATTCAAACTGGCATTGCACCTCTTCATTCTATTCAAATACAGTGTTCTTGCCGGTGAGTCAGTATGAATTCCAACTCTTTATATCGTTCACTATGCTCTCCTTATAAAAAGTTATTGGTGATGTGTTCCAAAATTTTCTACTCAGAACAAACGAAATCGAATTTTGCAATGCCTTTTTCCCATCCTTTCCGAAAACGTCAAGCAATTGTATTAAGTTTCATTGTGTGCTTCCCATGCCTTTTCATCGATAAGAACGTCATCTACACAAACAGTTATCTTACTTTTAAAATCTTCCTCTTATAAATGTCTAGACCCTTTTATAAAAACCGAACAGCAGTTTGTGGGAGTGATAACAGCGAACAAAACAGAGAAATGGCATGTTATTTTATTACTCCAGAGGAATCTCGATCTGCCTATTGCTAGCACTGAGATCTACTGAAGTAGGCACTTTTACACTATGAAAGCGCAGGAGGAACTCCTCTCCATCTCTTGTCAGTCTGTCTCTGGCTTCATAGTGTTGTTAATCTGTCACGAATGTAAGACTAAATGTATCGATCTGTCCTTCTTCTCCACACAATCAATGCGGCTATTACAAAATGGTGCAGTTGGCACTATTACATCTTGAGGAAGCGTAACACCAATTTCAGCCTCTACTGTTTCCCGATAATACTGGGGAACTACATGTGTCTGAGTGCTCCTTCACCTTAAATCTTTACAAAAAGTTAGAAACCACCATGGTCTCTCAGAGAGGATTGAAAGCTGTAAGTATAGTTCATGTAGTTTGTATTTTCTGGTTCAGTTTTCTAGAAAATAAAAAAATATCATGAAATTTCAAATAAATGCCATGGACAGTAACCAAAATTACGACAAAATACATATTTTCCCATGTTTCTTCAAAACACGAGAAAATCACAACAAAAGGTTTTCAGTTGGAGGTTATCGAATAAAAGCAAAGGTTTTTCATTAATTTTCATTATATTTTCACCATTTTTGAGTATTTCCATTATTTTTCGAATATTTTCACATTTCAAGCTTTATCATACGAGGTGCATTCAAGTTCTAAGGCCTCCGATTTATTTTCTCTGGACTGGAAAGAGATAGAAACATGCACATTGTTTTAAAATGAGGCCGCGTTCATTGTCAATACGTCCCAGAGATGGCAGCACCATATGGCAGATGGAATTTTACCGCCAGCGGCGAGAATGAGAACTGTTTTAAATAGTTAAAATGGCGACATTTTCCTTACTTGATCAGCGTGCAATCATTCGTTTTCTGAATTTGTGTGGTGTGAAACCAATTGAAGGAGACATGTGGTGATGGAGTTATGGATGTGTCGAAAGTACGTTCGTGTGTGCGACAGTTTAATGAAGGCAGAACATCGAGTGACAACAAACCGAAACAACCTCGGGCCCGCACAAGCCGGTATGACGACATGATAGAGAAAGTGGAGAGAATTGTTTTGGGGCATCGCCGAATGACTGTTGAACAGATCACCTCCAGAGTTGGCATTTCTGTGGGTTCTGTGCACACAATCTTGCATGATGACCTGAAAATGCGAAAAGTGTCATCCAGGTGGGAGCCACGAATGCTGACGGACGACCACACGGCTGTCCGTGTGGCATGTTGCCAAGCAATGTTGACGCGCAACGACAGCATGAATAGGACTTTCTTTTCGTCGGTTGTGACAATGGATGAGATGTGGATGCAATTTTTCAATCCAGAAACAAAGCGCCAGTCAGCTCAATGGAAGCACACAGATTCACCGCCACCAAAAAAATTTCGGGTAACCGCCAGTGCTGAAAAACTGATGGTGTCCATGTTCTGGGATAGCGAGGACATAATCCTTACCCATTGCATTCCAAAGGGCACTACGGTAACAAGTGCATCCTACGAAAATGTTTTGAAGAACAAATTCCTTCCTGCACTGCAACAAAAACGTCCGGGAAGGGATGCGCGTGTGCTGTTTCACTAACACAACGCACCCGCACATCGAGCTAACGTTACGCAACAGTTTCTTCGTGATAACAACTTTGAAGTGATTCCTCATGCTCCCTACTCACCCGACCTGGCTCCTAGTGACTTTTGGCTTTTTCCAACAATGAAAGACGCTCTCCGTAGCCGCACATTCTCCAGCCGTGCTGCTATTGCCTCAGCGATTTTCCAGTGGTCAAAACAGACTCCTAAAGAAGCCTTCGCCGCTGCCATGGAATCATGGCGTCAGCTTTGTGAAAAATGTGTACGTCTGCAGGGCGATTACGTCGAGAAGTAACGCCAGTTTCGTAGATTTCGGGTGAGTAGCTAATTAGAAAAAAAATCGGAGGCCTTAGAACTTGAATGCACCTCGTACTGAGTAAAACACTTGTATTACTTATTTTATTTCTTCTTCACTGAGCTTATGTACTACAATTTTATCAGTTATCCCATTAGTAAGTTTAGTTGTAATATCTTGAGTGATTATAACAGATTTAATATACATAGTGCTGATGTTACACAGTTGTCATATAACTAATTTTTTGTTTTGTCCTTATTTCTGTAGCAGTAAATTATTTTCACTATCCACATAGTAACCTAAAAAATATTTAATGTCATCAGATTTCATATTGTATAGCACTTTACCCCCCCATGAACCATGGACCTTGCCGTTGGTGGGGAGGCTTGCGTGCCTCAGCGATACAGATAGCCGTACCGTAGGTGCAACCACAACGGAGGGGTATCTGTTGAGAGGCCAGACAAACGTGTGGTTCCTGAAGAGGGGCAGCAGCCTTTTCAGTAGTTGCAAGGGCAACAGTCTGGATGACTGACTGATCTGGCCTTGTAACAATAACCAAAACGGCCTTGCTGTGCTGGTACTGCGAACGGCTGAAAGCAAGGGGAAACTACAGCCGTAATTTTTCCCGAGGGCATGCAGCTTTACTGTATGATTACATGATGATGGCGTCCTCTTGGGTAAAATATTCCGGAGGTAAAATAGTCCCCCATTCGGATCTCCGGGCGGGGACTACTCAAGAGGATGTCGTTATCAGGAGAAAGAAAACTGGCGTTCTACGGATCGGAGCGTGGAATGTCAGATCCCTTAATCGGGCAGGTAGGTTAGAAAATTTAAAAAGGGAAATGGATAGGTTGAAGTTAGATATAGTGGGAATTAGTGAAGTTCGGTGGCAGGAGGAACAAGACTTTTGGTCAGGTGATTACAGGGTTATAAATACAAAATCAAATAGGGGTAATGCAGGAGTAGGTTTAATAATGAATAAAAAAATAGGAGTGCGGGTTAGCTACTATAAACAGCATAGTGAACGCATTATTGTGGCCAAGATAGACACAAAGCCCATGCCTACTACAGTAGTACAAGTTTATATGCCAACTAGCTCGGCAGATGACAAAGAAATTGAAGAAATGTATGATGAAATAAAAGAAATTATTCAGATTGTGAAGGGAGACGAAAATTTAATAGTCATGGGTGACTGGAATTCGAGTGTAGGAAAAGGGAGAGAAGGAAACATAGTAGGTGAATATGGATTGGGGGACAGAAATGAAAGAGGAAGCCGCCTGGTCGAATTTTGCACAGAGCACAACATAATCATAACTAACACTTGGTTTAAGAATCATGAAAGAAGGTTGTATACATGGAAGAACCCTGGAGATACTAAAAGGTATCAGATAGATTATATAATGGTAAGACAGAGATTTAGGAACCAGGTTTTAAATTGTAAGACATTTCCAGGGGCAGATGTGGACTCTGACCACAATCTATTGGTTATGACCTGTAGATTAAAACTGAAGAAACTGCAAAAAGGTGGGAATTTAAGGAGATGGGACCTGGATAAACTAAAAGAACCAGAGGTTGTTCAGAGATTCAGGGAGAGCATAAGGGAGCAATTGACAGGAATGGGGGAAATAAATACAGTAGAAGAAGAATGGGTAGCTTTGAGGGATGAAGTAGTGAAGGCAGCAGAGGATCAAGTAGGTAAAAAGACAAGGGCTAGTAGAAATCCTTGGGTAACAGAAGAAATATTGAATTTAATGGATGAAAGGAGAAAATATAAAAATGCAGTAAGTGAAACAGGCAAAAAGGAATACAAACGCCTCAAAAATGAGATCGACAGGAAGTGCAAAATGGCTAAGCAGGGATGGCTAGAGGACAAATGTAAGGATGTAGAGGCCTATCTCACTAGGGGTAAGATAGATACCGCCTACAGGAAAATTAAAGAGACCTTTGGAGATAAGAGAACGGCTTGTATGAATATCAAGAGCTCAGATGGAAACCCAGTTCTAAGCAAAGAAGGGAAAGCAGAAAGGTGGAAGGAGTATATAGAGGGTCTATACAAGGGCGATGTACTTAAGGACAATATTATGGAAATGGAAGAGGATGTAGATGAAGATGAAATGGGAGATATGATACTGCGTGAAGAGTTTGACAGTGCACTGAAAGACCTGAGTCGAAACAAGGCCCCCGGAGTAGACAATATTCCATTGGAACTACTGACGGCTGTGGGAGAACCAGTCCTGACAAAACTCTACCATCTGGTGAGCAAGATGTATGAAACAGGCGAAATACCGTCAGACTTCAAGAAGAATATAATAATTCCAATCCCAAAGAAAGCACGTGTTGACAGATGTGAAAATTACCGAACTATCAGCTTAATAAGTCACAGCTGCAAAATACTAACACGAATTCTTTACAGACGAATGGAAAAACTAGTAGAAGCCAACCTCGGGGAAGATCAGTTTGGATTCCGTAGAAACACTGGAACACGTGAGGCAATATTGACCTTACGACTTATCTTAGAAGAAAGATTAAGGAAAGGCAAACCTACGTTTCTAGCATTTGTAGACTTAGAGAAAGCTTTTGACAATGTTGACTGGAATACTCTCTTTCAAATTCTAAAGGTGGCAGGGGTAAAATACAGGGAGCGAAAGGCTATTTACAATTTGTACAGAAACCAGATGGCAGTTATAAGAGTCGAGGGACATGAAAGGGAAGCAGTGGTTGGGAAGGGAGTAAGACAGGGTTGTAGCCTCTCCCCGATGTTGTTCAATCTGTATATTGAGCAAGCAGTGAAGGAAACAAAAGAAAAATTCGGAGTAGGTATTAAAATTCATGGAGAAGAAATAAAAACTTTGAGGTTCGCCGATGACATTGTAATTCTGTCAGAGACAGCAAAGGACTTGGAAGAGCAGTTGAATGGAATGGACAGTGTCTTGAAAGGAGGATATAAGATGAACATCAACAAAAGCAAAACAAGGATAATGGAATGTAGTCTAATTAAGTCGGGTGATGCTGAGGGAATTAGATTAGGAAATGAGACACTTAAAGTAGTAAAGGAGTTTTGCTATTTGGGGAGCAAAATAACTGATGATGGTCGAAGTAGAGAGGATATAAAATGTAGGCTGGCAATGGCAAGGAAAGCGTTTCTGAAGAAGAGAAATTTGTTAACATCCAGTATAGATTTAAGTGTCAGGATGTCATTTCTGAAAGTATTCGTATGGAGTGTAGCCATGTATGGAAGTGAAACATGGACGATAAATAGTTTGGACAAGAAGAGAATAGAAGCTTTCGAAATGTGGTGCTACAGAAGAATGCTGAAGATTAGATGGGTAGATCACATAACTAATGAGGAAGTATTGAATAGGATTGGGGAGAAGAGAAGTTTGTGGCACAACTTGACCAGAAGAAGGGATCGGTTGGTAGGACATGTTCTGAGGCATCAAGGGATCACCAATTTAGTATTGGAGGGCAGCGTGGAGGGTAAAAATCGTAGAGGGAGACCAAGAGATGAATACACCAAGCAGATTCAGAAGGATGTAGGTTGCAGTAGGTACTGGGATATGAAAAAGCTTGCACAGGATAGAGTAGCATGGAGAGCTGCATCAAACCAGTCTCAGGACTGAAGACCACAACAACAACAACAGCACTTTACCTTCATCTGTTCTAAAACATTTAAAAGCAGATTTACTTTGTACTTTACAGTTTATAGTTTAATTTATAGTTGATACATTTTTGATATTTACACAATGAAATTTATTATCAGGATGCTCCCCAGTATTGTATGTAGATAATATTAATGTAATTAATTTCTTAGTTGTATCACCAACTTTAAAGAAACGATCTTTTTTGAACTAAGTCACTTGTAACTATAGAGCTTATGTCTTCAACTCCGTTTTTGGTATTTTGTAGCTTATCATTCTTAATTTTTAATCTTATTTTTCGTCTCCAAGCTCTATAGCAAGTTTTTCTTTTCTCTCTTCTTTTATTTTTAGTTTATTTTCAAATTCGAATGTAAGTTGTTCTTTTTCTTTTTGTAACATCTGTCGATTTTCATAGTAAAACGTCTTTTGATACCTAGTTTTTAAATTTTTTTGCTTCTTCTTTTTTGGATCATAAAATAGGAGACTCTAATCCAGATTAATTAATAAATACAGTTTTTACATCAATATTCCTAAGCTCAGCATTTATGATCTCTGTAAAATTCTTAAATTCACTGTTATCTTTCTCATTTCAATATTTTATAATAACATCTGTGGTATATTTACATTCTAGGATCTCTGCTATATCTTTAGCCTTAAACCAAGGATTCTTTTCTCAGTAATGAACACTAACAGTTGTTTATCATTATATGTTAAGTTTATTGCTGATGATGTCAATGAATGAATCTATTTAATAGGAAAACATTTTTCTCAGAAAATATTTTTTGTTTAGTATTATTAATTTGTATTATACATTTGAGCTACTTCTTATTCTATTTTAAATATATATAGAGGAAGATAATACTGCTGTTGTTAGTGGTGAAAATAATAGTTTAAGATGATAAAAGTAAAACAATAAGGTATTTAAATAATTTTGTTTACATGTTTGAAGTAGATAATTTAAATATTCATGCGTGTGATGATCTATTCAGAGAAGATAATGTTATTTAGGTTAACATTTAATCTTGAAATAAACAGTGTGTTGCATGAAGATACCTTAAGATACCTTAAATTTCATGAATGTGCCAAAATGCAGTATAAAATATTCATTTGGCAGCTATTGCACCAGCATCTACAAATAGATTTTTAAAAAATGTAGACTAACGTTACAAAGGAGCAAACAAGAAAGTTCTACAATTAGAATAAGCAGCATTTAATTTATGACAGAAATAAATTGGGATTCAGTTTGATCATAATAGTAATAACCCCAACATTTTAATTAGAAATAAAAGACCAGAACATAAATATGAAATTGATAAAAATATTCAATATCCATGACAGATAGAAAACATATTACATTAGTTCACCATTTTTTTCTAAATATTAGTAACAATCCATTGGAAATACATGTGGATAAGGAGGAGATATGGTACTTGGAGACTGATATTAACACAGGAAAAAGTCAAAGCAATATATTTTAATTATTAGTACTGTGCATGTCAAGATGGTAGCAGGCGGGCATCCAAGGTGTTTTTCCTACAAGCGAAATGATAAATGCCAGGATTCAGGGAAAAAATGGGTTTTATTCCCAAGAACTATCACTTAGACATACAATGTTCATGGAGTCTGGCTACAGCCACAGAGTGAACCTCGCATGGAACGGAAAGAGCACTTTGCCCTCAATAGGAGGGTCAGGTGGACACGTCTAGAGGGCAGGAAGCTGGCAGGCCAGAGAGCGACCCGCTGTTGCGGCCGCTACCTCACCGATCCTCTTGTGTATCTCACGTGATGGCATCCGGTCCTCCCATTGGTGGGTTCGTGGCAGAAAGATGGCGTCTCTCACCCAGCAATAACGTGATGGTGTCCCTAGCTCAGAGTAATAGTGTGGGTGCCAGCCACAAGTACTGTGGAGTAGTTTATGTAAATGCTCACGCCACTGCCTGAGAATTAAAATGATGGAAGTAGAATAGGATACAAATGTTTTACCACTTTTACCCGTTACCATGGACAATTCCTTACCCCTACCATGAGAGCCATTTACGGGTCTGTGATTGTTTCAATGCTTGACACTAATCACTCTTAACAAATAATTCAAAACACAAAAAGTTTTTCTTTTGACGCACTTGGAACGCGACCGACATTTAGTGCTTTTTTGTTTAAAAAGGGGGTCTTAAAACTACTAGAGGGTTGAACTCTCATTTTCAAAAATTGGTCATGAAATATGCAATAGGGGCAGGGGGTACAAAGTTTGTATATTTAATTTACAGTATCATTATCCATTGGTGTTGCTTGAGTCGTTCATAATTGGAAGTATCTGGTAATATAATGTGTCCTTTTCTACACACGTTGCGAAGCCGCTGAAGTCAGTGCAGTAGCCGCTAGACGATAGCGTACGTGAGCCAAGGCGGTGGTGGGCGCAGTGGCAGCGACCAGCTGGATTGCAGCTGAGCCGAAGTGCGTTGCCATCCGGGCGCCGTAATATGGACCCGGAGTAGAGATGGTCAGAGAGCTAGATGGCGGAATGAGCGTATCGAGTACCAGCGACGGTAACACTCGCAGGTGGGAATCGCATCAATGGAGGCTCAAGTGACTCACAAACAGGGGGAACCTAGCAATAAGTGATAGATACGAATGCAGAATGAGCCTGTAATAAGCGCAACTGGCAACTGAAGAAACGAAGTTTAAAACGTTTTCATTACAAATAGTTAGTTTTTAGTCACGGTATCTGAAAACTACTTTCCCATAAACTGCTTTTAACGAATTTGCTTAAAACTTGAGTGGACAGTTATACAAAACTTTCTAGCTTAACGCATTGGAAGGGCCATGCCTGTGAATTAGTGTGCTTCATCAGACGTTACTCATGATATTCACCGTCTGGCTTGGGATCTGGTACAACCTGTTGTGATGGCTCCCGTGATTTACAGTAGCCATATTTATACAAAATCCATACAATGATGCCAATGGCTATTAGAGCTACAGGCACAGACATAACGCTTGAAATGACCCCTCGATTGGAATAATTCTGAATGCACCATTCAGCAATGTGCGCGGTAGCAAGTGGAGTGACGCAGGAACACAGTTTCGTGACAACAACAAGCAGCGAAATTGTATTTCTATCCCTTAAAGTTAAGCATGCGTTACCGATGTGCGAAGCGTTCGACATGTTTGTAAGGTTTTTCTTTTGTTGGGACACTGTTGATGCCTTACGGCAAGAACTGAGAAAGCGAGACAGATCCCTGCAACAAGAGAGGAGCGATACTTTGCTATAATGTGACTGGAAAAGAATGTGACAGTCTTGGTACTGTCGGAGGGATTAGTCCCGATTAATTTGCCCAGCTCCTCATCGACAGGAGACAGCAGAAATAAATACAGAATAAGGCTGACAACACGGCAATAGAGTAAGTAATGAAAGCGGGAGGGTCAAAAACTTAACTGCTGGAGTATGCGGGTGGCCACTGGTAATTCCAGCAAAACGGACACACAGGCACTGTGCCGCGTCAGTAGCTTAAATAATCGTATCGTCAGAATCTATCCAAGCTTACTCGGTCTACCATAGAAACCAGTAGGTGTCTAACCTGGCGTCAATCGGTAGATTACACGTTTCGGCATTTCAGTTTGCCTAAGGGCGTAAAGGCGTGGCCAATAAGGGAGTTCTTCGCAAGCCGGGGTGCCTTATTTTGGCATATCCAGTAGAACTAGTGGCGTCACCGTACTGTGATTCTGAATATGCGCTAGTGCGGGTAACTACTATCAGTTTGATCGGCTAATCTTTTCCTATCTCTCGTTCTACTGGGTATTGCTACTGTATTTTGATTATTAAAGCAACATGTGTCATGGCATGCACACCATGCTTGAGTTCAGCACAAAAAGTGTTCGTCGCTTAAAGTGCACCGCGTGCACGTCTCTCAGTGTGAGCAAATAATTATTAATAATTTTTAGATAAAAAGGTATGTCCTCGTATCTGGAATGTTGCCAATTGCTATTTTCAAAGGAACAAAGTTACAATAATATCAAGTACCTATAATTACTATTTATCCATGGCTCAGTTTGAGCATCCTCTAATTACATTGAACGTTTTGGTACATGACATAATAAAATAAAAATAAAAATACACTTCAAAGTGGGCAGGCAAGCTCAGAGAGAGGGGGAGACTGTCAGATAAAATACACAACTACATTATGAAATACAAAGACATGCAGGAGGAGCTCCAAAATCTTAAGCTGAGCACAATAAACATTTTCACATTTGCTTTTCAGTAGTAGCTAGAGCAGTGACTGTTGCGATAACTTTTCTCTAGTTATATCTGCTGTCATTTACTTCTCCTTATACGTCGATATATTTCATGTGACAGTATTGAACAATGTGCGCCTAACTGTTCTTCCTGTACCTTACGGTGCGTCATAAACTCCGATATTACTTCCGCCTGTTTGCTAAGACACTATCTCCGTAACAATTTTTGGTTTTCTCAATTGCTTTAATACTGGGTGATACATTCATTGGTGATCTTGTATCTCCACGTGCTTTGTTTCTTTGTGCCTGTACTCTTTGACCTTTGCAGTGATTTATTCAACCTACCTGCAATATCCTATGAATTGTTGCGCTGCATCGGAGATTCTCGCAGACGGCGAAAGCTGAGTGATGGACTAACCTTGAAGTCTGATAACCGCAAGTCGGCGTTGTAAATCATAAAAAGAAGCTTGAAGTGTGTTTCTCTTTTTAATGTATTTTGTGAGAACAAGTATAATTGTGTTTGGTAAAATCGATACGCTATTTCGATGTGCCAAGGGAAGATTGTGGCTGTATTCCCAAGTTTTCTAACTGCTTTATGTAAAGGCTCTGGATGCTGCAGCTAAGCGAGGCTCGGTGCAGTCGCTTTGGCGTGATGTTAGTGGTATGTGCTGTAGTCACAGGATTCTTGTGTCGCGTCGGTAGCGAGCGTATCTCTGTAGCGCGAGCTGCTTGTTCGGTGTCTTTATGATGAAACAATATTCACGCTGCTGAGAAACGTTAGAAAATGTATCTAGCTCGTTGGTGCAATGGTTGAATCCATACTGATTTGTAATACTCGATTGTTTTCTGTTATCATTACATATGCAAAGCACGTAACTCACTTCAACTAAGTTTTGTGACGTAAGGATACGACTGGAAATATGCAGATTGAAAATCTGGTTACGCTTAGTCACCTTCAGATGCTCAAGTCCTCATACCGCGATTGCAATTACAAAATAAATGGTGGTTCTTGCCCCAATTTGAGTGGAGCATTACTGAACATGATCGATAATTGATGTTACTTACATGGTATCCTGAGTAGAACTTCGCGGTATATGTATCTTAATATGCGATTTCTGCTTAGTTTGAAATCTCTATTAGGAGTCCGTTACTTGGGTAGGATTTGACTATACTTGCGTATTATATTGTCTCTCTCGCATGTAACAAGGATTTCCATGAAAATGCATATCATAGCCGGGGCCATTGGTAAAATATTGATCTCCGTTAATCACTTCTGCTACAGTGACAGATAAGACGGCCAAATCTGCCGGGAAGTGTTAACTTATTTTTCAGGTGCTGCTGGTAGACTTGTGTTTACTCTAAAATACGTCCATTATAGCTCTGGTTATTCAATCACTCAACGGAGGCAAGTTGCGTGAGAAACTAGAAATATTTTCCTTTATCCAATCAAAGCTATTAGCATTAGCTTGGATGCCAGGATTGATATGGTAGATTGTGCAGAATGGTTTGAGGTGAGCTATGAGCAGTCTAACATTGGACTTAGTTTAACCATTAAACAAGCGCGTAACCCTTTATTTGATAAAGGATTTTATGTTTTAACTTTACGTTTTAATAATTCTTTGCCAAGCTGGGTACAGTGAGTGTTTTATGAAGGGAACTAATTTTTCCAGTATGCTCCGCGTGTGCAGTTCAAACAAGAAGCGTGCTCGTGACGGGACAGCTGGTTCCCGTACCACGTCAGAGCGATGGCCGCCGGTTGGCGTTAGAAGTGGTGGGGGAGCAGGCGCTCATTCGAACCTCTGCGCGCGGGCGACAATGTGGCGTCGCTCGCCGTACCGGCAATGTATTTCCAACTGTACCTTTGTTCACAGTTCTTATTAGGAGAATGGAAAGACGTTTACCAGGCAGTTAGTACGGTAAATGTTCCTACGGTGTAGAAATCTTTAGTGACACGCTTATGGCCGTGTTGCCTCTAAGCTGACGAGGGTAAGCTTATCTTTTTCAGTTTTTGTTTTATAGTAACATTTCCTTACTACCAGATAATAATCAACAATTTTGAACCTAAATGGGATTGAATTGCTGCTCCAGTGTGCGAAACCTGAGTTCAAAATAACAGTCATGGCTTTGCTTTAAAAGTAGGGTTCTAACTAAACTCGTGTAAGTGTTAAACGTTGCATAGAAGTTAGTTGTGTTAGTGAACCATTTCATCCTCATGTAAGTAACATTGGGTGACTTCAAAAGTAATGGCAGTGGGTAACGTGATACGTTTGCATTACACCTTTTGTAGACATACATAGCAATTTCCTTGTGTCAAAATAAATAATTGACCAACAGTACTTCTCATAATACTTGTTAAGAAATATAACTGCACTATGTATGAAGCACTCTAGAAAGAAAGGGAACAGTTGTGTACTGATAACAGCTGTTACTTTCAAGTGCGAGATTTTATGTCTCAAGCTATCCAAGGGTACTACTAACCTTGTGTGAGATGGCAATTAACTATCTCTGCATTTTTTGGTGTTCAAATTATGGCACAAGGAGTAGTTTTTGACTGAGTCTCGAGTTGAGCATAACTTCCGTTCTTCACATGCATGTAAAACTTATATTCACTTGCAACCATATGTGTTTCTAAGGAATGGATTACTATTAAGTATTTGAGAGGCCTTTTGCTACATTTATCGTCTATTTCACTTATAGTGACATTATGGAAACTGACTTGGTTTCCTATATGCCTCGTGGAGGGCTTTGTCTCCATGGGTCTGCATTAATTAAAATTAAGCAATGCATTAGTACTAGTGCAACAGGGACACGGCCGTATGTTGCACTGTTGCCAAATTTATTCAACATGGCGGATCCAAGATGGTGGCGATAGAACTGGCAATGTCGCAATGACATCATGGCGGGAAGTTCAAATTTTCGCGGTAAAATAGGTCAACTGGGCTACCTCCACTAACTTAACCCCCATCCCTTCTCGGAATTCGTAAAGTGTAGCAGAAATAGTTAACAGTCGCTATTGTTGTTGTTGAAGAAGGTTTCGTGATCTCTCTGCTTGTATGCATGGATATTCTTGGCGTATCAGGACTTGTTCACGAAAACTGCGCAGAATAAAACCGATTGCATTCTTCCTGATGGTCCTAATGAGGCATCATGTGTTACCCTTCAAAGAAACCACAGTATCCTGCTCTCAATATACGTCTCAGAGATGGTAAACTTTACACGGCTAAAAGCCTTCATCATGTATGTGCACACTTCAGAAAACACCATTAATCATAAAAGCATTCTTGTTATTTGGAAAGAGAGACGATGGTCCCATGAAGCCCTTCCAGGAAATAGTGACGTTTTATAAAAGCTTCTCATTGGCTGTACATTGAAATGAAACTCTCTCATTGGTCGCCTCAGTCTATATATAAACCCACAACCAATCTCCATTGTTCTCAGTCCACTGCTAACTGCCTTGTTGTGAGTACCATCTTCTCTGTGTGTACATTGTTTTTCTCCCCAAGATGAAGAGAGGTAGCAGCAGCAACGATTCAGAGTGTAGCAGCAAGAGGCGAAGAGTTCTGGAGGCAGGATTACCAAGTGAGTAAATAATTTGTAAATTTTCGTGTTTATGTTAAATTTGCCTTGTTAATTCCGTCTCCTTGTTATAGTACAACTCCAGGATTTTATCTTGCAGTGCGAGGAGAGACAGGAGGAGGCTAGACAATTGCAGACTCTCGATGTCCAGCCTGCTATGGTTGGTCCACAGCCAGGATTGCCACGTGAGTATAATTTTCATTTTAATTTGTTCTTGTATAGTAGCAATTAGAAATTTTCTTATTCCATACTTGTTTTTTCGGTTTATGTATGTTGTTTGTTGTTGTTGTTGTTGTTGTTGTTATTGTAGGTGAGACAGACCAACTGCCAGATGCCGATTCTGATGGGGATGATGACATGCCTGATTGGATCAGACAAAGGACCACTGAACTAGAGGAAGAGGAAAGGCGCTGTGATCTGGTCCAATTACATGATGATGATGATGATGATGACTTCTTTGAGGGTGTGGTGGAGTCGCCCGAGAAGTGTTAATACCAGAACGAAAAAGGTAATTACTCACTCTGCTTATAACTTTGTGATCGTCAGAATTCTTTCTTTCACTGCACCAGCAGCGGTTAGCAATGTACTTAACTATTATTTTCTTTATCTGTTCTTCTACAGTGGTCACGTCTCCACAACCGCAACACAGTGTGGCACGCATACCGGTGGTGGCTAAACCTTCTTCCTCCCCAAAGCGGTGCCTGGTAAGACACACATCGCCTATGAGGGCGCCGCTAGTTACCACGAAGGAAGCCGTCGCCGCCGCCCCAACACGGCCACTCTAACGTCGTGGGCCGAGCAACGAACCACCACCCCTCAAGTTACCAGGTTGGGTCTGCAGCAGTAGCAACAACAGCATCGGGAACCATCACCGCAAACCGGCTATTCCCATCAGTCTGACCTGGTAGCACCGCAGTATCCTCCTCCATCAGCATCATCATATCAGCCTCCTCATAATCGACATAAACTCAAGGTATGTGTGCCTCGGCGCATACCGACTTGCCCCTTCCCAGCGCCATCATCAACAGGGTGGATGCAGAATAGCATTAATAGTAATAGAGATGATCCTAAGGCTAGTGGCAGTTCTCTCTCCTGTCCTTGTAGTGAAGGACATCAGGTCAGTGATACCATATCGCAGTTAGAATACTCAGTGATTGCAGGCACCTTTGAGGGGCCTACCTCGTTCACGAGGATCGAGAACCCAGTAGGAGGGTACCGCGACCCTGTTGGTTTCCTAAGGGCATGCCTTCCTGTCTTGCAAAAGGAGCTCCTAAAGGTAGACAATGATCCGCGGTATCCCGCCATTAAATGCAGAGCTCTGCTCTGCATCGAACTACTGCACCCACGCAATGTTGATTCTAGTGTTGAAGAGACAACTCTTCATTATCTGTGTTGTGTGTGTGTGTGTGTGTGTGTGTGTTGGGGGCGGGGGGGGGGGGGGGGGGGGCGTGATAATGCGGAGCGCGTCAATCGCCGAGTGGTTTCGTAAATCCACCTTGAGTGCTATACATTCCCCGTTTACCGAGATGGAAATCAGAGGGCCAGCTAAAGCACTCAGATGAATATTATACTTGGAGATCCATTCACATGTCTATGATCCGATAAATGAAGGGTCAAGCTATATCAAGCTCCCTAAAGATATAGCTAATAAGCAGGCATGTATCAATGTCGAAAACAGAATGGATCAGGCTTGTTTTGCACGGTCAATCCCGGCTTGTGAAAGAAAGCACGATCGTAGGGATCATCCTGAACATCTCACTACATACCATGTAGTTAATAATATTCGTGGGTCTTATAACTTTAATGGTATCGAGTTCCTCGTCAAGACCCAGGATATGCTTAAATTTGAGGCAGAGAATACCAGAATATTTGTGTTTTGAGATACGTACCAAATCACCTGCATTAAATTTCTGTCTGCGTGGATCCAGTATTTTAATGCGATAGTACACCGTATCCATTAGTTAATTATCACGAACGTCTACTGGTCTCATTTTTATTGTGCTGTGTTTGGTTCGATAATACTGAGCAATATTTTTTTTTGGGAGGATATCTGTCCAATTATATAAGCTGCGAAGGTTAAAACTTATCCACATTCGATCTTTTATTGTCCTGTTCAGACGCTCCACGATACTTGCCTTCAGGTGAGCGAATATTGAATAGTGACGTATTCTATACCGCTGCATCACTGCCTTGAAGTACCTATTGTAAAACTCTCCGCCGTGATCGGTTTGGAGGTTGTCTGGGCATCGATTCGTCCCTGTCTGTAGCAAACACTCAAAGACATCCGCAATATTTCTACCCGATTTTGTTTTAACTGGTAATGATAAGGCAAATTTGGAGTATGCACCAATAACCATTAAAATATATTTGAATCCACTATTCTCATGTGAATATTCCCACATATCTACAAGATCAGCCTGCCATAAGTCATCCAGACCTTTAACCATAACATGCCTACGAGGGTATGTTTTGCGTGCTGGTTGTCAATACCTTCACCGCTGTTGTTGTCGTCGTTGTTGTTGTTGTTTTCGGCCTCAAGTACTGGTTTTATAATGGTTTTATATTTCTTGTTGCTCAGGTTATTTGCGATCTCATGCACATCATTTAAATGCAGTGTTTCACGGTACATTTCCCTATAGTTAACTGAATAATTTATAAGTTTTTTGGTCGGTCTTAGGAAAATAAGATTTATTAAGCCAGGTGTTCTCTCAGACCACCTATCACCAATCTGTATTGTGTGATCAGTTACATTAACTTGCCTAACATGTACGGTCTCAGCCTGTTAACGCCGAATGTTCTATCTGACCAGGTGCATGACAGATAATGAATTTGTCAATGCAACACTATCGTTATCGTGTGGTTTTGTTTTTGCTGAGAATTGCCTGAGAGATTCAGTAACCGGCTTAAAGTTCTCTCTTAGTGTTTGTTGTTGATCCGTATGCCCTAACCTGAGCAACCGTAATTTCTCTCGAACCGCTTTCCGCGCCTGAATCACTTTCTGCTTCGTTGACATCTCGGTGTATACTTATCAAACATCTCCGCAGCGTCAGGCTTTATATATCCGTTCTTCTTCTTCCTCTATGTGCCTGCCTCCCCCCCCCCCGCCCCCCTTCTCAACAAAAAAAAACCCTGCATCTATTTTCCTCTCAATAGCCTCGAACTTTTCAGTTAGGTCGGTTACTTTCTTATCGATTTCATTAAATAAGTCATTTAACGCAATGACCATTCTCAGGAGAGTCTGGTAATAGGTCTCTAGTTCTCTGCGCAGACCTCCAACTTTATGCACAATGGCCTGAATTCTCGCATCCATGTACAGGCGAATGTTCTGCCTGTGTACACCCATTCTCTCACTTTGAGAGCTAGACATACTCGCGAATTTGTGCATGGTGCAGCGTATACTGATCTACTAATCTATCTTACCAGGCTATATATACAGAAACTGTTGAAAGTTTCGCCTGTACCTACCATCACCCATTTTTCTTGTTTTATCAATAACGAGAAATTGAAAGTTTCGCCTGTACCTACCATCACTCAGTTTTCTTGTCTTATCAATAACGAGAAACTGAAAGTTTCGCCTGTACCTACCATCACTCAGTTTTCTTGTTTTATCAGTAACGAGAAACCCATACTGTGAATGATTCGAGCAATCAGCACTTATCTTTACAAAATCATTGAACGACATGTCAGTTCCTACATTTGCTTGATAAATGTGTTTTAAATTCAGATTGTCTTGTTTGAAGGATATAATGAGGTTTGCATTATTCCTAACCAACTGTTCCGGGATTCTGGAATATGTTTGGCTCAAATAAAATACAGACGACCGAAACAGATATATTTTCGAATTTGGTTTTCCACAGCAACATCGTCAAATATGAAGTCAGTGTTTGTCTTTGCTTTTTCAGGCGGGGGATATCACCGCTTTCACTGAATGTCGTGTATGTAACACTATCTACACCGCGCAATATCTCCTGTAATAGCTGATACTTGGGCTTAAACAGTGTTTTGGAAAATAAACAAACTTGTTCAAATGGGACTTCATCTACATGTGTTACCAGCGTCATGAGGACATTAGTCTTGCCACAATTTGATGGACCTACAATAATTGCTCGCATATTATCAGGAAGGAGTATTTTTCTTCTTCTTCTTGTTCAGATCTTGTTTTGAATCTTCACAGGCCCAGTCACCGACAACAAAGTCCTTGTGATGAGGATGTTTCACACACACTGCCGTGATACTAACTTCGCCAAGTACTGACAAGTAGTTGGCATATGTACAAAGATACACTTAAAGGGATGTTAATAGTGTGTGTAGCTACTACAGTTCCATCACTTAATCAACTGAGCTATATTGGCTACACAGAGAAATCGGCTATATATATTTTACCCATGAAGAGTAACTTGATCATTCATTTCATCAGTGACTGGTGAGGAGATGTTTGGGGTAACTGTCTGCTGCTGCTGTATCATTATAGGTGTAGCATTGAAAAATAATGATATTAATAGGCGTAATACTTGGACCATAATGAGAGAGGTATCAAATAATACACAAAAACAGTTTGAGGTTATACATATATTATTTATTGAAATATCATACATCAGATGCAGTATTCCAAAAAAATCATCAGACTCTTTATCTTCTTCTTCACACCTGTACAGCAGGAGGACGACGGTTCAATACCGCGTCCGGCTATCCTGATTTAAGTTTTCCATGATTTCCCTAAATCGCTCCAGGCAAATGCCGGGATGGTTCCTTTCAAAGGGCACGGCCCACTTCCTTCCTCGTCCTTCCCTCATCCGATGACACCGATGACCTTGCTGTCTGGTCTCCTTCCCCAAAACAATCCAACCCCCCTGTGCAGCATTTCCGAAATAAAGCTTTTTGTTATGCAATACATTCCACGCGTATCTCCATCAAGCCTATAACTGGAAAAAATTTACCACAACTGAAAAAGTGTTGACTAATTAGCTGGCTTATCAGTTAGTTCTTATGACTTAAATTTTATCATTTTCCTCTGCTCTACCTGCTGATGCCCAACATTACAACTTATAATATGACAAAACTAGAAACATAAAAGAGCACAAGCGAACCTTGCCATTTTTTCGGTTTTGTTTTAGGGGAACAGCGCGTGTCTCTGTTGCATTCAGTTCTGCCCCGCTAATACATTTTCTAGGTACAAACAAATAAGTAAATGCTTCTTATCTTTCTTATCCTGTTGTGAAATTCTTATCAGTACATCTTTCTCATTTAGTCCCTAGACCTCAGGACATAAGGATGCTTGTTTATTAAAGCACGTGCTGGTAAAAGCTTATCTTTCTTCTTTCTCTGCTTCGTTCTTCAAGTGGCTCTGAGCACTATGGGACTTAACATCTGAGGTCATCAGCCCCCTAGAACTTAGAACTACTTAAACCTAACTAACCTAAGGACATCACACACATCCATGCCCGAGGCAGGATTCGAACCTGCGACCGTAGCAGTCGCTTGGTTCAAGACACAAGCGCCTAGAACCGCTCAGCCACCGCGGCCGGCGCTTCGTTCTTACGACACCTTTACCTGTCAGAGCGACTTTAGGGTAGGGGCAGTCGGTGCTGCTTGAGGTGGCACAGCTGGGCCATGATATGGCATTAGATGACCAGAGTGTACTATTGTAGTACGATCAAGTAACTGAATTTAGGCATTCATTGGGGAGGTAATGTGCAATAGAGGGAAGCGGCCCTCGTACCGAGGAGTTAACTTTTTAGTTCGTCCCTTTTTTACCACAGGATTTCAGAGCGATACCAAATCACCAGGTTTATAATGAGGGAGTGTAGTACCTTTGTTGCTGCGTTCTATCTGTTTTTGTGTGGCTTTAAAAAAAACTGCGTTTAAATTGGATCCTTATGGCCTTGAGACGGCGGCTAGCCTTTTTACTTCGCCTATGCTGACGTGAGAAGGCAATTTGTCAATCTCAAATGGTGAATTCATGGGTCTCCCGTAGACTACTTCGTATGGGGAGTACCCCGTTGTCTCGTGGACACGACTATTATATGCTGAGGCGACAAATCCAACATATCTGTCCCTATGTAACTGAGTCTTCCCTATATAATATAATAGCATTCGCTCAACAGCTTTGTGCATTCGCTCTAGGCGCCTGTTGGCTTTTGAAAGGGATACTTCACCGTTTTTTGATTCGTAACATTTTGCAAATTTGTGCAAACAGTACTGACATAAAATTAGAGCCTTGGTTGGTGAGTATTGCGTCAGGACTTCTGAAAGGCAGAACCAAGTGA
The DNA here is from genome assembly GCF_023864345.2 of Schistocerca serialis cubense. NCBI lineage: Eukaryota > Metazoa > Arthropoda > Insecta > Orthoptera > Acrididae > Schistocerca > Schistocerca serialis. The sequence goes on from NC_064640.1 coordinate 764,498,516, forward strand.
CTGACAAAGGTGCAAGCAACAGTTTCAGCGGTCATTCCTCAAGTGGTGTGAAAATTACACTACTGGCCATTAAAATTGCTACACCAAGAAGAAATGAATATGATAAACGGGTATTCATTGGACAAATATATTATACTAGAACTGACATGTGATTACATTTTCACGCAATTTGGGTGCATAGATCCTGAGAAATCAGTACCCAGAATAACCACCTCTGGCCGTAATAACGGCGTTGATACGCCTGGGCATTGAGTAAAACAAAGCTTGGATGGCATGTACAGGTACAGCTGCCCATGCAGCTTCAACACGATACCACAGTTCATCATGAGCAGTCACTGGCGTATTGTGACGAGCCAGTTGCTCGGCCACCATTGGCAAAAATGGTTCAAATGGCTCTGAGCACTATGGGACCTAACTTCAGAGGTCACCAGTCGCCTAGAACTTATAACTAATTAAACCTAACTAACCTAAGGACATCAGACACATCCATGCCCGAGGCAGGATTCGAACCTGCGATCGTAGCGGTCGCTCGGCTCCAGCTGTAGCGCCTAGAACCGCACGGCCACTCCGGCCCAGTCGGCCACCATTGACCAGACGTTTTCAATTAGTGAGAGATCTGGAGAATGTGCTGGCCAGGGCAGCAGTTGGACATTTTCTGTATCCAGAAAGGCCCGTGAAGGACCTGCAAGATGCGGTCGTGAATTATCCTGCTGAAATGTAGGGTTTCGCAGGGATCGAATGAAGGGTAGAGCCGCGGGTCGTAACATATCTGAAATGTAACGTCCACTGTTCAAAGTGCCGTCAATGCGAACAAGAATTGACCGAGATGTGTAACCAATGGCACCCCATACCATCACGCCGGGTGATACGCCAGTAAGGCGATGATGAATACACGCTTCCAATGTGTGTTCACTGCGATGTCGCCAAACACGGATGCGACCATCATGATGCTGTAAACAGAACTTGGATCATCCGAAAAAATGTTTTGCCATTCGTGCACCCAGGTTCGTTATTAAGTACACCATCGCAGGCGCTCCTGTCTGTGATGCGGTGTCAGTAGTAGGACGAAGTATGTGTCAGAGCACTCTGCATTGTTGCCAAATTTAATCAATATGGCGGAGATGACGTCATCCAAGATGGCCGATTTTGGCGGGAAAATAGGAAAATTGGGCTACGTCCACTAACCTAAGCCTCTAGAAAAAATAGGCGCGAAATTCAAATTCCAACATTATAATGCATCAAAACCGTACTTGTCTTTATTAATATTTATCATTTATTATTATTACTTGGCTGCCTCCACTAACATAGAATCAAGGTGTCCAATTTCCGCGGTCAGAAAACCATTTCCTTTACACCCACAGCAAAAATCTGTCCCAACTTCAAATTCCAACACCATAATCTATCACACGTACGAAATAGCCCACATTCCCACTCACTTATATTTTTTCACTGCTAACCTATCAAAATCTAGTCAAATAATAATAATAATAATAATAATAAATTGCACTTGTACTAACGTAAGTCACCTCCTATGAATTGCTAGGAAAAGAGGATGGAAGTCTTTATTTCATTAAGTACGCTCATCATACGTTCTCCATCTCACTTAGTACACACATCTTGGAGATGGCAGCTGCACCCAATGCGCTCACCAAGACGTTCACACAAGAACTGGTTTAGCTGAAATCGTCGCCAGCAGAGGGACCTACTGCTACCCGCCACGGTTGCCGAAGGTACGGGAGCGACTGCATACCCCCACGTCACGGCCGGTCCAGTGTTCTCGTCAACAACAACAACAACATATTTTCCCGGACAAGGGAGTCTCCCCCCTGCCCAAAGCAGCACATTGAAACCTGCACATCTCTACGAAAGAAAGAAAGCCATGCCACACGTTTCCCACCAATTTTCTTTCTGCAGGACACATTGCACCCTGTCCATACCTATCTCACGACTGCCCTTGTAAAAACCTGTTTTGCTCACACATGCTGACGTTCCAACTGTCCGTTGTCTACACATTCGCGCCAAAATTGTTTTTCCCGAACAAGTTAGTACCTGCAAGACCAACCGTTCACCATCTACCACGTGTATTTCTCGGACAAAGAACGCCCTGCCACTCTTTTCTCGCCAAAAGCTATTTCCTTAAGACTGGAAACTTCCACAGCGGCACGTGTGTTCGGCCCTAACTTAACTAATCACCCTATTCTCATTATCCAAAAATATCCTTCCATTACCAACACACTCCTGTATACGTGAGCGATCGCACGTCCCTATTCACGTGCGCAATCAATTTAATTTAACACAAAGTGCCCATCACTACTTAATTAAATCGACCAATTAATTAACGCCTCTCGTCCGAAAATGCAAAGTCCACTTCGACCTTGAATCAATTTTCGTCCACCTGCACTTCGAAAGAAATAGTTAAACTCTCTACTGACCACTACGTCCCCTTACCGATCCATGTTTATTCGCTAACATGTACTAATTGTACTCCACTTCTAGCAAACAAAGCCACTAACCTAAGTCACCTTTGCCTCTCTCTCTCCTGCCACGAGCGCGAGGCCGCCAGCGTCATGGTCTCCACTTTTATACTCTCGTCCGACGTACTCCTCTGTAAATATTCTAACTATGAACCGAATACTGTCGTTCAATCCACGCCATCTAGACATGGCCAGAGCACGCCTTCCAGTACCTAAGCCGAGAACATCGCTCGCCCAGCATGTAGTTAACCGCGAAATACTGCAGTCCATTGTGCGCTCATAGCTACTCCCCTACGCAAGTCGATCTAATGCGAAGTTCGCAACTCAGATCCACATCTACACAAAATAAGAACTCAACCAAATTCTATAGATCTGCTCACAAATACTTAACCTTCTCTTTACCAAGAAAAAAAATAGCTAACGATAATCATCTCCATACTTTCTAAATCATGTACTTCAGCCTTACTAACGCTGTTCTTAATATCGTCAACATCCAATTACACCTATATAACATACTTTTAATAATAAATCACCCATCCTAACACACTTTATAATTTCAAATCCTCAATTCACTCTCCATTCTAAATACGATCAATCATTTTTCTATAATTTAATAAAATGCTCTGCTCTCCCCCATGTCCTGGAAGCATCTGCGTAGTTCAGCTTTCAGCCAACAGAGTTGCTAGTGAACTCATTCACCACTCCCACAGAATCCTCAACACCCATTCGTTCACCCTACGATCACGTGATACTACGTCATCACACTTAGTTAAGGAGTCACCCCCTGCTCATCTTTCTCACTCATCCGTTGTCCACCGCATCGTTCGTTTTTTTTTGCCATTAATTATATATCTCGTTTTTATAGTGGACCTCGTACATTTTATCCTGTATTGCGAGGAACAGACAGGAACGCAACAGGCTTCCCAGCCTCCTGTGCTCGATGGACTGCCAGACTTGCCTTGTGAGTATAATTTTAATTCTAGCCTGTTCATCGTTTATATTAACCATTTAAAAATTCGTTTTCTTATTTTGTACTTGTTATTTTTTTATTTGTTTCTAGATCACTTAAGGCAAATCCAACTCCAGTTGGAAGCACAGCTTGGGGGGGGGGGGGGTGGTCCATGTAGTGCCCTACATAATTATGTTCAGCCCCCAGCTCCTTATAGCCCAGAACACCACCATCACTCCTGTAAGTATAGAGAAAAATAAATCGATCTCTATGATCTTTCACTCTAGCTAACCTTTCAAAGTAACTAAAATTATATCTCATTCTGTTACAGAAAATGCTATTCAGGACCTCGATTCTATCGATAGGCAGGTCGAGGCCATTCAGCAACAGTTCCAACAGCACCCTATTTGTAAGTAAAAAAAAAAAATACCTATCTCTAATAATATTAATGTACTTATGTCTTTCTTTAACAATTCCATTTATATATATCTTGTTTGTTATAGGTGATTGTAAGTCCTTATTGGATGATGGAGTCGATGAATTTTTTGAGGGGGCAATAGACTGCCCAGATCAATTATTCATGCCCTGGAGTCAGTGCCAGAAAGGTAATTACTCACTCTCATTATAACCATGTTTGTGTTCGTTAGAATTCATCGCCATAGACAGTGTACTTATTTTACTTTATCTCTACAGCGGCCGACTCCCAGCTTGCGGTCGCACGCGTGACTGTCGCAGCTAAACTGGACTGTCAACAATGCCCGCGGAGACGTGCGTCGCCGGCTAAAACGACCCTGGTCGCTGCGCGCGAAGCTGCGTCTGCCGTCGCCAAGGTCACGCAGCCAAGCGCCTCCCGGCCGCCACATGCATCACCTGCACCTCCAGCCGCCGCACGGGAAGCGGCTGCCACTGCGGTTTCCAAGGTCACAGAGCCCACCCCCGGCTGCTCTCACTGGGGCACGCCCGCTGGTCCCTCACAGTGGCCAGCACATGCATCACCTCCATCGTGCGAGGTACAGCCCACCTCACCTAGTTATAGCTCTAGTATTAGTGATCCTGTGGCTAGTGGCAGTTCTCTCTCCCGCCCTTTTAGTGAAGGAGATCAGGTCGGCGATACCATACCTCAGTTGCAGTACTCGGCGATTGTGGATGCCTTTGAGGAGCGAATCTGGATCACTAGGATCGAAAACCTGGTGGTGGGGTACGGCGATCATGTTGGATTTTTAAACGCATGCCCCCTGTCCTAGAAACCGAGCTCCTCAAGTTTGTCCAAAATCCACGTTATCCCGCCGTTAAGTGCAGTGCAATGCTCTGCATTGAATTATAACCCCCCCCCCCCCCCCAAAGTTCAGTCTGGTGATGGAGAGACCAGCATTCATTATCTTCGGGGGGGGGGGATAATGGCTTTATAACACGCAGCACATCAATCGCCGAGTGGTTTCGTAAATCCACCTTGAGTGTCATATTGGGCCGGTTTTCCGAGATGGAAGTCAATGGCTCAGCTAAGGCACTCAGCCGAATTCTACACCTGGACATCCAAATACATGTCCACGATCCGTTAAATGGAGGGTCCAGCTATATTAATCTCCCTCAAGATATTGCTACCAAGAGGGCGTGCATTAATGTCCAAAATAGGAAAGATCACGCTTGTTTTGCATGGTCAATCCTGGCTTGCGAAAGAAAACATAATTATAGATATTACCCTTATCGTCTGGGTACATGCGAAGCCAGTAATATTAACACATATTATAACTTTGATGGTATTGAGTTCTCCGTCAAGATCCAGAACATACCTAAATTCGAGGCACGAAATACCGGAATATCGGTACAAGTTTATGGCCTGGAGAAGAAGAAAAGCAAGTCAGACAAGCAAGACAAGCATATCGTAGTCGGCCCCCTCCATTTCTCAAAATTTGCCGGTGAGCGAGAGCTGCATGTAAATATGCTTCTCTTTTCTGAAGGTGACAATTATCACTATGTCTGGATCAAGGACATGTCCAGACTCCTTTTCTCCCAACTGTCAACTAATTGTCATGTAAAACATATTTATTTAAGGTGCCTCAATTATTTCTCATCTGAACAGTTATTAGCTATGCATCTAGTAGACTGCACCTCCAAGGATGTGGTACGTGTTATCATGCCCACCCAGGGAAACAAATTCATAAAGTTTAGAAATGCTCACCACCAGGAGCGCTGCCCGTTTGTAGTGTATGCCGACTTTGAATGCCTCCTCGCTCCTGTGACCCGCTGTGAAGGCGATCCTACCACCTCACACACTACCTTTACAGAGAAACGCGTACCATATGCGGCAGCGTACCAAATCGTATCGTCATATGACACCAACCTTAACCAATACAAATCTTACGTCGGGGATAATCCATCGATTTGGTTGCTTTCTGAGCTTGAAAAATTTTCACTGGAAGTTGATACGCTGTACAGCGGCAATGTTCCCATGACCAAATCGAAGGAGAATGAAGATTAGTATAACAACGCCACCGAGTGTCATATTTGGGGGCTGCTGTTATACAGACAAGCGGAAACCCCTCGTAGGGATCACTTTCATCTTACAGAGAAATTCCGCAGCGCAGCTCACAATGCATGCAATTTGAAATACCAACTACCTAGGCACATACCAGTTTTATTCCATAATTTAAGTGGGTAGGACGCTCACTTTCTAGTTGAGCATTTGGTCGATTTCCGTTGGGAGAGAAATCAGGTGAGTGTCCTACCTGAGAGCGTCGAGAAGTACATTTCATTCTCCAAATGAATGACGCCGAGAATTACGCTGCGCTTCCTCAATACACTACGTTTTATGCAGGCATCACTACAGAAACTTGTTGAGACTCTACCTCGTGGGGAAATGCATATCACTTGAGCTGCATTTCCCGACGAGGAAAAATTTCAACTTGTGACTAGGAAAGGGGTTTTCCGATACGAGGATGTGGATAGTATGGACAAACTCGACGAAACCAGGATACCCGACATAACTGCATTCTCCAGCAACCTCACAGGCGACAATAATGAATGCAGAGTATGAGCATGCCGTGAATGTCTGCCGGGAATTCAATATTTCTAATTTAGGAGAGTACGCACATCTTTACATGGACACAGACGTGCGCTTGCTTGTGGACGTTTTCGAGAAGTTCCGGAGTCTATGTATGACCACATATTCTCTGGAGCCCGCCTTTTATTACACGGCACCTGGGTTGTCTTGGGACGCAATGCTCAAGAAAACGAAGTGCAGTATCGAATTATTGACTGATCCTGACATGCTTCTTTTCTTCGAACGGGGGATCCGTGGGGGCCTTTGCCAATGTATTCACAGACACGCAACAGCAAACAACCCACGGAAGGGTGACAGGTTCAAAGCATCCCTTGATTCAAGTTGCATAATGTATCTAGACGTCAATAATTTATACGGGCATGCTATGATGCAATCGCTGCCGATTGGCGAGTTTACGTGGCTGTCCGAAGATGAACGCAAGGGATTAGGTGGAAAAATCGGGGGGGGGGGGGGGGGGGTATGGCCGCCGATTCTGATGTAGGGTATGTTGTGGAGGCAGAATTCACATATCCTATTAATTTGCATGACGCGCATGCCGATTTGCTGCTGTGTTCAGAGCAACTAGTTCCACGAGGAGGTTCCACACCGAAACTGATGACAACGCAGGGGGACAAGCAGAGGTACATCATTCACTATCGTAACCTCCAGCAATGCCTCAGCTTGGGTATGGAGCTGGTTAAAATCACCTGGGCCATCTCCTTCAAGAATGGGTTGATCGTTATGGCGTAAGAAAATGCATTTCCAGACCAAATTTTAAACGGGTCACCGTTTTCAATAAGAACTTTGTTGTTGTGGAGATGGCTAAAACTGCAGTAGAGTTTACTTAAACCTATCTATGTTAGGATATGCATACTAGACCTATCCAAACTCTACATGTGCCGCTTTCATTATGAGTTCGCGAAAACTCATTTTGCAGATCCTAAATTACTTGATATGGGTACAGATAGTTTGATCTATTGGGTGAAGAACTGTGATCCATATGAAGTAATTAGGAACAACACCAATGAATTCGACAAATCTTCTTATGCAGCCAATAATCCTTATGGTATTGTTCCACAAAACAAGAAGGTTATCGGTCTCATGTAAGACGAGTCAAATGGCTTGCCGATTGTGGAGTTTGTAGGTCTTTGGTCCAAGATGTATGCATAGAGCACATTGGAAGGTCCCACTCAGAGACGGGCTAAGGGGGTACGATGCATGGCATCACGAGCTCTGTCTATCGAAGACTATTTGCAGTGCCTACGTGGTGGTGTTCACGGTGCTGAGCTGCAGCCGCCGCATATGGTCCGGCAAACTAGTATTCGATCGATAGCGCACGAGGTGTACACTGTGCTGCTGTTTAAAATCGGTCTGTCGCCTCATGACGATAAAAGGGTCATCCGTGATGACGGCATTGAAACTCACCCGTACTCACACTATTCATTTGTAGCGAGAGAAGGGGTGGGGGACCCTGATTGAGAGGGAGAAAGAGATAGTGAGTGAGAGAGAGAGAGAGAGAGAGAGAGAGAGAGGGAGAGAGAGAGATGGCGAGAGTGTCTGCAGAGTAGTAGTATGTCCATTTTATCATAGTGTAAATACTGGATGAGGGTGTTTTGTAGTGTGTATCAGCTTGCATACTTCCGTGTATATCCGAGTGTGTGAATGTGTACGAGCCTGTGTTAAGTATGTAAATATAAATATTATTTATTCTACAAAAGAAAAAAAATCATGAAAACAGAAAAAAATTAAAAAAACAGAAAACTAAAATTAAAATTATTAAAAAAGTTTTTATATATATTTGTATATATTTCTTGACAAGTATTACTAGTTAATGCATATATGAGCAAAAAGATAAAATTTTAGACCTTCAATTCCTCCTTTTATAATGAAGAAGAAGAAAATACAATTTTACGCAGTTCATATCCGCTTCGATCTGAGTAGTTGTTATAGATTTTAGTTCGTACGTTTCACCTGCCACTAGCCATCCAGTCAGAACTAGTTTTAAGTATGTGAGTTCCATAAATTAATTTTATTATATATGTTCATTTTATTGGATCAAATGTTTATAACGACACATATATGTTCACCTGGTTGTTGTAGTGGAAAAAAATGTTTAGACCAACTTACTTGAATGAAATTTATTTTCAATTGGTCTTTGTAGTGGAAAATGTTTTAGATCCACTAACTTGAAGTAAAAATAAGTTTGCCATTAGTTAAAAAAAAAGTCTTTCCCGTGGAACGTCACTAGCTATACTATTATTTACCTTGTAAGATACTGTAAGCAGCTTGTGATACCTCTGCTTTAGTTGTAATAAATATATATAGTTATCTCACCACACTGCTTATGAATAATGTAAAGCACGTATCTGCAAAAGAGCAGAAATTTCATTTTTTATGTTAACAGAAATAATGTATCTGCAAACTCATATAATGTGAAACAAACTCTACGATTGTACTGATATTTCGCAAACACCGTAAAAAAAATTATGATTTCGAAAATAAACTAACTTATTTTATTGTAAAAAGAATTTCTAATGGTCTAATTATTTCACCCGCAATCATGATCTTTTTTTCTATTAAAAAATGATAAATATATACAAAACGTTGATAGAGCCACAGTGCACTGCATGGAAAGAGGTATAATGTTTTTACTGCTTTAAAGACAGAAATGTGAATGACGAGTCCTGGACTTCGTCCGCCGGTTGCTAACAGACAACAGCACTCTCTTTCAGGTCCTGTCACTTTAAATGGCAGACGTCTGATGAAGTGGACCCTACCACTTTCCCTCTTTCAGGTCCTGTCACTTTCACCACCGAGCAGGCGAGGTGGAGGTAGGTAAACTGGCTCAGACAGCTCCTGTGGAATGCGCTTCACGCACAGTATCACCAATAAACTTACTTCTATGGATGTAGGTGTCACAGAAAAAAAACAAAAAAATTCTTATGGAGAAAAAAAATTATTTATTTATTTGTGAGCCATTTTAAAAGTAATTTTACATTTTCACATGCAGACACAAAACTATTTTTTTCTTCTTCACACGTTCACTGTCTAAGTTGATGGATAGGTGGACAATGGTAGAATTCCAGGTTCTGGATAGCCGCATATTTGAAGATTCGACGCAGCAAGCTAATCTTCTCATCGCCTTTAACGAAGATTATTGTCTCCTTGTGATCAAATACTCTCAACACTTGTAGCAAATGTTTATGAGATGCCAGGGTCATCCCACTGAATACCATGATATAATTTTGTTAGCCACATTGTGCTTCTGACTGTCTTATTGCACTTGACGTCTTTCAATGGTTTCGGCGATTCAACTCTTGATGCAAACGTTCCTATTACTCCATCACATTGCGTGACTGCTATTAATGCACATTCTTTAATTATGAATCGCCTGCACTCATCATAGTAAAATCCTTGAACGTCAGCTATGATCCTCACACCTTCAGGTAACATCGTGATCTGCCCTAGAGCTAGCAGAGTGTGTATTAATTTATAGAACTCGTTGCACTACACCAGTGAGCGGACAGTAGTTAACGAGACGATTATGCAGAACGAGAGCATATGCCGAAGTCTGATCAGGTAAGTTTGCTGAAGATCCAAATTCAGTCCGTACATCTACAGGCCCTGATTTAATTATCTCTTTCTGTTTTGAACAGTCAATCAAGATTATTGGCGTTAGCTTCTTGAAACTCTGTGGGCTGAGTAGGCATCCTTCATTTTCAACACCTTCGTAGTAAGATGCTCGGAATCTCGCATACATGTCAAATGCCTGACTGTATACAATGCTGTCCCTCTGTAGATGTAGATTCTCATATGGGTAGTATTCTGAATTAAAGTAGACTCTGGCGTTAGTTAACTTGCAGTGGTCAAATTCAGTTGAGACCTTTGATACATTAGCACGCCTTTGAGTTTGAAATGCGAATATGATGAATTGAGGTGCTTCCAACTGCACTGATGTTTTAATAGACCAAGTATGTCTGGACGCTGTAGGTAGGACTGGGTATTCATAAAGCTCCCCTGTTTGGAGAGTTAGTGGTAGGTAGGTGCCAGCATTCAGAACTTTTAAGAGCTTCAAGTGCTCCTCGCCAGCAACGGTGATGTGAGGCATTTTCCAAGATATGCTATTAATCGTGATTTGAACATTCTCTGCAGCTGTTTGAGAGAATGAATTCACATCACTTGCACTCCTCACCAAAATAAGTTCTTGTTTAGCGTCGATAATTATTCGCTGCATATCCTCAAAATAACCCATAAGCATTTTTAGTGGCACGCACGTGGTAAATCGGCTTTGTCCACCCTCCCCATCCGCTGCATCTATGAACCACTCAGCATTTTCCAAACTGTTTGAATCAGAGGGTGAGGCTGAAACATACGTCTTAAGGGTTGATATAATACCGACATTGCGTGTGCGGTCGATTTCAATTCCATAGAGTTCATAATGTATCTCTTGAAACAGGAATGCTACAGCATTTCGAGTGAGCTTCGAGAGCGCTACGGTAGCCCCGTCAGCTTTCTTAAATGTGTAGTTCAGATAGAGGAAGCTCTTACTAGGCAGTGTTACCGTGTCCTGATGCTGGATAACAATCCTAATTTCGTCATTTTTGTTGAATGTGCTTGAAGTGTAGGGTTTGTGTGAGTGGTATTCATGACGAATAATTCGGTCATCATACTCTACTGACTGAGTTACGTTGAGCGACGTCATTCTGCGGTTTTAAACCTGCTGAAATAAGGAATTCGTAATTAATGCGTGTTATCAACTTGCCCTTCCACGTTGCACTGACGGGTTGTGAGCTTGATGTGCTAGCTTTATGCCTTATTGCAATGTCGCCTTAGATGCAGCCGTACAATGATCTCTTCTCCTCTAAAGTTAAAAATCTGATTATTCTGGTCCACAATACGCAGTTCAAGGTAGTCCAGTGTCTGAACAGTCACCGGGAGATATATAGCGTTTGTGGGGGCTTGAACTATTTTATACCTTGTGCCGACTAAAGGAAAGAATCCGTAAATTGAGCGAATCAATTTATCGTTCAGGTATGAGTTTGTGGCAATATTAGACTCAACGTGGATTGTACCTACTAGGAGTATATCTACAGCATGATCTGATGCGTAAAATTTACTGGCGTCCTTCACCAAAACACGATCCTTCGCAACACCTAGCAGTGGACCAACTGAATGTCTCTGTGTAAAGTCGATCGTAGCACTCTCTGTCCGTATTTCAGATTTTAATGGTATTAATGTTTGCCCATAGTTCAATACCTTTTCTGGACTGTTTTAAGAGTTCGTTTAAATCATCAATATCGCAGGCACCAGGTTGTATTTGTAGAATCTCCTTCTGGCCGTCAATTACAAGATGTAGTTTATTGTTCGTCTGTGTGATATTTGGAATGCTGTTATACGTCTCTAGACCAATTAGTGCAATACTCCAGTCCCCTGCACTTAAATCAATCGGCGGAAAGCAATATGCGCGTAATACTGATCCTCGCTCTTTTAAAATCAGAATATACGACATTGCATCTAGACATCAAAGTATGGTCATCTCTTCAATGACAGCTCTTTTATACATCGCACGCATGATCTGATGATGACACATTCTACAGGGGGGGGGGGGGGGGGGGGGGGGTTTCGCCGTCGCTGTGCTGCGTAACCCAAAGATGACCACACAGGTACGTGTTAAAGTCCTGATATCGCCGGAAATTGTAGAAGGCGCGTCTTTTGCTGGTGAAGTAGCGTTGTAATTCTTCAGGCGGCTGTAAATCGCCGAATGAATCGAAATCTGACCTGTATTTGGACTTTTCTTAACATACGCCACCCAGTGGGTCCCTGGACCCCCAGCAGCATCTAAGTTTACAATTCCACACTCATTATTCCTCCACATGATCTTCGGTAATGTATCGCGCATAAAGACCCCTCGGAACGCGCGAATGAGAAGTTTTTCTTTAACAATTTTATCTAGATCTTTATTCGTGAGCGCTCGGTCAGGTAGGATAACTAACGGACTTTTTTATTTATTTATGAAAAGACCTAGTCTTATCCTGTATGGCTTCAAGTAGAGTCCTTTTCCGATAGCCGCTGCCTCCATAGTGCGATTATGTCTTTTGGCTTCCTCTAGTTGGGCTTGTGCATTCTGGGCGTTTTTGAGCGTTTTGGCGACAGCTGCAGCCCCGCCTGTAAGCGACCCTACAGCGGACAAGGCTGCAAGGGCTGGAACGAGGAACGGGATAATTCCACCTGAAGTCTTTGGTAGTGGTAGGACCCTAGGTGGTTTAATTGAAGTGTAGTTCTTCTTCTTGTTCTTCTTGTTCCCACCGTTCAACACACGTTTTGCCGCACACATCGAAGTGAGAATACAGTTTTTCAAACAACCAGGTTTGTTCTTCACACTCAAAGCTGTTCGAGTTGCATTCATAATTCGTTTGAAATTCATCACGCCCAAGCCCAACTTAACTTTTCCACGCACTGTTTTATCAACTACGTATGCGGCAACGCGTTGACCTATTCCTAGATCTTTTCTTCCCCTTATTTGCTTGGCTGTATCTGCTAATATTCGGTCAGCGACGTGACGTGCTGGGAGATCCTTATATGCAGCGTATGTGAGGTCGTGCTCAAGGCAGGCTTCGTCTAGTAGGTTAATAGCTGTATCACTGCGTGCCAGGCGTTTCTGAAGCTTTGTTCCAGGCCCATAGAAGTTATATCCGGGAATGTTCAATTCAACAGGCAATTTGTCGAGAATACCACCTCCACCTCTTATTATGGCGTGCCTCCTGTGATGCATGGTGCGCTACTGATGAGATAGAGGTCCACGCACCCTGTTATATACTAACTCGTCAGCGTCAATGTAACTGTTTTCTGATTATGGAAATCCTAACCATTTAACTAGCGCTCTATTCCCGCGACGTCTTATCACGCGTTCGATGAGAAATACACCTGGTTCAGAGCTCTTCTGCAATTCCTCCGTGTAAAAGCATCCTGCAGTTTCTTCACCCTTGCCATCCTTTAAAATATATGTCCTAGGGTTCGATCTCTGCACTTTGGATACTGTGAATATCTCCGCCGACCAGTTTGGTAAGTACGATTTCTCGAACGCTGTCTCATATTTTGAAATACGAACTAAGTCGCCTACATTGAAAATCTGTTTGCGCAGGTCCAGCATTTTAATGTGGAAATATACTGTGTCCATTAGTGAATTATCGCGAACATCGATCGGTCTCATTTTTATTGTACTATGTTTGGTTCGATTATACCGTGCAGTTATCTGTGGGAGGATATCTAGCCACTTGTACGAACCGCGAAGATTAAAATGCATCCACATTTGAGCTTTGACAGTTTGTAACCTCCCACTCACTTATCGATCTTATTGACAGTGAAAAATTAAACCGCGTGCACCTAATGGAAATTTGGGAAAAGCAATCGTCACCGAAGTTAATTAGTCGGTAAGAGGGAGGAACGGGTTATATCTAAATGAAAGGAAAAATGCAAATGAAATTAGTGGAAATTAATTTTGAGAAAAGGGTAAAATTAATAATGAAAGTAACAATTAATTGGCGTTAACTAGATATTTGAGATTTGGGGAAAACTACGGTCGCCAGTCCTATGGACAACTACTATAATAACTGAAAATGAAAGATTAATGCACATATAATTAGCACTAAAAGCGTGGCAACTGAAGGTTGACACGTGTTGTGTGAAAACTGAATGTTTGTCAGAAGTAATAAATGTCACTACACTCTGACTTAATTTAGGAAAAGAATTTAAAAAACTGGAAAACTGAAAGTTAATTTAGTGACTGAAATGAATAGTGAACTTTGTTTCTGAAGCACTACGAAATTCAATAAAATAAGGTTAGTCTTGGGCTACCTCAACAATAATTTCTAAAGCTACTTGAATCTATGCAATTTAGAAATAAGAGATTTAACTTTGAACTTGAACTAAATGATTCTGAACAATTAACAATAGTATAATTTAGTATGTACCAAGCTGAGCTGCAGTCACAGGTAAGCTGAAATATATCAACAAAACTCGCACTCTTAATTTGCGCTTGTGTAATCTAAATATTGTAGCCAGCTATGAATACTTTAACTGAACTTTGAAATTAAAGCAGTGAAATGGAATGATATTACTTTAATGCTCGCGTTTGAATTTCAACGACACTCGTGTTCATTCCGGAAAAGGAAGGGACCCTGCTTGGTAATGCAATTGGGACAATGAGTAACAAAGGTTCATGCTACGTTGCTGCAATTTTGTGAGGCAAATTGAACAGATTGAAAAGCTGAGATCTGCCATACAGTTCTAAAACTTAACGTGCTTCCAGTCTTCCTTGTTGGTTGATTGAAGGTTTGAAGTCGTCGATCGAGGAGGTGGCGACAGTCACTCATTGGCGGCCGTCGCTGTTGCAGAAGCTGGATGTTGGCGCGCCTTCTTCTCGGCACGGTCACCAGGCGAAACGGACTCTTGATGTGCGCCAGCTAATACTTCCCGTCCGCGACACTGTGACAGAAACTATCATAGCAAGTCGAGCGCAATTACATGCTGCCAAACCCCAAAAGCACGGCAACTCGCGGGAGCGTCACACAACACACCTGCTCCACCGCTCTACCCCAGCCAGACTCCCTCTGCCCGCGCTCCATGCGTCAGAGTTAACACTACCAAAGAGCCTACACAACCTATCGATGTAATCGTTCGATAGCATAGTTTTCCCTAGGCAAGACCCAGCGTAAAAAAACAAATAGTATTTACAAAACAAACCAATTATACATCGACATAAATGTGTATATATATATATATATATATATATATATATATATATACACAAATAGTAAAACAATTACAATATATAAAGACACAGAAACGTCATATCTTCAGGTAACAAAATAAGGAAAAAAATTTATAGTACAATAGATGGAAATAGGAGGATATGCATTTCTGGTGTTAAATGTTCTGTTCAACCGCTTGACAATACTAGCTTTAAGGTGAGTAAACGTGGAGTAGTGGTGTGTGCCATACCGCTCCATCACAGTTTTGAAATATTCATTGTAAAACTCTCCACCGTGATCGGTTTGAAGATTGGCTGGGCATCGATTCGTTCCTGTCTGCAGCAAACGCTCAAACACCACAGCAACATCTCTACCGGTTTTCGTTTTCACAGGTAATGCCCATGCGAATTTAGCGTATGTATCAATAACCATTAAAATATATTTGAATCCATTATTATGAGGTGAATATCGATTCATATCTACAAGATCAGCTTGCCACAAGTCATCCAGTCCTTTAATCATGACATGCCTATGAGAGTATATTTTGCATGCTGGCTTGTGTAGTTCTCCAACCACGGTCTCCATACTTATTCGATGATACCTCTCTCTCAAAGCTCGGAGATAATGGATACAGCCTCATTCGAATGAGCTGTATTGCCCGCAACAGCCGAAGCCATCAACAGTTGAAGTCTGTCTATTAGTTCATCTGGGTCATCGTAACATATATACTGCGGGACTTGATTGCTCACTCCTTTATGATGAAAGTCTACATCCTCACCGACGCTTTTAGCTTGCTTATTGAGTAAAGGTTGTATAATGGTCGTGTATTTAGAGTTTTCAGTCTCTTTCAGTGTTCCGTCAGGATTTTTATACAGATCAGTCAAGTTAAGTATTTCCCGATAGACTTTGCGATCATCAGCAGAGTATTTTAAGTTTTTTGATGGCCTTAGGAAGATTAGATTCATTAATCCAGATATTCTTTTAAATTCTGTATCCACTATGTGTATTGTGCTATCGGATAGTTATAGTTTGAGAGCCTAGCATGTGCGCTCATGCCTTGCTGACAACAAATGTTCTATCTATCTTAACGGTCGGATACAGCGATTGGATCATTATTATGCAAAGCTATCTTGGTGATAGATTCGGTAACAGGTTTAAAAGTTTCGTTTAGTGTTTGCTCACAATCTATATGTCCCAACTTAAGCAAACGTAATTTCTCTTGAACTGCTTTGCGCCCCTGAATGACTTTATGCTTTGTCGACATCTCGAAGGATACTAATCAGAGCTTTGAATATCACGTGGTTTTATATATGCTTTGTTGTACTTCTTCTTCTCCTTTTTTCCTACACCACCTTCTTCAATAACAATGGCCTCGGCTTCTTTCTTGCTCTCAATTGCACTAATTCTGTTCTCTATCCGGATTTGGTTAATGGAAAGAAGTTTCTGGGTGTTCTTTAATTCCCTTGCAACTTTAACTAATCGGGACTCAAGATTTTTAAATTTGAAATCGGTGTACATGCGGGCATTCTGTCTTTGCACACCTAATCTCTCAGACTGAGCTTCCGCCATGAGTGCGAATTTGTTCACGGTGAAGTATTAACTGATGGGATAAGCCATTCTCGTACGTTTATATATGGAGAAAGTCTTGGAAGTTCCTGCTATACCTACCGTCATTCAGTTATGAGTTTTATCAATAACGAGAAAGCCGTATTGTGAGTGGTCCCAGCAATCAGCACATATCTTTACAAATTCATTGTATGACATGTCGGTCCCTACGTGAGCATGGTAAATGTGCTTTAAATTGAGGCTGTCTTGTTTGAATGCTATAATGAGATTTACGTTGTCCCTCACCAACTGTTTTGGGATCCTGGAATACGTCTGGCTCAGATAAAATACATCAACACCCATATGACGGCCGAAGCAGAAATATTTACGGATTTGGTCCTGCCTTTCAACAGCGACATCGTCGGATATGAAGAAAGTGTTAGGCGTTACGTCTTCAGGTGGGGGGATGTCGTCGTTTTCACTGAATGCTGTGTGCGTTACACCATCTACTCCACCTAATATTTGAAGCGGACTCCATCTATGTGCATTAGCAGAGCCATGAGGAGATTTGTCTTACCACAGTTGGAAGGACCTACAATTATAGCTCGTATGCTGTCAGGCAGGAGTGCTCCATTCTTACTGGTCTTCTGGTCTTGGTCATCATCACAGGACCAGTCACCTACAACAAAGTCCTTGCAGCGAGGGTGTTTCACCCAACCTGCCATGATACCTACTAAAAGTCATATACATTAAGGTAGGTGACATTTTGTCTTGACAAATAAAAACAAATTTAAGATTATAAATATATTTATCTATAAAGATATTTACAAATATGACAATCATGAGAAGAAATCAATTTATACTTTTTTAAAGGGTGCAGTAGAAGTACAGTATTTGGAAAATAGCTGTTTCTTGTACGCTTTAAATTCCGCGCGTATAGCGTGTAACGTTACAGGTGCATTGCAATAGTCCGGTATTCCATGAGTAAATTTGACTTCAACATTTCTAATACATATTCGAGGAATAGCACAAGACTTGGGCACTGCAGTTATACAAGCACTAAAACAATGTTCTATATCATCTGTGTGGATGCTGCATGTGTAAAGCCAGTTAATGATATCACTCCATACTGCTTGAACATATGGACACCATCTATTTAGTCTGTCTATCGCCCTAGTTACAGCCATGTGTAAATTGAACAAGTTATCAACAGTCGAGTGCTGCATGGAAATACTATAACCGTCAGCACTTTTCATTCCTAGTGTAGCATCATGGTACATTGATAGAATACTCACAGTTAGACTGCCACAGTACATGTCCTGGTAGGACTGGGATGGATAATAGTCAGTAGTCATATTATTCTTGATCTGTGTTTTTACATGACAGAGTTCATCCCACTCGTAGTCAGAAAACTTCACTTTAATATTTTTGAGCACATTTTCGAGCACTAACACAGTTGACAGGCTACCGTATTGTGAAACTTCAAGTCCTACATGAATACGTTTCTAACCATTACTATTAAGATATAGGTTGAGGCGAATAGTGAAGGTTGAGATGCACTGGCCACAGGTATCTTCTCATCGACAACATCCACACATGCGTGGTTAGCCTGCTGTTCTTGAATTGATTGCGGCAGGTCTCTTGGGCAATAATTGGTGGATGGTGCGTAAGAAGGAGCCCAGCGCTGTGAAGCCCCGTCAAGCGCAGCCTCCAGCACTGACATTAACACCTCGCTATCCTGCTCCAGCATGGTGAGATGCCCCACTACAGGGTCCTGTGTGGACGTGTCTGAGGCATTCACGTGTGTGGACCGGGACAGGTTGGAACCTGCTGATGCTGAGATCACAGGTGCAGCTACAGGATAGGACAGTTTTGGAACCTGCTGATGCTGACGTGACGGTTGCAGCTGCTGCAGGACAAAGAGCAATATTGATAAGAATAATTGATAATAATAATAATAATAATAATTTTCGGAATTACTTTTCTGCTGCTTCCTCCTCCTCCTACTCTGCTCCTGCTGTGGTGACTGACGCTTCATCTTGACTGACCGACTGACTGGAACAGAGATCAAGGAGCTGCTGAGTGCCCCTTATACAGAAGCCAACTACGTCATCATGATGCTGTGCTCCTATTGGCTGAATGACGTGACCACGTGACCTACCAAGGTGCCCTCTAGTGGCGAACTCGTGAACTAGATCAGTTCTTCGGTCTGCTGGATTGGAGGCAGTCGTGTCTTGTGGTCCGAAAGCTTATATGTAGGCTTCAGAAAAGGCAGACAGTTCCAGCAGTAGCAGATGGTTCCATGAGATGGGTAATGCATTTTTAAAGCATCTCACGGCAAAGAATTTATTTACAGGACTGTATTCTTGTTCCTGTTCATATGCTCGAGCATTAATGCAGGTTTCCAGTCCACATGTAGAAGGCTATGGAGGCAGTCCTCGACTGTATGCTTGCAAACTACACAGCTGTTAAACTCATCGTGGTCAGACACCAATAACTCATCGATGGAGAACATTTGGTATGACTAGGAGGATGGTCTTCAATGATATATATTGCTTATACAGATATGTTTAAGACAATGCTAATTGGCATCGACTGGTCGTCTCTTCCGTTTTGGGAGAGTGAATGCTTGATGATAAATATGCCGTCAGTTTGCGCATGCGCATGAGTATATGCTGCTTACAAGATGAATCCTGGTTCCATCTGTCTGCATTACTGAAATCCGCTGAACAGAATTCTTGTGCTTATTCCCCCAACACTCATCCATTATCATACTCTTCCATACGTCATGTAGCGAACTGTGGCTACAGTCCTCCCCTGAATGTCTACATGTAATGCAGCTATTGAAAGCTGCTCTATCCCCAACATTCATGTCCATGATCGAACACATGGCGATGGTTTCACAATGACAGCTCAGCAAAGACTGATTGTAGGGCTCTTCTATAAATGCAGTAGGCTTTGTTCCAGCCATCTAGGTGTCGAGGTCCTTATACATGATACTGATTAGACCTCTGATGACGTACGCAGCTCTCGTCTGGGGATATGCAGCTCCCACACGACTGCGCCGCCTGCAGATCATACAGAACAAGGTGCTACGAATCATCAGCAATGCTCCACGCTACACACGCACCGTGGATCTTCACCATGAATACCGCCTTGATACCCTCAAGGAAGTATTCAAGAAACACGCCACACGACTATACAGGAACTCGAGACACTCGAACAATCCTTTCATCCTCACTCTGGGAAACTACGATCACAACCACAGGTGGAAACACAAGCGGCCAAAGACACTGCTAGCTAGGGCATAACCACCTATGGTAAACTAACATACGCAAACAGCGACAAACGCCGGTAAGCCCCTGCATATCAGCAACACTGACTGGCAACTACCAGCTGCTATTAGAGCCAACCAACAGGCCACAGCAGGGACACCGACGAGCTCGCCCACAGACGCACGAACAATCTGCCAACACTCCCTCACACTGTGCCTCCGGTATATGACCTATCGGACACAAGACCGATAAGAAACCTAACTGTTGCAGGTTGCAGGACGCTGAACGAGGACTCTCTACCAGCACCCAGCGCCAGCCGCCGAGCAGCACAAACGCACAACATCAAGGTATCGACATGCATGATACCCACTACTAACAAAGCCTATCCTTACACAACCTATCGCAGGCAGCAAGACAACCGCTACTGCTCTTGCCGCCCGACCTAACTTTCGCAGAGGTTTTTTTCCCTTGGCTCTTGCTTTGGCACTTTTTTTTCCTCTGCCCTTCAAACCGCTACCCTTCGTCAGATTTCGACCAATCTATCTCCAGATGAGCGCGTATTAATGGTTAATCCTAACCAGACGTACGCAGACATCGCAGTACCCACATCCTGCGACACCTCACTTTAGTGAATACTAACCCTTATGCAGAGATGGCAGTAGACCTTTTGTGTTAGCCATCATGCCGGTGTGGGCGTGGAGGGGCTCCACCTCTTTTTTTTTTTTCCAGCCATCTTGAATGACGTCATGGTAGCGCTCCCTGGTGGTGGAGATATGAACAAAGCAACTGCAGACACACATTCATGACATAAATAACAATAAATGATAATAAATAACAATGAATGATAGTAAATTATAATAAATTATAATAAACACAAGTACGGTTTAGCATGTGTTATCCTGTTGGAATTTTAATTTTGCGCCTATTTTTTCAGGAGGCTTAGGTTAGGTAGCTCAATTGACTTATTTTCCCGCCAAAATTCACAATTCCCGAAATTTTTTCTCAAAGGTTAGGTTAGTGGACATAGCACAATTGGCCTATCTTCCCGCCAAAATCGGCCATCTTGGATGACGTGATGCGCTGTTGCCAAGTCTACATGCTGCCATCTTGGATGACATCATCGCCACCATCTTAAATAAATTTGGCAACAATGCAGAGTGCACTGACACATACTTAGTCCTACTATTAGCGTCAAGGGTAACCACAGCCATGGTCTCCGAGCTGATAGTACATGCTGCTGCAAACGTCGTCAAACTGTTGCAACCAGCAATTATGCAAAAGAAAACTTGTACGAATAATGTCTAGTACCATACAGTTCCCCTATACCCAAAGACACTAATGCTCTGCTATCAAAATGAAACACTGCTACTGTGTGGAGTTGCCTGGGAGGGGAAGGACTAGACCAAAGTAAGGGTTGAACATCATTCATGACTAAAAATATTTATTGAACAAGGTATGCTTAAAAGATAAATCAAACCAGTTAAGGAAAATTTACTTGTAAGCTTTCAGCAGGTAATTAAAAACACGTTAAGAACAACAAAAAGCCTCAAAACAGATAAAATTTCATAAATGTGCACATCCCTGAACATGTGCTACAGTATTTACTTTGGATGCAAGTAAGACTTTAATACACTGTCATTCTGTCCCACATTGTATTGTTGAAAGCACAGGAAACCTAAAATGTTGTATATGGTTATGAAAATCTCTATGTTCAAAGACAAAAAATGAGCTTCTCACTTAACAATCACAGTTATGGAATTAAATACTTTCAGCAACCCACATTACACAGACAAAGAAATCTGTTGTATGTCCTTGAGAATTATAATCATTTATCACTAAGTTTCAGTTCCTATAACGAGATACCATGTAATTATTAGGGCACATAACTTTTGTTTGTACAGACTCTTGTCACAAAAGAACGAAGCAAAAATTTAATACAGTATCTATACTTCAAAACAACAGCTACAAGAAGAAAAATTTGTGCCACAAACAATTTAGTAAATCATCTTATCGTATTTTCTGATAGGCTGTTTACTGAATTACAATTGCTTGGTATCACTGAATGTTCCACAACACAACTGAACAAAGAAATGAAAACTTAGTAAAATAATGAACTTAAAATTTACATTGTTCCCCAAAAAGACACACATATACATTTCAAAAAAATACATACTTTAAAAAAACCAAGACAATTACAATGTTGCGTAAAGGAATTTTTTGGCCCATAGGAGTACTGTTGATCAAGAGGCAGCGCAACCAGCAACTTCAGAAACCAACCAGATGTACCCAGGTAGTTACCCAGGGTAAATCAGATAGGGACACCTCCCAGCCCGAGACAATTCTTCACATGGCGCTAGTAACAGCTAGTATTACCTGGCAAGTAAAAGTTCAACAAATAATCAGATCATAAATGATCTGAAACCCCTTAATCATGGAACTGAACACAATGTGGCTAACCAAAATCTCAACAAGGAGTAAGAAGAATGGCCTACCAAATGCAGTTCTACAATTCAGGGGCGGCCACGCGGGGCGTAAGATCAAGATGAATGGATATATATGGTTGGCAAACGACAGTACCTTAAACATCAAAAATTTGCCACGAATCCTTTTCTCTGAGAAGTAACAAGAATGAAAGACTACAAAGGCAACAACACAGTACGTCTTAACGACAGAAAATCACAAATTTACGCTGGTAAAACAAGCAGTTGGTAGAAACATGTGCAGGCCTCTTCACTCCCACTCAACATACCCATAACCGGGGCTTAAGCAAGCAGGAAGATTGAGCTAGTATTATTATAGTTCTAATAGCAGTGATGGTGGGTATGGCACATATGCAGACAGCGGCACACTGTGGAAGGCAATAGGAAGGAACATTTTGAGAATATCATGCTGTTCCTAAAGTCAGTCAACAGACTTAGGTATCACACCACAATTCTAAGACAGCACATTTCCCACTTAACCAAGTGGCCGCAACCACGGACTTCCGCAAGAGGAATAGTCTCTGCCACCTGGTGTCCTCCGGAGCCCGCAGGATGAAAACATTTCCGGACAAGTGAAGAGCCCTTCCTGCTCTGCTGCCTGCCATCGAATAAATCACTCCTCACACTCGCTTCATTTGCAGAATGGTTCAAGTGGCTCTAAGCACTATGGGACTTAATACCTGAGGTCATCAGTCCGCTAAACTTAAAACTACTTAAACCTAACTAACCTAAGGACATCACACACTTCTATGCCCGAGGCAGGATTCGAACCTGCGACCATAGCAGCAGCACAGTCACTTCGTTTGCATGTGACCCATCTTTCAAAAGACGAAAACCGAACTTCGGAAACCATTTTTCGCTGTCGTTTTACATGTTAAGGTCTGTTGCGGATTTGCCAGCCCAGTCAAATATGGCCTCTGAAAACAGCTGATCCAGTTTCTGATTCAGTCAACACAATACTTATTTCTCATCACTTAAATATTACAGCAAGACAGCTTCATGCTCACTCTAACATTTGTGCTTCCCCTTCAGTGCACAGTAAGTACATATTAACCGAATATTCTGAAAACAAGACGTAAGTGGACAACCCAAGCACGTTTCAAAACCGGTTGCGTTTACATGGGAGCGAAAATCGACTGCGAAATTGGAAAACCGGCAACTAGAAGCAGATTTCCAGAATCTATTTTGAAGTGTTTACATGACAATATTGGGGCTAGGCTGGTTCTGTTACAAAGTACCGTTATCCAAGATGGCTGCCATGACGTCATTCAAGATAGCGGATGGCGTGAATTTCAAATTCCAACAGGATAATGCATCACACCAAGAAAAATGGCGGGAAAAAGGGACATGACTTTATTATTTAACCAATTTCAAGCAAATGTGTTCGCCACTGAGTCTGGACTGCAACTGGCTTAGTTCATATCCAGGCCATCAGAGGTCGCCACCATGATGCTGCGCAAGAGAGAAAGCTGGCGACCTTGAGTCATCTACTGACGTCACAGCCCCGCGAGCAGCCGAGTGCTCCCTCCATACACGCTGTAGACATAGTATTTCGTAAATATTCTAACACTCACATCCTGCAGCTAATGTATAAATTACCCAAGTACTTAATTTCATTTCAGTTTTAATGTACCACTTTGATGTTCAAGGAACAAATGACAAGTTTCACATTTTCCCACTACGGGTGCTGTGGTCCTTCATGACATACCACCCCCCACCACTAGAATGCTGCTCTCCTATTCGCTACTGCGTTAGTCACTTCACTGTACGTCATAAAACCTATATAAACCAGACCACAACCCAACTCGCCCTCACTCTGCTCCTACACTTGGCCCAGTGCATTTATCGTCATTAGCAAACTTTCGATATGAAGCGATCAGGATCCACCAGCAGCACCGACAGTGCCAGTGGAAGCAGCAAACGATCCCGCTTCGAGGAAGTCCCATTACCTGGTAAGTACATTTTCAGTGTTCCAATATCTGTACTCTATGTATGAGTGCTACATCCGTTTATGATCGCTCTCTATAAAGATTGTTGCATATTTTAACGGATTGTGAGTATTCTGTGTTATGTCTGTAGTCCAGTGCTCTCTATAAAGATTGAGCTTACTAGCGTTGTGTGTCTCTATGTTCTGTGTTGTATCTGTTTTGGACTGCGTTCTATACAGAATGCTGTGTCATTTAACAGATTCTATGTTTGTCGTACTTGTTATATCTGATTTGGACCGCAATCTATACACAATGCAGTGTCATTTAACAGATTCTATGTTTGTGGTACGTGTTATATCTGTTTTGGATCGCATTCTATACGGAATGCTGTGTTATTTAACAGATTCTATGTTTGTGTGTCTATGTGTTATATCTGTTCTGGACCGCAATCTATACAGAATGCTGTGCCATTTAACAGATTCTTTGTTTGTGTGTCTCTATCTTATATCTGTATTATAGCCCATTCTACTCAGATTGATGTGTCATTTAACAGATTTTGTCTTACGTGTTATATTTGTTTTGTAGTGCTCTCTATAAATGTTTCATTTGTTTCCTTTTTTGCCTATATGTTCTGGTCTGTTGATTTCTGTATCATTGAAGTCACTGCACATTTTCCTTTCCATACTCGATATTATACTCAGTCTTTTCCATCCTTCTAGATTTCATCCCTCAAGTGCTTGCCGCTCTAGACCAGCAATTCGAGATGGAGAGGGCAGAGTTGGGGTTGGGTTGGGTTGTTTGGGGGAAGAGACCAAACTGCGAGGTCATCGGTCTCATCGGATTAGGGAAGGAGGCGGAAGGAAGTCAGCCGTGCCCTTTCAAAGGAACCATCCTGGCATTTGCCTGGAGCGATTTAGGGAAATCACGGAAAACCTAAATCAGGATGGCCGGACGCGGGATTGAACCGTCGTCCTCCCGAATACGAGTCCAGTGTGCTAACCACTGCGCCACCTCGCTCGGTGAGAGGGCACAAATGCATCTCGAATGTTAGTACATTTCTATTAAAAACGTAGTTCTTAGATCAAAACAATTTAATCTAATGTGTGTGTGTGTGTGTGTGTGTGTGTCTATATACATTTTCCTTTTGTATACATTCAGTTTTCATATTCTTGTCTTTTCTTTGTAGATGTCCCTAATTCAGCGCACAGGGAGGGGTGTACCAACCAAAGCGTACAAGGCAACGGCAGTCAAACGACGTCCGCTCCAGGGGGCACCCAGTTTTTAGGGGAGGAGGAAGAGGAGCTCGACCTATTGATAATGATATGGATCAGAATCACGTAATGACCCCCTTAGAATACTCAGCAGTAGCTAGGGCTTTTGAAGGGTGGGTCTCATTCACTAGAATTTAGAATCCGGGCAGGAGGTATCGTGACCCTGTTGGGTTTTTACAAGTGTGCTCCCTGTCTTGGAGATCAAGCTCCTCAAAGTCCTACAAGATCTGGGGTTTAGCAACATTAAATGCAATGCAGTGTTATGCTGTGAATTGAGTCACCCACCTAAACATCAAGGTGAGGCGGAGACAAGGACTCTGCACTATATATGGGGTGATAATGGTGCTATTTCTTGGAGCACATCGATTGCTGAGTGGTAGCGAGAATCCACCTTGAGCACTATTATGGCCCTATTTTCCGAGATGGAAGTACGTGGGTCCTCTAAAGCACCCAGCAGTATACCACACCTCTACATCCATATACATGTCTATGATCCAGTAAATGGAGGGTCCAGTTATATTAAACTCCCTAATTATATTGAGAAAAAACATGCGTGCATTAATGTTCAAAATCAGCATGATAATGCTTGTTTTGCATGGTCAGTCCTGGCTTGTCGGAGAAATTACAATTACAAAGTCAAAGATATTAAGATACAGTATAACTTTCATGGAATAAAGTTCCCTGTAATGATCCAGGACATACATGAGTTTGAAGCTCAGAATACCGGGATATCGGTCCACGTTTAAGGCCTGGGGATAAAAAGGACAAATCAGACGAACAGGACAAGCATACAGTAGTAGGTCCCCTCCATTGCTCAAAATTTGGAGGTGAGCGAGAACAGCATGTAAACATTCTGCTCTTCTCTGAAGGCGATAATTACCACTACATGTGGATCAAAGGCATGTCCCAACTCCTCTCCACCCAACAATCAAAAAACTACCATAAAAAGCATATTTGTTAAAGGTGTTTGAATTATTTTTTGTCTGAGTAGTTATTAGTGACACATCTATTAGACTGTGCTTCCAAGGATACGGTATGTGTGATTATGCCCACTGAGGAAAATAACTTCATTAAATTTCAAAATGCTCACCACCAGCAGCGTTTCCCTTTTGTTGTGTGCGCCGATTTTGAATGCTTGCTGGCTCCTATTACTTGTGGTGAAGGGAACTCAGTAGCCTCACACACAAATTTCACACAAAAACATGTACCGTATACGGCAGCATTCCAAATCGTATGTGGATATGATTCTAAACTTAACCATTATCAGTCTTATGTAGGGAACGATCTAGCGGTTTGACTTCTTACTGAGCTTGAAAAACTTTCATGGGAAGTTGACAGGCTCTACAGCACCAACATTCCCATGACCAAATCAAAGGAAGATGAGGAAATGTATGAAAAGACTGGTCTTAGATAGGCTGGCGGAAACTCCTTGCAGAGACCACTGTCATCTTACGGGTAAGTTCTGTGGAGCAGCTCACAACGCATGCAATTAGAAGTATCAGTTACCTAGACACATACCCGTTTTTTTTCATAATTTGAGCGGGTATGACACTCATTTTCTCGTTGAGCACTTAGCTAAGTTCAGTACGAAGAATGATCAAGTCAGTGTCCTCCCTGAAAGTGTTGAGAAGTACATTTCTTTTTAAAAACGAATGACGCCAAAAATTACACTCCACTTCCTTGACTCTATACGCTTTATGCAGACTTCACTCCAGAAACTGGTTGAGACTTTACCTCAGAATGA
The DNA here is from genome assembly GCF_023864345.2 of Schistocerca serialis cubense. NCBI lineage: Eukaryota > Metazoa > Arthropoda > Insecta > Orthoptera > Acrididae > Schistocerca > Schistocerca serialis. The sequence continues at coordinate 764,525,972 of NC_064640.1, forward strand.
TATGCATATCACTCGATCTGCATTTCCCGATGAGGAAAAGTTCCAACTTGCGACTAGGAAAGGAGTTTTCCCATATGAGTATGTTGATAGTATGACAAAACTCAATGAAACCAGGCTTCCCGACATATCTGCTTTTACCAGTACTCTTACAGGCGATGCCATAACCACTTCAGATTATGAGCATGCCATGAATGTCTGGTGGGAATTCAACATCCCCAATTTGGGAGAATATGCAAGGTTATGTATGGACATGGACATGCATTTGCTTGCAGATGTTTTCGAAAAGTTCCAGAGTGTATGTATGACTACGTACTCTCTGGACTCCGCCTTTCATTACATGGCACCCGGGTCATTCTGGAACGCTATGCTAAAAAAAAACGGGCCACAGCACTGAACTTTAGTCTGATCCTGCAATACTTGTGTTTTTTGAGCGAGGGATCCGTGGGGGACTTTGTCAATGTGTTCACATGCACGCCAAAGCAAATAACCTGCGGATGGGTCTCGAGTTCAACGCATCCCTTGATTCTAGTTACATTTTGTACTTCAATGTGAACAACTTATACAGGAATGCCATGACGCAACTGCTGCCGGTTGGTGGGTTTAGTTGGCTGTCCGAAGACGAATTAAAGGGATTAGGTGGACAAATAGTGGGTCTTGCAGCTGATTCTGATGTAGGGTATGTGCTTGAGGCAAACATAGCATACGCTAATAATTTGCATGGAGAGACAAGCGACTTGCCATTATGTCCAGAGCAACAAATTCCGCGAGGGAGCACCTTCCCTAAACTGCTGGCTACTGTTGGGGATAAGCAGAGGTACATCGCTCATTATCATAACCTCCAGCAGTGCCTCAGATTAGAGATGAAGCTTGTTAGAGTCACTCGGGCAATCTCCTTCAGCAATCCCCCTGGTTGAAGAAGTGTATTAAACTAAATACCGAAAAGAGGGTGGTCGCAAATAAAGATTTTGAAAATTATGCAGAATGTGCGAAATGAACGCGATGTTGTCATTAAAACCTCACGGGAAGGGCGTTATGGCATGAGGAAATGTATAACCAGGCCAAATTTTAAGTGGACCACAATCTTCAACGAAAACTTTGATGCTGTGGAGATGTCGAAGACTGCAATAGAGTTTATGAAGCCCATCTCTTTGGGGATGTGCATACTGGATATCTCCAAATTCTACATGTACCGATTCCACTATGAGTTTGCGAAACTTCATTTCGAAGAACCAAAGTTACTTTATATGGATATACAGACAGCTTTATCTACTGGATCAAGAACTGCAATCCATATGAAGTAATTATGTGCAGTGGTTAACAATTCGACACGTCTTCTTACGAGGCCAATAATCCTTACAGTATTGTTTGACAAAACAAGAAAGTTATCAGTCTCATGAAAGACGAGTCGAATGGTTTATCAATTGTAGAGTTTATGAGATTGAAGTCCAAAATGTACGAATATTGTACAATGGACGGGGGCACCCAGAGGTGGGAAAAGGGTGTTAGATGCATGGCATCTCGTGTTCTTACGGTCGAGGACTATTTGCAATGCCTGTATAGTCGCAATGTTGAAGGCGCTCGTCCACACATGGTTCAACAAACTAGCATTAGATCACGAGGTCACGAGGCGTTCACTGTGCTGCAGTCTAAAGTCGGATTGTCTCCCCATGACGATAAAAGAGTCATTTGTGAGGATGTGGTGGAAACCCTCCCATACTCACACTATTTACTTGAAACGAAAGTAAGGGTGGGGGACTCTGGTTGATTGATAGAGACGGAATCAGCATGTGAATGCTGTGAATGAGGATTATGCGTGGAAATAGTATGGCTCTTTTATCATAGTGTAAATAATGGATGAGAGTGTTGTGTGGTGTGTAGCAGTTTGCGTGTTTCCTTGTATGTCTGAGTGTGCGAATGAGTGTGGGCGCCTGTGTTTATTATATGTGTGTGTAAATATATATATGTTAATTATTTTTTGAAAGAAAAATGATAAAAATGAAAAAAAATGTTAAACTGAAAAAAAGTCTATTTATGTAAATATTTTTTGACCAGCATTAGTATGTAATATATATGAAGAAAAGATAAAGTTTCCCACTTGAGTTGTACCTCCTATATCAAGAAAAAATAAACTTTGCACACTTCATATGTGCTTCCGTTTGATTGGTTATAGAGATTAGATTTTAGTTTGTAAGTTTCACCTACTGCTAGCCATCCAGTCAGACCTAGTTATAAGTACGTGAGTTCCACCAATTTAATTTTTTATATATGTTCACTTGCTTGTTGTAGTGGAAAAATGTTTAGAGGCATCGACTTCAATGAAAAATATACATATGTTCACCTCGTTCTTGTAGTGGAAAATGTTTAGAACCACTTACTTCAGAGAAATGTTCAACCCCGGTAGCTGAGTGGTCAGCACGACAGGCTGTCAACCCTAAGGGCCTGGGTTCGATTCCCGCCTGATCAGAGATTTCCCCTGTTCAGGAACTGGGTGTTGTGTTGTCCTAATCACCATCATTTCATCCCCATCGACGCGCAAGTCGCCGAAGTGGTGTCAAATCCAAAGACTTGCACCAGGCAAGCGGTCTACCCGACAGGAGGCCTTCGTCACATGACATTATTATTATTATTCCGAGAAATATATTTTCATTTGCTCGTGGTACTGGAAAATGTTTTAGAGCCACCCACTTGAAGTAACTACGTTCGACTTTACTTAAAAGTGTTTTCTTTTTTTCGGGTGGAACTTCACTAGCGATAGTATTTACGGTGTAAGATTGTAAGATAGTGTAATTAGGTTGTAGTACCTCTGCATTAGTTGTAAAATTACACACACACACACACACACACACACACACACACACACACACACACACACACACACATATATATATATATATATATATATATATATATATATATATGTATATATATATAATTTATGTTAGGAGAAAGCTTATATTTCTCAATGATGCAAAATGTTAAATATGTATCTGCAAAGAACATAAGTTTGATATTTTTCGTCAAAAGTCAATTATTTATCTGTAAACTCATGTATAAATGTGGAAACTGTATCAATTCAATAATAAATTCACTTATTTTATTGTAAAAATGTCGAATTTTGTTATTATTTCACCCCTCAATAATCATCATTCTTTTCATTACAAAAATATTATAAATATATTTTAGTGTGTCTACAAGACGTGGATACAGCCATATTGCAATGCACAGACCTATAAGGTTTCCTGCTTTAAAAACAAATCATTTCTGAATGACATGTGCTGGACTTCATCCAGTGGTCATGAACACGCAGTGTGCCTCAGCACTTTCTTTCAGCCCATGCGCTTGCAGCTGCGTGGCTGGCATCTGACGCATCGCCACGCAGGTGAGGTGAAAGCTGGTTTGTTATTGATTCAGGTAACATTACTCAGCATGTCAAAGCTGAGGTATGTGTCTCAGACAGTTCCATTGGGATTCGCTTCATATACAATATCCCCCAATAAAATTACATTCTACGGACATTGGGTGTCATAGAAAGAAAGAAAAATAGCAAATTTTATAAATGATTATTTATTTGTAATCCAACTTAAAAGTAATTTTACATTCTCATATGCAGATACAAAAGCACTTTTTTGGTAAATGTTCTTCAGTCGATAGATAGATGGACATCTGTACAATTCCAGGTCTTGAATAGAAGCAAATTTAAATATTCCACACAGCCAGGTAATCATTGCATCACCTTAAACGTAAATGATTGTCTCCTTGTGATAAAATACTAGGAGCACTCTCGCCAAATCTTTGTAAGACATGCCAGGGTCATACCAGTGAATTCCGTGATAGAAGTGTGTTAACCACATTGCACTTCTACCTGTTCTAATGCACTTCACATCCTTGATTGGTTTTGGCGATGCAACTCTTGATGCAAATGTTCCTATTATTCCATCACTTTGTGTGAATGCTATTAATGCACAGTATTTAATTATGAATTGCCTGCGTTCATCACACTAAAATCCTTGAACGTCAGCTATGGTCCTCACACCTTGGGGTAACATCGTGATCTGCCTTAGAGTTAGCAGAGCGCCTATTAGTTTATACAACTCCTTGCACCACACCAGTGAGCAGGCAGTAGTTAACAACATAATCATGCAGAACTAGAGCACACGCTGCAGGGTTGTCTGGGCAGTTTGTTGAAGATTCAAATTCAATCTGTACATCTACAGGCCCTGTTTTAATTATCTTTTTCTGTTTTGAACAGTCAATCACTATTATTGGTGCTAGCTTCTTGGACTGAAAAGGCATCCTTCATTTTCAACGCCTTCGTAGTAATATGCTCGGAATCTGGTATACAAGTCAAATGCCAGTCTGTATATATTGCTGTCCCACTATAGATGTAAATTCTCATATGGATAGTATTCGGAATTCAAGTAGACGCTGGCGTTGGTTAACTTGTGGTGGTCAAATTCAGTTGAGTCCTTTTATGCATTCCCATGCCTTTGAATCTGAAATCCGATTATGACGAATCAAGGTGTTTCCAACTGCACTGATGTTTTGATAGCCCAACGATGTTTGATGCTGTAGGTAGGACTGGGTATTCAAAACGTTCCCATGATCAGAAGGTTGGTGATAGATAGGTGCCAGCATTCAGAACTTTTAAGAGCTTCAAGCATTCCTCGTCAGCAACAGTAATGTGAGGCATTTTCCATACTATACTATTAATCTTGATTTGAACATTCTCTGCAGCTGTATGAAAGAATGAATTCACATCACTTGCACTCCGTACCAAAATAAGCTCCTGTTTAGCTTTCATAATAATTCACTGCATGTCCTCAATATAACCCATAAGTATTTTTAGTGGCACGTAAATCGGCTGTATCCACCCTCACCATCCAGCGCATCTATGTACCATCCCGCATTTTCCAAGCTGAAACGTAGGTCTTAAGGGTTGACATTATGCCAACATTGCGTGTGCGTTCGATTTCTATACCGTTAAGTTCATAATGTATCTCGTGAAACAGGAATGCTACAGCATATCACGTGAGCTTCGAGAGCGTTACCACAGTGCCGTCAGTTTTCTTAAATGTACAGTCGAGATACAGGAAGCTCTTGCAAGGCAGTGTTATGGCGTCCTGATGCTGGATAACAATCCTAATTTCATCATTTTTGTTAAATGTGCTTGAAGCGTAGGGTTTGCGTGAGTGGTATTCATGACGTATCATTCTACTGACTGAGTTACGTTGAGCGACGTCATTTTGCGGTTTGAAACATGCTGAAATAAGGAATCCGTATTTAAGGCGTGTTATCACCTTGCGCTTCCGTGATACACTGACGGGTTGTGAGCTCGGTGTGCTAGCTTTATACCTAACTCACATCCCGCCTTAGATGCAAGCGTACAATGATCTCTTCTCCTCGAAAGTTAACTAGCTGATTATTCTGGACAACAGTACTCAGTTATAGGTAATCCAGTGTCTGAACTGTCACCGGGAGATATATAGTGTTTGTAGGGGATTGAACTATTTTATACCCAGTACCGTCTGTAGGGAAGAATCCGTAAATTGAGTGAATCAACTTATCTTTGAGGTATGAGTTTGCGACAATATTGCACTCAACGTGGATTGTGCTGACTGGAAGTATATCTACAGCTTGAACCGATGCGTAAAATTTACTGGCGTCCTTCATCAAAACGTGATCCTTTGCAAAACCTAGCAGTGGACCTATTGAATCTCCCTGTCTAAAGTCGTTCGTACCACTCTCTGTCCGTATTTCAAATTTAAGGGTACTTAAGTTTGCCCGTAGTTCAATACATTTTCCTGACTGTTATAAGACTTCGTATAAATCATCAGTATCGTAGCACTCCGTCTTCAGGCCACAAGTGGCCCATCGGGACTATCCGACCGCCGTGTCATCCTCAGGTGAGGATGCGGATAGGAGGGGCGTGTGGTCAGCACACCGCTCTCCCGGTGGTTATGATGGTTTTCTTTGACCGGAGCCGCTACTATTCGGTCGAGTAGCTCCTCAATTGGCATCACGAGGTTGAGTGCACCCCGAAAAATGGCAACAGCACATGGCGGCTGGATGGTCACCCATCCAAGAGCCGGCCACGCCCGACAGCGCTTAACTTCGGTGATCTCACGGGAACCGGTGTATCCACTGCGGCAAGGCCGTTGCCATCAGTATCGTAGGCACCAGGTTTATTTGTAGAATCGCCTTCCGACCGTCAATTTCCAGATGCAGTTTATTGTTGCTCTTTGTGGTATTTGGAATGCTGTTATACGTGTCCAGACCAATCAGCGCAATACTCCAGTCCCCTGCACTTATATCAATCGGTGGAAAGTAGTTTGCACGTAATACTGATCCTCGATCTTTTAAAGTCAGAGTGTACGACATTGCATCTAAACCTCAGATGATGGGCGTGTTACAATGATGGCTCTTTTAAATGTGTGGATGTTTGCACACCGGTTCTGATGAGGAAAGGAGAAAGCATGCATTCCAGACTTCTCACTGCTTGGTCTAAATATAATGCACATTCCAGAGGTTTTCTGATGCGGGCAAAGGCTAATTTGCCATGGCTGTGATGAGGAACATAACGCAGAGATGCCCACACAGGTGTGTGTTAAAGTCCTGATATCGCAAGAAATTATAGAAGACACCTCTTTTGCTGGTGAAGTAGCGTTGTAATTCTTCAGGCGGCTGTAAATCCCCAAATGAATCGAAATATTGTACTGTATTTGCACTTTTCTTAACATACGCCACCCAACGGGTCGCTGGATCCCCAGCAACATCTAAATTTACAATTCCGCACTCATTAGTCCACCACATGGTCTTCGGTAATGTATCCTGCATAAAGACTCCACGGAATCGAGGAATGTGAAGTTTTTCTTTAAGAATATTAACCAGATCTTTATTCGCGAGCCCTCGATCAGGTAGGATAACTAACGTACTTTTTTTTTTATTTATGAAGAGACCTAGTCCTTTTCTGTATCGTTTCGAGTAAAGACCCTTTCCGATAGCTGCTGCTTCCATGGCCCGATTATGTCTTCTGGCTTTCTCTACTTGTGCCTGTGTATTCTGTGCGTTTTTGACTGTTTTGGCTACAGCTGCAGCCCCACCTGTAAGTGAACCTACCGCCGACAGAGCTGCAAGGGCTTGAATGGGGGGCAGAATAATTCCAACTGATGTCTTTGGTAGTGGTAGGACCCTAGGTGGTTTAATTGCAGTCTTCTTCTTCTTCTTCTTCTCCCCCCGCCCCCCGCCCCCCCCTTCAACACACGTTTAGCTGCACACATCGACGTGAGAATACAGTTTTTGAAACAACCGCTTTTCTTCCTCTTTGCCCCCAAAGCTGTTCGCGCTGCATTCATAATTCGTTTGAAATTCTTCACCCCCAAGCCCAACTTAATTTTTCCATGCGTGATTTTATCAACTACGAATGCAGCAACGCGCTAACCAATTCCGAGATCTTTTCATCGTCTTATTTGCTTAGCTTTATCGGCTAATATTCGGTCGGCAACGTGGCGTGCTGGTAGATCTTTATTTGCAGCGTATGCGAGGTCGTGTTCAAGGCAGGCTTCGTCTAGTAGGTTAATACCTCTATCACCGCGTGCCAGGCGTTTCTGAAGCTTTGTTCCAGCCCACAGAAGTTGTATCCCGGAATGTGCAATTCAACAGGCAATTTGTCGAGAATACCATCTCGACCTCTTATTATGGTGTGCCTGCTATCATGCATGGTACGCTACTGATGAGATAGAGGTCTACGCTCCCTCTTATATACTAACTCGTCAGCGTCAATCCAACTTTTTCTGATGATGGAAATCCTAACCGTTTAACTAGCGCTCTATTCCCGCGACGTCGTATCACGCGTTCGATGAGAAATACATCTGGTTCAGAGCTCTTCTGCAATTCCTCCGTGTAAAAGCATCCTGCAATTTCTTCACCCTTGCCATCCTTTAAGATATATGTCCTAGGGTTCGTTCTCTGCACTTTGGATACTGTGACTATCTCCGCCGACCAGTTTGGTAAGTACGATTTCTCGAACGCTGTCTCGTGTCTTGAAATACGTACTAAGTCTCCTACATTTAGCCTCTGTTTCCGCGGGTCCAGCATTTTAATGCGGAAATATACTGTGTCCATTAGCGAATTATCGCGAACGTCGTCCAGTCTCATTTTTATTGTACTATGTTTGGTTCGATTATACCGTGCAATTATCTGTGGTTAGTTAGTTAGGTTTAAGTAGTTCTAAGTTCTAGGGGACTGATGACCTCAGAAGTTAAGTCCCATAGTGCTCAGAGCCATTTGAACCATTTTTTTCAACCTTTAATCATAACATGCCTGTGAGGGTATGTTTTGCATGCTGGCTTGTGCAATTCCCGAACTACCGTCACCATACTTATTCGATGATACCTCTCTCTTGAAGCTCAGAGATTATCGAAACAACCTCATTCAAATGAGCTGTATTGCCCGCAGCAGCAGAAGCCATCAAAAGTCGAAGTCTGTTAATTAGTTCCTCTGGCTCACTATAGTTTATATACTGTGGGAGTTGATTGCTCACGCCTTTATGCTGAAAGTCTACACCCTCAACAATGCTCTTAGGTTGCTCATTCAGTAAAGGTTGTATAATGGTTGTGTATTTAGAGTTTTGCGGGTTTCTCAGTGTTCTGTCAGGATTTTTATACAGCTCAGTCAATTGTAGTATTTCACTATGCACTTTACGATCATTGTTAGAGTATTTTAAGTTTTTTGAGAGCCTTAGGAAGATTAGATTCATTAAGCCAGGTGTTCTTTTAAACTCTGTATCCCTGATGTGTATTGTGCTATCGGATAAACTTATAGTTTGAGAGCCTAGCATGTACGGTCTCTCCCTGCTGACACCAAATGTTCTATCTATCTTACCCGCCCCATACTGGTTGGTGAATTCTGTGACTGGATCATTATCACGCGAATCCATCTTACTGATAGATTCGGTAACAGGTTTAAAAGTTTCTCGTAGTGTTTTGTCGCGATCCATATGTCCCAACCTCATCAAACGTAATTTCTCTTGAACTGTTTTGTGCCCCTGAATGACTTTATGCTTTGTCGACATCTTGGAGCATACTAATCAGAGCTCTGCATATCACGACGTTTTATATATGCTTTGTTGTTGTTGATCTTCTTCTTGTTTCCTACACCTCCTTCTTCAATAACAACAACCTCAGCTCAGTTGCACTATTTCTATTCTCTAGACGATTTTGGTTAAGCGCAAGAAGTTTGTGAGTGTCCTTTAATTCCCTTACAATCTTACTGAGACTTCCCTCAAGATTCTTAAATTTCATATCGGTGAACATGCGAGAATTCTATCTATACACACCTAACCTCTCAGACTGAGCGTCCGCCATGCGTGCGAATTTGTCCATGGTGTAGTGTCTACTGACGCACTCAGCTATTCTGTACGTTTATATATGGAGATGTTTGAAGGCTATAATGAGGTTGGCGTTATCCCTCACCAACTGTTTTGGGATCCTGGAATATGTCTGACTCAGATAAAATACGTCAACACCCATATGACGACCAAAGCAGAAATATCTACGGATTTGATCCTGCTTTTCAACAGCCACATCGTCAAATGTGAAGACAGTGTTAGGCTTTGCCTCTTCAGGTGGGAGGATGTCGTCGCTATCACCGAGTGCTCTGTACGTTACACCATCTACCCCATCTAATATTTTCTGCAGTAACTGGTACATGGGTTGAAAGAGTGTTTTGGAGAAGACGAAAAGGTGCTCGAAGTGGACTCCGTCTATGTACGTTAACAGAGCCATGATGACATTTGTCTTACCACAGTTGGGAGGATCTACAATTATCGCTCGTATGCTGTCAGGAAGGAGTGCTCCATTCTTCTTTTTCTTATTGGTCTTCTGGTCTTGGTCATCATCACAGGACCAGTCACATACAACAAAGTCCTTGCGGCGAGGGTGCTTCACCCAGCCTGCCATGATACCTACTGTGCTAGGTACTGGCATGCAATAGGCTTTTATATGATAAATAATATGTGTGTGTAGCCACTATAGTGCAGTCACCTTACCAACTGAGCTACAACGGCTACACAATAGAATGAACTCCAAGTGGTATATTTAAAGGGAAGAGTGTCACATATAATTATGTACATAAACGTATACTAACATGCATTAACATATGTCACATTTTTGTCTAGAGAAATAAAAAAGACAAACAGAATTTTAAGATTATAAATATATTTATTTCTTCAAGATATACAATTATGATCAGCGTGGAAAACAATAAGTTCATTCTTTATGAAGCAGTGCAGCAGAAGTACTGTATTTCGAAAATAGCTGCTTCTTATATCCCTCAAATTCAGCACGTATATCTCGTAATGTTACAGGCGCATTGCAGTAGTCTGGTATTCCATCAGAAAATTTGAGTTCAACATTTTCAACACCTATTCAAGGAATAGCACAAGACTTCGTCACTGCAGTTATACAGGTACTAAAACAATGATCTATATCTTCTATGTGAATGCTACATGTGTGAAGCCAGTTAATGATGTCACTGTATACAGTTTCAACACATGGGCGTCCTCTATTTAGTCTCTCTATTGTACTAGTTACTGCCATGTCTAGATTGAATAAGTTTTCAATAGTGGAGTGCTGCATGAAAATACTATGAACCTCAGCACTTTTAATTCTTAGTGTAGCATCGTCATACATTGATAGAATACTCACAGTTAGACTGCTTAGTACATGTCCAGGTAGGAGTGGGATGGAGCGTATTCGGTAGTCATATGCTTCTTGATGTACGTTTTTAGACAACAGAGTTCATCCCATTTGTAGTCAGAAAACCTAACTTTAATATTTTTGGGTACATTTTCGAGCACTAGCACAGCTGACAGGCTACTGTCTTGTGAAACTTCAAGTCCTACATGAAGATGCTCTGAACCACTAACTGTTAACACATAGCATGACGTGAACAGTAAAGGCTGTGGTGCACTGGAGGCCGGTATCTTCTCATCCACAACATCCACACCAACACAGTTAGCCTGCTGTTCTTGCACAGATGGTTCTACATCTCTTATGCGATGATCAATGGATGGCGCATACAAAGGAGTCCAGTACTGTGAAGCCGCCTCAAGCGCAGTTTCTGGCACTGACATTAGCACCTCGCTATCCTGCTCCAGCATGCTGAGAATCTTTACTACAGGATCCTGCGTGGAAGAGTCCAAGGTCACCACATGTGCGGGCCCCAACAGGTTGGAACCTGCTAATGATGACATCAAGGGTGAAGCTAGCAGACAAAGAAGAATATTCGTAAGCATATGCTGCTGCTACAGAAATAATAATAATAATAATAACAGTAATTTTGCGAAATAGATACTTACTTTTCTACTGCTTCCTCCTCCTATTCTGCAGCTGCTGCTACAGAAATAATAATATTAATAATAATAATAATAATAATAATAATAATAATAATAATAATAATAATAATAATAATAATAACAGTAATTTTGCAAAATAGATACTTACTTTTCTGCTGCTTCCTCCTCCTATTCTGCAGCTGCTGCTGCTGCTGCTGTGGTGACTGACGCTTCATCTTGACTAATTGACTGATCTGAACAGAGATCGAGCAGCTGCTGAGTCCTCCTTATATACCATCCACCTATGTCATCATGATGCCATGTTCATGTTGGCTGAATCGTGTGATCACATGACCTATCGAAGTGCCCTCCAGCGGTGAGCTCATGAACTAGATCAGTTCTTCGGTCTGCTGGATCGGAGGCAGTTGTCTCTTGTGGGCTGGGAGCTTATATGGTGCTTTTAGAAAAGGCAGACAGTTCCAACAACAGCAGATGTTTCCATGAGATGGGTAATGCATCTTTAAAACATCTTGCTGCAACGCATTTATTTGCAGGACCGTATTCTTCCTCTTCATATGTCCAAACATTAATGCGCGCTTCCATTTCGCATGTAGGAGGCTATGGGGGCAGTCCTCGACTGTATCCTTACAAAAAACATAACTGTTAAACTCATACCGCTCAAACACCAATAACTCATCGATAGAACACATTCAGCATGGCCATGAGGTTGGGGGGAGGGGGTGAGCAGATGATTATAAATGGTATATACGGAGTATACGAATATGCTTAGACTGAAGCGAATTGACATCAACTGGACTTCTCTTCTGTTTTGGGAGAATGAATGCTTCATTATGAATACATCGGCAGTTTGCGCATGCGCATGAGCATGTGCTGGTTACAATATGCATCCTGGCTCCATTCCTCTGCATTGCCGAAATCTGCTGAACAGAATTCTTGTACTTATTCCTCCTACACTCCTCCATTATCATACTCTCCCATATGTGATGTAGTGAACTGTGGCTACAGTCCTCCCTCGAAGGTCTACACGTAATGCAGCTATTGAAAGCTGCTCTGTCCTCCACATTCATCTCGATGATTGAACACATGACAACGGTTTCATAACAACAGCTCAGCAAAGACTGAATGTGCACCACCAATTCCAGTCATCTGAGTGGAGAAAAAAAAATTGTCGCCATCTTGGATAATGGTACTTACGTCATCAGCTGACGTCAAGACAATGTCCTCTGTGTACCAAGCCATGTGGTGAATACACTGGGTGCAGTCATCTTGAATAACAGTACTTGCATCATGATCTGACATCACGACGGCGCTCTCTGATGATGACGATATGAATTAAGCCAGTTCCAGTCCAGACTCAGTGGCGAACACATCTGCTTGAAATTGGTTAAATAATAAAGACAAGTCCATTTTTCCTGCCATTTTTCTAGATGAGATGCATTATCATGTTGGAATTTGAAATTCACATCATTTTCTGGGGGGGGGGTGGAGGGGAGGGGGTTTAGGTTAGTGGAGGTAGCCCAAGTGTCGTATCCTCCGGCCAAAATGCTCCATCTTGGATGATGTCACAGTGGCAGTCTCTGGTGGCGATGATATCAACTAAGCCAGTTGGGATCTAGAGCTTCGAATTTGAAATTCGTGCCATTTATCAGGGGGGAACGGGGGCATGGCACTTTCACCCCAAAATTCAAACTTCCCACCAAAATCCACCATCTTGAATGACGTCACAGCCACCATCTTGGATGACGTCATCGCCGCCATCTTGGACGACGTCATCGCCGTCATCTTGGATAACGGCACTTTGGAATAGAATTGGCCTAGCCCCAATACTCATGAGCACCCAGAAATGGTATTGGGAAATCGGTTTACGTAATATGGTTTTGGGAGCTTCATATAAATTGTGTAAATGACACTTACTTACACCAGAATGGCACGCCCTCGATTAGAGGCAAACATGCCATGCGGAAGGTGTACCGCGAACTATCGACATGGTACGACTCTGTCATCATTAAGCAAGGTGAATGCGGGAGAAAGTAGGATGTTGTCCCACTCCTCCTCGAAGGTGCTCTCTCGTAATTTCAGTAGTAAACTCTCTGCGATGGACAACGCCTCTCATGTAATGTTTGAAAATGGAGTTCTGACAAGGGAACCTCCCCATCGCACCCCCCTCAGATTTAGTTATAAGTTGGCACAGTGGATAGGCCTTGATAAACTGAACACAGATCAATTGAGAAAACAGGAAGAAGTTGTGTGGAACTGTGAAAAAATAAGCAAAATATAAAAACTGGGTAGTCCATGGGCCATATAGACAACATTATGGAGACTGGGAGCTCAGGAGCGCCATGGTCCCGTGGTAGCGTGAGCAGCTGCAGAACCAGAGGTCCTTGGTTCAAGTCTTCCCTCGAGTGAAAATTTTACTTTCTTTATTTTTGCATAGTTATCATCCGTCCGTTCGTTCATTGGCGTCTCTGTTCACTGTAATAAGTTTAGTGCCTGTGTTTTGCGACCGCATCGCAAAACCGAGTGATTAATAGACGAAAGGACGTGCCTTTCCAATGGGAACCGAAAACATTTGATCGCAAGGTCATAGGTCCACCGATTTCTCCACAGGAAAACACATCTGATATATTCTATACGACACTGGTGACGGCATGTGCGTCACATGACAGGAATATGTTGTCGACCCACCTAACTTGTACACTTGGCGAATGGGTAAAAAGATTCTTCTATCTTGCCCGATTTAGTTTTGCTTGTGGATGTGATAATCATTCCCAAAAAAGTGATGAATATATAAGAGTTTGTCACATAAACTGAAAATAAAAAATTAAACTTCTCACTCGATGGAAAATTTGAACCAAGGACCTTTCGTAACGCAGCTGCTCACGTTACCACGAGACCACGGCGCTCCCACGCTCTTATTGCTCTTGATATTGCATATCTTCCCATGAACTACTCAGTTTGTATATTTTGCTTATTTTTTCACGGTTCCACACAACTTCTTCCTGTTTTCTCAATTGATCTGTGTTCAGTTTTTCAAGGCCTATCCACTGTGACAACTTATAACTAAATCTGAGGGGGGTGCGATGGGGAGTTTCCCTTGTGAGCATCTCAGTAACGCAATCGCGCTGATCCAGCGATCCCGTGACGAAAGACGCAGATCCTTGTTGCATCTTCTCTGTCTCTTTACCAGTTCCACCCCGTAAAGATCCCATGCTGATGGACAGTCTTCAAGAATCGGTAGAAGAATTTCCTTATAAGCCACTTCCTTAGTCGATGAGTTACATTTTCTTAGGATTCTTGCTGTGAATCTCAGCCTGGGATCTGCTTTTCCAACTATTTGTTTTATGTGGTCATTCCACTTAAGGTCACTCTGGATAGTTGCTCCTTGTTATTTTAGGTAGATACCATTTCCAGCAGATTTTTGTCAATAGTATAGTCGTACAGTAGTGGCTTTTTTTTCCTCTGTATGCACAATATTTTACGTTTATTTACCTTCACAGTCAATTTCCAGAGACTGCAACGTTCACCAGTCCTCTACAGGTCATTCTGCAAATAGATATTATCTTCTGGCGTTGCTACTTTGTTGTAGACAACGGCATCATCTGTGAACAGTTTTAAACACCATCCGAAGATTTCTATTAGATTATTTACATAAATTGTAAACAGCAACGATCCAGTCACACTACCTTAGGGTACATCGGAAATTACCTTTACATCCTTCGATTTTATTCCGTTAAGAGCGACGTGTTGAATTCTTTCTGCAAAGAAGTTTTTAATCCATTCGCAAATCTGGTCCGATACTCGATAAGCTCGTATTTTATCTACTAAACAACAGTGCAGGACGGTGTCAAGAGCCTTCGTGAAGTCAAGGAACACGACATCAACTTGAACAGCGTTGTCTACAGCGCTATGAATCTCATGGAGGAACACAGCGAGCTGAGTTTCGGAAGATCTCTGTTTGCGGAACCCATGTTGGTTTGTACAGAGGAGATTTTAATTCCCCAAAAACGTCATAGTTCTTGAGCAGACAACACGTTCCATAGTTCTACAACAGATTGACGTGCACGATGTAGGGCTACAATTGTGTGCATCTGACCTACAGACCATCTTGAAAATTGCGAATTAGCAGCATTTTCTTCTAGTCTCTAGGTACCCTCCGTTGTTCCAGCAGTCTACTATAAATTGCTGCTAGAGGGGGAGGAAGTTCGTTCGTGTAATATTTGTAGAATCTTATAGATTACTCTTCTAGTTTTGACGCCATTCAACTACTAAACGATTGTAGCTATTTTTCTATTCCGCGATCTGTTATCTCGATATCAGCCATTTTGATGTTCGTAGGATGATTGAAAGGAGGGACTCTATTACGATCTTCCTCGTTGGAACAATTTCGGAAGCCCGAATTCTGTATTTCGGCCTTGTTTTATTCATCTTTCGTTTCGGTGCAGTGTGGTCTCTGAGTGAATGAAGCCGACTCGCAAGGGTCTGGAGAGGAGCGTCGCGCCGCGGCTACTGTTTGGAAGCGTGTTTTTGAATACACTTTTGGAGAATAATGAGAGGCCGTGGTATGGGAGGAAAGGGGCTCGGCAAGGATGGCCCCAAGCGGCACCGCTGGATGTTGCGCAACGACATCCACGGCATCACGAAGCCGGCGATCCACTGCCTGGCGCGCATCGGGCGGCGTGAAGCCCATCTCTGGTCTAATCTACGAGGAGACCCGTGGAGTGCTGAAGATGTCCCTGGAGAACGTAATCCGCTGCGGTCACCATACAATACGCCAAACGAAAAACGGTCACCGGCGTGGAACAGGCGTACACCCTGAAGAGACAGGGCAGAACCTTGTACGGTTTCGGCGGTTATACGTTGGTGCGCTGTGGCTCTTCCACTACCAAACTAGCCTTCACACTCGCATTTGGCGGAGGTGGTGCTTTTGACTGCTAGGACGAAAACCTCGTAGGGTTTTTACTCAGATCGGCTGACAAAATTTTACTTTACTCTCATTGTTCTCCTTAAGGGGGGATAGGACGTCAAACGGGCCGACTTGAAGCAGGAGAGGAACCACAGGACATTTTATTTTCTACTGTCTATACTTTTTCAAAGAAATTCATAAAACTTTGTCAGCATGACCAGGAAGGATTCAGGATTCACACTCATAGCAGTGGAAGTGCAAAAACATAACAAAATAAAAATTTTTTTTAGATATGAAATTTCATCATTTTTTCACTTACTGTTGGCTGTATTTGTATTCATAGGTACATTTTTCTTCACAAGTAAGAGAGATTCTTTGATGAATTTTGCACAGCATACAAACCATTCTTGCAGGTGTATGAAACTCTAGAAATTTCCAAATCTATTAAAAACTGTGGTAAAAATTGAGATAATTAACTACAAAATTTGATTTTTTTCTAAACATAAAGTTTAAAACGTAACAGATCATTCATTTTTTCATAAATTAAATAGATTATAGAGTTTCAGACACCTGTAAGTATGGTTTGTATGCTGTGCGAAATTTATCGAACAGTCTCTCTTACTTATGGAGAAAAGTGTACCTATAGCAACAATAGCAGCCAATAGTAAGTGAAAAAATGATGAAATTTCACACGTAAAAAAATTATTTTGTTATGTTTTTGAACTTCCGCTGCTACGAGTGTGAATCCTGAATCCTTCCTGGTCATGCTGACAAAATTTTATGAATTTACTTTTAAAAGTATAGACAGTGGAAATTAAAATGTCCTGTGGTGCCTCTCCTGCTCCAAGTCGGCCCGTTTGACGTCCTACCCCCCCTTAAGCTCATTTTCGCTTCGTTCGGCGTTCGTTTGTCAGGAAGGTTTATACTTCTCTTGAATCTGAAAGGAAGCTCTCTTTGTTTACTTAGCAGTTTTCTAAGCCGCTATTACACCACAATGGTCTTTCTCATCTCTTAAGACATTGCTCGGAACATCCTTGTCTAAGGCATATTGAATGATGGTTTTGATTTTTTTCTATTTGTGGCCCATATCTTCGTCCGCATCACTGAATATTTGATGCTGACTGCTCAGCTACTCTGCAGTTTGTATCCTTTCGCTCTTACTCAGCAAAAATATCTTTCCACCTTTCTTATCATTCTTTGTACAGCCCATACAATCATAGTACCTACACAGATTGTGTAACTGATCGTGTTGATTAAGTTTATCGAATTTATTTCGTGCAGTAAGTCAGACTATAATAAGAAACAATCAATACGAGAGCAGAAACGTGGCACGTACTCGGACCGCGGCTGTCGTGCGGCGGCCGGTGACGGGTGGCAGATGGTCTGTTGCCGGTGGCGAGTGGCTGCTTTGGGGCGAGGAAACTCTCGAGCATGAACCGTTCTGATCTGACGCAACCACGAGCTCTTCCACACAACGGCCTGAAGCACAGGCTGCTTGTTCCACATGTCAGTGTAATGACAAAAGAGCAAGTGACGGAAGGACATGTACTTTGTCACCTTTTCCGTGGTTTTCCTAAATCACTTGAGAAGAATGCCAGGATGATTTCTTTGCAAAGGTCACGGCCCATTTGCTTCCCCATCCTTTCCCTGTCCTAATAACTTCGTTGTTGATGGAACGTAGAACTTGAATCTTTGTTTCTCTCCACTTTAGTCTACATGTCGCTTACAGTGTCTCTGTAAGATTCTTTCAAGGCACTAAAACTTTTTGTCAACAATACTCATGTTGATCTAAAGTTGAGAAATAACGCTATTCGTTTTGTCTTTTCTGAGATTCTTCCTTCAGCTTTAAGCTATACTTTCACACGTAGTTACTGGGATTATTTTAATACACCATTGTACGCTTCTACAATTGCCTTAATATCGTGTACGACAAGTTTAAATCAATGAAATGATACCGCACTAGTAATCGATGTCTTTCCATAGTGCGGAAGATTTCGAATTTGCAGTTGATTATTTCCCACTAAGATTCGAGATAGGAGTTACCACGTTCGTGTACTCGCAAGGCAATCCTTATATTCTTTATTCTATTTGTCTTATGTCACAAAATTAAGTGCGCTCACTCTGTTAATAATAAACTATCGATTGCAAATAGATGATATAAAGAAAGAGGCTTTCAGAGTTAACAATTGTAGCCAACGGATGTAAGTAATAGCGGGTGACGTATTTTCAGTCAAACATTATTATCTTTGCCAACACGTGGACAAGTTTAAAGAATTTGTATTAAACGGCGTTTAGTGACGAATGCACCCACTAAGCTGCGTAAGTAATTCGTTAATACTTTCTTTCAGTGAAGAGTCTTCAGAAAGATTTCTTTTACTAGACATTAGTGGAGCTGAAATGGCGCGTTCCAGTTGGCTCATGTTTTTCTAGCGGCAACGACAATTTTGTAACTAACGAAGCGTGCGCAGAGCTAAGGAATCGGTTTAAACATTTCATTTATCACATGCAAACCGTAACAAATTATCTATTACGGTGTGTTTATTTAATGCTGTTCCTAAATTCCTGAGGCTTAGTGGCCGATGATAATATGAAAGTAATATTTTTTGTATTGAAAGTGTCTCCGAATAGTATTCCATTGTTCCGCCATATTGTATCTGACTTGTTGGTTTGCCTCTTTTTTTGTAGGCTTGCGTACATCTGTTATAAGTAGTAATTAATGTTGTTTTGAGTTAGCTCTTCCATTCTCAGTCAAGTCCTAAATGTCCGCATGTCGAAGTTCATATTAGAAAAAAATAAGTTTCGTGTTTAGATAATGAACATTGTTTTTCTCTCAGGGGCACTTATCGAGTTTAGGTGGACAAAATTTTCGAAAATATTTTTTCTCACTTTTTGATCAGTTAGACTAAGTTGATCTAGAAGATGTTATTTATTTCCATCCCCGATGAAAACTTTTTAATATATCGAGAGAAAAATTTTTTTTAATGAAATTTTTTTTCTAATTTTTTGACCGGACCACGAATATGTTATTTGCAAAAGTCATTGAAGCTTTGGATCAAACACATTTCACAATTTGATTTCAGTGTAACACTGTTGGAACATTTCAGACGAAATTCCGAAAGTTACTTTTGATAGAGAGTAACAACTTATTTTGTTATGAGAGGCCAGAGACTTCCTAAATGGAAAGTAAAGGTTTTAGTTACTAGTTACCAAAAACTTTCTCAGTATTTCTAACCTAGCTGCACTGTTGCTGACTATAAACTGTTAACAGAGCAGCAACTTGAATTGTAAGGTGCTGGTAGCCATCATGGCGGTTTGCAGAACAGTCACCAATCGTTCTTACATTCAAATACCGTAATTCATGCCTTCATTACTATAGTTTGAAGCAAAATACGCACGGCTTTACTTAATGTAGATAATGGCCTTAGCGGTAAAGAGAAGAACATGTATAAGGTTTACCACAATTTATAGGATAAATGTGCTCATGGCGTGTTTCTTACGTGACCTGGGAAATAATAATAATAAAAAAATTTTATCATTCTCCTGTCGATGATAACAAGTGGAAAAGTTTTTCCTCATACTCTCCGCAGTTTTTGTTACTTTATCTATTGTTAACTTAAAAACGATAATAATACAATTATATTTCAGAGCATTGCGGTACCATTTAATTGTTTCGCTAGCTTTCGATGGCTGCCTTTCTCGAGTCAACGGCAACGAAATTGGTCTAAACACAATCCAAATAAAGAAATGGTTCATTTATTGTATATTTTGTTGCATAGACCCCATAATGTGATATAACTCTCAGGGATACGAAACTATTCAAAATGAACATCACAAACGGCCATTCACGATCAGCTAACGATTAACTGTAGGAAGTCATTTACCCTACTTTGCTACATACGTGAAAATGCTGTAAACGTAATATTCATTCATTTTCTTGCTTCTTTATTTAACATGAGGTGTCTGATACAAGAAGATAAAGCATTTGTGATCACAACCTCCAGCGAGTCTTTTACGTATGTTATATGCATCCTTAACTCCACTTAGTCCCCATCTGTAGCTGAGTGGTGCCGGCACGGTAGCTCAGAGTGTTTGGTCAGAGAGTTGGTTGGTCTCTGTAATAAAAAAACTGAGTAAAAGGATCTACAATGACGTCCGCAACGAAATAAATAAAAAATATATAAAAAAAGGCTGCCACGGGGACGACCCAGGTTCGATTCCCGGTACTGCGAAGAATTCTTCCTTGACAGGAGCACTCGTTCATAGTACACGCAGGCTTGTGATGCGATTGACGAGTAGCGGCTCCAAGATCTGGAAAGTCGGAAAAATGGCTACGGGAGTGGTGTACTGACCATATGCCACTCCATACCACGTACGATCGGCATACCTTGGCCTTTCAGGGCCGATATGACGAACTCTATCATTAACTCTTATTAATTCATTTGGGACACATCTCCAGTATTCTAATGATGCATGTCCTGCAGTGCTTTCCATCATGAGAAAATGCCTGCTCCTCTCTACTTTTCACTTTTTTCCGAAAGCTCCTTGATAGTGGAAATTCTCTCTAGATAGCTGTTTGAGTCCATTATGAGTTAGTGTGCACGTGTATGGAAAAGGCAGCTGTATGTGGAAGATGTATGCTGTGGATAACTGTCTGTAACTGGACTCTATGCAGGGTCTCAGTTGTGCTCTGGAGCATCCGCATTAAAGGTCTCTGCCGTTTCCTGAAGCCAGCTCAGTGAACCTTTACTACGATTCCTAGAAATGCTGTCTATTTTCTTCTGTCTGTTTTCTGCTCCAGTCTTAGTCAATGTGGAGTTGTGCTTTGTCACTTATGACCTCGTTATCTACAGAACATTCAAACATAGACCAATCTTCCTGCTACAGGCGTTCGAGATAGAGCACGACTACTTGTTTCATTTATGGTACTTAACACTTTTGCCCTTCTCAAATATATTCATCAAGTCTGCTTATCATTATTGTGAGTAGAATATCAGAGGTGCAATGTCTAGTCTCTATGTGACCATGACTATAAACATTGTATGTGTCTGTTGGCAACAGTTTTTACATATGTAAATTCTAGAGCCCAATTTTTTTTTGGTAGGTTTGGAGGACAAATTTTTAACAAAAGCCAACAAGGGCTTAATAATTTTTCACGTTATTCAATTATGAGAAATAATTTGGCAAGGCATGTATTGTAAAGAAGTATACAGTTAATTTAATTATGGTTTTCTCTTACAACTAATGTTGCATTAATAAATTATACATCTATTGTTTGCATGAAGCGTTTGTATGGCAAGGTCTGTTTGTAGGAGAGGGCGGCAAAATTTGGATTTGGGCCACTGGATATTGAATCCAAACTTACCCTGTACTTCAGTCCCGAGGTGACAGACTGGCTAAAGTATTTTGGCTCCATGTTTACATTTGACACGAACTTTTAATTGCGTAATAAATTTCCAAGTTACTATATTCTGGATTCACATGTGCAGGATTTTCTTTCAGCATAAGCTCAGATTCCTTCTGTAGATGTCTTTGTCAACATTTGTGAAAGATCAAAGGACAAATGTCACACAACCAAGTATGATAATGAAACTAAAGACATATATGAATTTTCATTACACATTTCGTATGAAAGCATACATTTGTGATAGTTTCTCCCAAAAAGCTATACCCTAATAACTGTTATTTATTAGCTGATAGTCATCTGAATAGAACTCTGTAGATTAAGAAATAATCCTGTTGTTTGATAATTTCATTGTATGTGTAAAGATATCCATTATGTTGCTGTTGGTTATGGAAGAAATTGGGTTGTCCATAAGTATTTATTTCTGAGAGTTCTATCCAGAGGTGGAAGTGTAATAATTCCTGTACAGTAGATGAGAAATAAAACTTACGAAGATTAAGGAAATGGCACAAAAGGAGTTAACATTTTTAGTTTGAGTTGTGACATGAATTACAGATTATTCTGTGCACACTAAATTTTATATCATAGCTTGACTGTATGAGTCTAACGTTACTGAGTGTTTGTGGTATTTGTATGTATACCTTACATGAACAGGAAGATAATAGTGCTGTGACAAAGAATGTCATTCTCGTTTCAGCATTAAGTTGGGAGACTTATAGTACCCACTTAAAATCTGTTTATTTGTTTTTAGTAAGGATATGTAAAGTTTTGACTTGAGAATAATACTTGTAGTTATTGATTCTGTCAATGAGATGAGACATTTAGCATCTAACATATATATCTAAAAGTTATTTCAGTTTTCAGGTGTTTCAGCACCACCAACCCTTTCAAAGTTAGTCTTTGAAAGGGCAGACTTCCCTACCATGAAATAAGCATTTGATCCTGAAAGTCAGTGATGTGGGACAAATTTAACTGTAGATAGTATATCAGGTGTACCTCCTAAAACTATCAGGTGCATTTTCTCTAATGTTTCTGCAGTTGTTTGCAGTTTAATTTTTGCAATGTGTAGCTAGAGTCAGCCCAAACAAATACTGCTCATCACGTCCTTCATGTAATGCTCAGAGGAAGGCATTAGTGTGTTTCCTATTACAAATAAAACTATTTTTGAAGTGGAATTTTATGTGCCAGTGTGACAAAGTGGACGCAATTAGTCTAGTGTGGTATTTGTTTTAGCAGTACGTATTTCCAGGAACAGTAAAACCTGTACTCCAGCGGTACTCCTGACCTGCGCTGACTGTCATCACCATGCAGTTCCGTGCTGCTCAGTCACTGCTGTAGTACTGAGTCTTCATGTTTTTCTGTCCACTTTGGTACTTTTCACTAAAACAAATGTTGCACTAGACTAATTTGGTACTGTTCTACTGAACTGGCATGTAAAATTCCACATTAAAAATAGCTTTATTAGTATTGGAAACCAAACTGGCACTTTCAGTTGACACTGGGTGTTGCATGAAGGATATGATGAGCAGTATTTGTTTAGGCTAACTCCAGTTACACATTGAAAAAAGGAAATTCCAAATATCTGCCAAAAGATGTGAGAAAATGCACTTTATGACTGTTAGGAGGTGCACTCTGTTAGTAATTAAAGGATGTGAATGCTGCAACAGAAAACCTAAATGTACAAGTCAATTATGCTGGCATAACATATTGTCTGTTACTCATTGTCCTTGGCAGACTTCCCTACCATGAAATAACAATGAACTACCACAGAAGGGCAGTGACAAATATTTTGGCAGTAATTATTTCAAATGAACAATGAAAATGCACTAACTGTTGTGTACTAAAGAACACAAAGAGACATATTTTCAATAACACCAACGTCAAAGAGAGCAGCTGAGTGCATACTGAATCCAATTTTCATGTTGTTCTTAGTGTTCTCAAAGTCTATCCACATCACACCATATGTTAATGACTGTATTTTCAAAATTTTTAGATACTTCTAACTTTAATACAGTGTTTGTTATGTACCTATTACAACTATTCCCTGATGATACTTGTTTGTCTAAGATATCAACTAATGTACTGATTGCTCCTTATGAGCAGTCATGACAATTTGGCACTGATTCTCTGTGGTACAGTGTACAACAATATACATTTAGCTACTGTAAGATCAAGTTAGTAGATGCAAAAAGATGGATGAAAGGTTCATGTATTTTATTGAGATACAATCTTAAAATAATACACAGCTAAGCTATGAGAACTAATTGGTTTCTTTTAATTTATGCAGATAGTGGTGTATCTATTTGGTCTCTTATTTTATTATTACATATACTTACTTCCACTGTTGCTTTACCACCAGGTTTTCTTTCTTTCATTTCAATATATATATCTGGATGACCCACCTTCTACTGTGTAAAGAAAAACAAATTTTGATGATGAGGTCAATGAGATCAAGTTTTTTTATGGTTGTTTTGAGCTTATGAGAAACTTAAACATATTGGCTGATCAGTAATTGACATTTTCACTTGTGCTGATTAGATTATGTGTTCAAATTATGCATAGAAATTGCACATTACACCATATGCAGTTATCAGATACAGCCACAGCTTAGCTACATGTTTAATTCCAATTCCAAATAAATGCCAACCAACTTACGTTGAGTATGGAATAAAGAACACTCAAATTTTGCGACCACCCATTTAACAGTTTCATAGATTAAAAATTTAAGGAATGGACATAGTCTTTAGAAAATGTTCTCAGTGTTCAAGCTGCATCAATTCAAATACAGTTCTCGAGCTTTTGATGGCTATGTCCACCATCATCATCAGGGTTAAAATGACTGACTGCTAGGGCTGGCATGGTTTTTCACTTACATAGCCATGACTGTAGTCTCAGGCACCAATCAGAGACTGCCAAAATGATGTGTGTGTGGAAGGTGAGTTGGACAACTCATAGCAGCTACAGCCTGCCATGGGACAGAGTTATGTGAGACAGCATGAGGGCCTGACGCCACATTTGAAACTCCTGCTCCCATCTCCCTACAAGCTTCAAGCAACCATTGTTGCTTACTTTTGACATCCACAGTCCATCCCAATGCCCTACTGAGTGCATAACCCTGGTCTCTGTTAAAAATGTTGCTGTTCATTGAAGTCTCAGTCTTTTCTTTTATAACAGAATCCCAATATGTTGACACATGAGCCAAGACTATCATGTTTTCAAACTGTATTTTGTGTCCGTTTTCCAGGCAATGCTTACATGTGGCCGACTTGTCAATCTGCCTGTGTTTAGTATGTCACTTGCGCTCGGAACAACGCTCTGCAACTCTGCGAATTGTCTGACCTATATGGAAGTTGCACACTTCCATTTGTCAGTGCCATCTACCATGGCAACAATCTATTTCTGGATATATGTTCATAGGATCTTTTTTCCTCAATTTCCAGTCAGTAATCCATCCATAGACTTTGTCTGTTTTATTAATGTTCTCCATGTATACTGTGAGAAAGAATATAAAGTGCAGAAATAATTTGTGTAATGTTTTAAATACCCTGTTAGCATAGTAAAAACCGGCTGCAAGAAAGAAAACAAATCCACAACTTCACAGCAGAGCACAGCATAGCATTTTCTTTCTCAAAGTCAATACTAAGGAAAAAAGCTTTACATTGTTGTTTGAAAAAATATGTCACCTACATCCATCTGAATGTTTTTTAGAGAACTGTCTAAAAATTTGAAGTAAATTGATCAAGAACTTTTCCAGATTTTTGTAAACAAAGTTTCCTAATTTTTATGTGTAGCCTATGTTTGTCTGAGTGTATTAGAGTGACACGTAAAAATTTGAAGTAAATTGGTCAAGAACCTTTTGAGATTTTTCATAACAATGTTTCCCATTTATATATGACATATACAGGTTGTTACAAAAAGGTACGGCCAAACTTTCAGGACACATTCCTCACACACAAATAAAGAAAAGGCGTTATGTGGACACGTGTCCAGAAATGCTTAATTTCCATGTTAGAGCTCATTTTAGTTTCGTCAGTATGTACTGTACTTACTTGATTCACCGCCAGTTGGCCCAATTGAAGGAAGGTAATGTTGACTTCGGTGCTTGTGTTGACATGCAAATCATTGCTCTACAGTACTAGCATCAAGCACATCAGTACGTAGCATCAACAGTTTAGTGTTCATCACGAACGTGGTTTTGCAGTCAGTGCAATGTTTACAAATGCGGAGTTGGCAGATGCCCATTTGATGTATTGATTAACATTGGGCAATAGCTGTGGTGCGGTACGTTTGTATCGAGACGGATTTCCAGAACGAAGGGGTCCCAACAGGAAGACGTTCGAAGTAATTGATCGGCATCTTAGGGAGCACGAAACATTCCAGCCCATGACTCGTGACTGGGAAAGACCTAGAACAATGAGGACACCTACAATGGACGAGGCAATTCTCCGTGCAGTTGATGATAACCCTAATGTCAGCGTCAAAGAAGTTGCTGCTGTACAAGGTAATGTTGACCACATCACTGTATGGAGAGTTATACAGGAGAACCAGTTGTTTCCGTACCATGTACAGCATGTGCAGTCACTATCAGCAGTTGATTGGCCTCCATGGGTACACTTCTGCGAATGGTTCATCCAATAATGTGTCAATCCTCATTTCAGTGCAAATGTTCTCTTTACGGATGAGGCTTCATTCCAACGTGATCAATTGTACATTTTCACAATCAACATGTGTGGGCTGATGAGAATCCGCACGCAATTGTGCAATCACGTCATCAACACAGATTTTCTGTGAACGTTTGGGCAGGGATTGTTGGTGATGTCTGGATTGGGCCCCATGTTCTTCCACCTACACTCAATGGAGCACGTTATCGTGATTTCATACGGGATACTCTACCTGTGCTGCTGGAACATGTGCATTTACAAGTACGACACAACGTGTGGTTCATGCACGATGAAGATCCTGCACATTTCAGTCGAAGTGTTCGTACGCTTCTCAACAACAGATTCGGTGACCAATGGATTGGTAGAGGCAGACCAATTCCATGGCCTCCACTCTCTCCTGACCTCAACCCTCTCGAATTTCATTTATGGGGGCATTTGAAAGCTCTTGTCTACGCAACCCCAGTACCATATGTATAGACTCTTCGTGCTCATATTGTGGACGGCTGTGATACAATACACCATTCTCTAGGGCTGCATCAGCGCATCAGGGATTCCATGCGACGGAGTGTGGATGCATGTATCCTCGCTAATGGAGGACATTGTGAACATTTCCTGTAACAAAGTGTTTGAAGTCACGCTGGTACATTCTGTTGCTGTGTGTTTCCATTCCATGATTAATGTGATTTGAAGAGAAGTAATAAAATGAGCTCTAACATGGAAAGTAAGTGTTTCCGGACACTAATGTCCACATAACATATTTTCTTCTTTGTGTGTGAGGAATGTTTCCTGAAAGTTTGGCCGTACCTTTTTGTAACACCCTGTATATTTTTATGTTATATATATCAAAAATATGATAGACTATGTCTGTCTGAATGTTCATTAGGGTACTGTAAAATACATGGTTTCTAAAATACAGAGTTCTTAAAAATACCAGCCACAAAATGCAACCTTCAGCAACTTGAATTGTCTGTTCATTGAGGTTTTGTGGCCTTTCATGTGAAAAATCGTTCATGCCATAAAATCATTCCAGCTGAACCAGTTACTACAAATAATGAGGAGACTGAATGATAGGATGCAACCAAAGATAAAGTGTCCACTGCCATAACAACCTTGCTGATGAACAGGTCCCAGTTTTCACTCCCCTTACTCACCACCCACATTGTGCTGTTGCACAAGAAAATCATCCCTACATAGTTGTAAAATATGGTGGGAAGTTATATCCTGGGCACAAGCTTTCCACTCTTGATGAGACAGGTGAGCACCAGTATGAACCATGAACAAAGTAGAAAAATTATGGGCGTAGTCAAATCCTTCTGATATTGGATTTTATAAGGCACTCCAGATTGCTCATCATAAGGATCCATCATGAGATGATCTGAAGCAATGAATTTCCTTGTTCTGGTCCCTTGCTTTTATGTATGTATTCATGTTTTTGTTGTTATTATTATTATAACAAACATCTGATTTGTTTTTGACATTTTTATCTGAAAGTTTGTTTTTTGAAGTGTTGTGTGTTAAAATTGATAATTTGTAGCAGGAAATATATGTCGGTTCCATTAAAGGCATTACAACAGTGTGACACATCCACTATGGATAGGTTTATATGTAAACTGAGGAGTGTCACATTTTTGTATGACTTTCACTCACAACACAGTGACACACAAAACAAATTCCCCATCTATAAGACATAGATATTTTGAAAAGATGAAATTCAAAAGAAGAGATTTGTACCTGTGTTGAGTAAAATTCTCAGCCTTCCATGTGAAATATTGAGGTGTATATTTTGTCCATTGTCCAAAGCAATTTTTCCCAATAAAGTTAGTTGCTTGACATAGGTATTCTGTGTGAATCATGTGGTATTAATAGTTTCTGTAACTTGTGAAATGAACTACATTTCTTGATATGAGGAGCATTCATACGTATCAGTACTATACTTACACATTTCAGTTCAGTCACAGTTGCTGCCTGGGATACTGCTCTTCATAAATCAGTACTCTAAGACAGATTTAACTCTGAAATGCTATATTGACATTATGTTGAAGTATGTAAATTATGCCCATTGTAATTTGTGATGCACTATGTTGTCTCTTTTGTACTCCAGGAGATAAAGGGTGGCATTGTTGGTTACGCAAAAATGAAAATATTTAACTAACTACAACTTCAGCCAGATTTTAATACATTTGCAAGTTTTCCCAAAAGTTATGTGGCATTGCACTTAGGGTCCACTATTCCTGAGAATAATATATAACTTTCATAGTTTTCATACCATTAGTTAGACAGGAATTTTCCATAGCTTTTATTGTGACTGTATAGTTGAAGTGTGGGCTCATTTGTCAGTGAGAGATGATGTATGTATCCAAGAATAATATAGTTGTGCTTTATAATCTTCCAGGGAACACTAGGATCTGTAAAAGAACATAAAAAACAGCAAAACAATGTATAAATGACATCTACAGAGATTGAAATTCACTTTCATTTCAGTTAAAAGTTGAAATACGTTGTTATAGTGCCTACATATAGTCATAGTCTTTTTATTCTATGAGTATGGATTTGTGGAGTTTTGCCTCTAATTTACCATTGTATCACATTATACGTTTTCAATTAACACAGTTACCTTCAGATTGTTGGGACGGTTACTCTTAACTTTAAACCCATAATTTCAGTTTAGTGGTTGGTACTCACCCATGACATAGTCACAGCACAAAATTGGGGGGGGGGGGGGGGTTGTGACAGGTGATATATTAAGGCTGCTGTACACGGGGCGAGAAGTGGTAGCCAGTTCTGGCAATCAGAAGTGGACGCCACCAGTTTTACCAGCCAGTAAGCTTACACACAAAGCCAATAATGGCTTCCAATATTTTCTCATCTGTGGCCACCAGTGTGCCATCACAGGTGGTAGAGTAAACATTGTTAAGTGTTTCCTGGTGAAAAATATGGAATGTGACAGTGATAGTGAGTTTGAGGAGGCTTTTAATGAAGTGGTGGATGAAATTGTTGTAACTTTAAGTGAGGAGGTGAGAACCATTTTAAATCAACATAGAGTGTGGGTAAAAGCCTGGGTAGGTTGGAGATAAACCCTTGGAGCGTCATCCACTTTGTTTCGTGAACTGTTAGTGGAAGATCCTTTAGAATACAAGAGACAGTTAAGAATGACTGTTGAACAATTTAATGAGCTTTTGAGCATAATTGTACTACAGGTAGCCAAGAGAGATCCTATTATGAGAAATGCAATAACTCCCAAACAGAAACTAGAGGTTACGCTGCGGCATTTAGCAACTTACGATAGTTTTCAGTCTCTAGCATTATTATTTTGCATACCAGCCACCACAATTTCAAGATTCATTCCTGAAGTTCTCCAGTCAATCATAAGTGGATTAAAACAGTACCTAAATGTGAGTTTTACTGGTTGATTATTGTTTAATTTGATAAAAGTAGAATTTTAGAAAGTCGTCTAGGCATACCTTCTATTAATTATGTAATTATTTTAGCTGATTATTTTATCAGTATTACTTAGAAACAAAAAAATCTTTATCCATAGTCTACTATTAGGATACTTTGTCAAGGTAAATAAAAAGTTCATCCATTTTTCCTAAGGTATTATAATTGACCCAAAACTTTTTACATGCTTTTATATAAGCATTAACTCAGTCTTTATTTCTGGAGAAGTTACTGAAGTTTTCTGTATAGCATATCATCATCTTTGAATAGGTCTGAGTCCAAACCGGAAAGGTCTTCCTCTTCATCTGACACATGAGAAGAAGTACTTCCATATGGTGATGCAGAAGTAACTAGTGAATCTGGTGGCAAGTATTTTAGCTTCTCATTGGTGATAAGGCTCTGGAACTTTTCTTGCAAGATTGCAGAGCTTCTGGCAGGAAGTGTTCTCAATTGGCCAGCAATATGTTGGCCAAACAGTTTGTACTCATCCACAACTGTTTTTGAAGATGATGGTCTATCTATTGCAATTTTTTGTAATTTGTTAATTGCACTTTCAACTTTGGAAAGTATTGAAATGCGTCTTTTCTTTGGAGCTGGCGTCGCAAATTAGTCCTCTTGCGCCGACGTTCCAGTTGCTTTTACTGTGCTCTTCAGTATTTTCTTCTTCATTTTCTTGAGGCTCAGTAAGGACACTAATGAGTTCCTGTTGTCCATCATCACATTCATCAGTGGAACTTTTCTGAAAAATACAAATGTGACATTACAGAAATTTTGCGATAATTTGCAGATTTATATAGTATATTGTTTGGTTTTGACAAAGACTAACAAATCAATAAATTATATTTTAATGTTTATTTATTTATTTTTTTGAAGGTACCTCAAACTTTGGAAGAGTGTAGACATACACAAAATAGTTTTGAGATCAAATGGAATTTTCCATCCTGTTGTGGTGCATTGGATGGTGAACACATAGCCATCAAACGTCCACCTGGAAGTTGTGCAGAATGTTACAACTACAAAGGGGGTTAGAGCATAATACTGTTGGCTTTGGTTGACGCTGATTGTAAATTCATTTATGTAGATGCGGGAAGAAATGGAAGGGCTAATGATGGAAGTGTGTTTAGGCTGTCTACTTTGAAAACAGCTTGAATTTGCCTCAGGAATACATTATTATAGCAGATGACGCATTTCCCCTGTATACAAATTTGATGAAACCATTCTCAAGAAGAAACTTGTCCTTAGAAGAACGCATATTCAACAAACGGTTATCTAGAGCACGAAGAGTTGTTGAGAATGCTTTCGACATATTAGCAGCTAGAGTGCTGCATCCAGGACTATGGCGCACACCTGGAACGGAGCTACCATCCATAAGTAGTATTTGTAGAGCAAATGCCTACTCAAAGCAGGCATCAGAAAAGAGGAATATAAGATGGCTGCTTACTTCAACAAAGAAGGACAAGTCCCATGGCAAATGAAGGCCATCGGATTGTAAATATGGTGGAATATGTTTAGTAATTAAAACTTCTGATTTTGCCTACTTTTGTGCAACTACTTAGTTCTTTTGCTCTTACAAAATTAGAATTTTAATTATTTCTAATAAACAGCTCAATCTCAAGATGTAGATGCTAGTAAACACTTTTTAGTAAATAATCAATAAAAAATTAATTATCAAATTATTAAAAAAATTATTTCATTTTGCCCTTTGAAAGTTTTTGCTTACATTGGAAAATACAATTCAACATTTACACGTATTAACAATTCTAAAAAGCCAATTTTTTGCTATTTTTGTATTTAGTAATTTTCAAGCCATGTACTTAGAATAGAATATGTTAACTTACCAAATTTGATTGAGAGCCTCGAGTTACAACGACGCTGTTTAGAAACATGTCAGCCGTTTTGAACCAAGGTAGCTTCAGCGTATAAACATCATCAGCCCCAGCTCCACTTCTTTTTGACAAGGTAACTTTTAGTAACTCACTTCTGTATGTTGTCTTGATAGTCTTTATTCTAGCTCTCAAAAACGCAACATCGAGAACAACTACATCCTGACTTTCAAGGTCTTCTTTCAGTTTCAAAATACTACTTTCCTTTTGGTTTTGTTGGAGTAAACTTCATGGCGTATATTCCACAGTAGTTCATAGTTTTGGAATGTTTCTAAAAATGTTTCAATATTATCAGGCCCCCACTTCACGTTCTTCTTAGTACCGGTATCTCTGTTTGCTTTTGAACAAGACATATCAAGTCACTACACGACAGCACGGCACAACTGCTTGATTTAGGCTCACTTAAGAACTGTCCAATAATGGCTGCCGGTAGATCACGTGACCTGCTACTGGCCGCCTCATCAGCCACTAAAATCAAACATGTTTGACTTTACTGGCAATACCATGCTTAGAATACTGTGATAACCCAAATGTTAAAATCACAAATACCAATGCAACATGGCTGGACTGTTGGGAAAACTGAGAACAACATCAAAATCTGGTTCAGTGTGCACACAGCAACCCCATTTAATGCCTGCACTGTTAAATACGTATTATGCTCACACTATATCATGGCAGTTTTAGGTGGGGAGTGTTTTGAACTATCATTGCTTAAGATACTGGTAGAGGTCAGGCTTGAACTACGACTGTCAGCTGCAGGAAACGACTATGCTGTAGCCACTATCAAATACTTTGTGTGTTCCATGTTGTGGCTTGCTTGTTTTCTTTTCTTATTTTTAAATGAATGGAGGGACTAATTCTGGTGCATAAAGTGATTCAAATGAGACTCGCACAAGAAAAGTACCAGCAACCCCTATGATCATTATGTCCGTTCTGCTTTAGTGGAAGCATAGGATGCAGATGTACGATGGCAGCCCTTTGGAAGGGTGGCAGGGCTTATTCCCCGGCTGCAGCCGACTGCCACAATATACTATCTGCATACCACCTTGTGTTCTTGAGTACATTGGTCTCAGTGCATTGAAATACCTATAACATTGGTCAACTGAAATAATAACTCCACTAAAAACAAGAAGAAATATGACTGTTATTGCACATCTGCATCACTGCATAATTATACAATAAGCTAGATTTATGGCAATGGTTAACACTGAGAGACAATGTATTAATTCAATAGTTATAAGTACACGAAAGCTTTTCACACTGTAAATCAACCTTCTGATAAAGTATATGATACCACCAAGTAATCCATTTCCAGTAGCTTGGACCTATCTCACACCACTGCCTTCCACAATAAAATGTTATTCTAAAGGCTGCTGTACACAGGGCCAGTAGTGGCATCCACCATAACTGGCCAGTACTGGCCGCCACCAATTATGGTGTTACTGGCCTTGTGTATAGGGGTATTGGCGCCTTCCAGTAAAGAACAGAACAATAAAAATATTATCATTATATGTTCGCATCCTGCAGAGCCTGAAAACCCTTACAGTGCATTTCTTTTTCATGTAGCAGACAACTGTGAGATTTGCAAATCACTTATGATCACTTTAAAATACATTGGCTGTTGGAATCTGAATTATTGTTTGAGAATTGTGGAAAATGATTAGCAGCAAAACAAAGTGACTTTTTTCATCCATTGTAAGTTCTGAGTGTATAACATCCTCCTGCTACAGTAATGTTTAATATTGCATGATAGGTACTAAAGGACGTACTGTTGCTAAGTTAAGTTTGATACACAGTTGTTATGATATGAGATTTATCTAACAAAAAGGAACAGTGTGAGAATTAAATAAGTTGACTATTAAAATGTAGTCTTTAAGATGCTAATTTTAATGAAGGGGAAATTTGAGAGCCACACTCACCATGTCCTTTCTGTGTACGGTTCTGTATTAGCATAGTAATTTGTGCTTTTCTGTCATAAGACTATAGCATAATGTTAACAAGTGCATCAGTGAAGGGGTGCTGCTTATGGGATAGTACATGTATTAAGAAACTTCTCTTATGTTTCCCTGATGGCACATTGATATGTGTTTACAGGTAATGACATCATTCCCAATGGATCCTACAAGTTGTAGAACAATTTGCATGCCAGGGCCTTTGTCAAAACTACCCTTTAACACAGAAGTTAATTGTTTGAAGTATGTAACCTGAGTCATGCCCAAAGATTATATGTTTTTGCTTTATAATATGATACAGAATATTTAGCAGCTGTATATGAACATTTGACGAAACAGCTGAACAATACCTCTAAGAAGTGTTTCCCAAATATGGAAAATGACATCATACGAAAGAAGCAGGTTAACTGCAAGATCATTTTAGAAGTCCACATGTGTACATTACTTCCATAGGGAATGAATTCACTTTTATTTCAGCTGAAAGTTCAAATAGTTTCTTATAGCATCTACACAGAATCATAGTGTTTGTATTCTTTGGATACGGATCTGTAAGGTTTTGCCTCTGGTTAAACTTGCTGACTACCACATGATATGCTTTTAATTAACACAAATACCACCAAATTGTCTGCAAAGTGTCTCTTACCTTATGCCCATGATTTCAGTTTCGTTGTTGGCAGTTGCCCATAAGAAACTCATAGTGCAACATTATTGTGGGGTTTTAACTGTTAACTTTTTAGAATAAAAGTTGGATGTGAAAGTCAGTGGCGTGAGGTAATTTCAAGCTGCTGGACATAGATTATTTGTTGGAGTCATAATGTTATCAAAACTTACATCTTGTTATAGCTATTGAGTCAATACATAGTCTCTTACTCAGATTCATTGCCAGACATCTAGCATATGCTATAGTTATGCACTTCTGTGTATGTGGAGTAGGAGGTTTTTCGCTCTTGTTTTTAGTGTAGTTATTTAGTCAGTTGGCAAATGATATAACTGTGGGAATGCCCTGAGAGCAATGTACTCCAGAAGATAAGGAAGTGTGTATTTCACAGTGCAGACATTAAATGGGGAAGCTGAGTAGATTTTGAACCAGATTTTAAAGATGTTCAAGTACATTTTGAAATAGATTTTAAAGATGTTCTCAAAATTCCCAACAATCCAGTCTCAATGCACTGGTTTTTGTGAACTTGATTTTTGGTTTATTAATGTGTGGTGAACAATCTACACTGTATATTATGTTATCAATTCCAAACTGTTTCCAGTGCTTCTTTTTGATTTCATAAGAGATCTTATATGATGATTGCTCAGTTGAAGGACTCATGGTTCTCAATACTGATTTCTCTTGTTGCAGTGAAGAGACATATACACAGAGCTGCCATGCAATAAGTTAATAATCACAGAAAAGTGACTGGTAGACAATAAATTGGCATTCCAACTTGTATAGCTTGGATTGAGGAGCACCTGTATGTTAAAAGTTATGTCCTGTTGTGTATAAAACCTAAGCTCTATTCAAATGGGCCTTGAGGGCTGAGTGGTATCTTCAGTCCATAAGCATCACTCGGTCCAAAAATGTGGGTGCATGTGTTCAGCACACTGCTCTCCCAGCCATTCTCAGGTTACAAGACTAGAGCCTATAGTTCTCAATGCTGTAGCTGATCAATGTGCATCTCAAGGGCTGGGCATGCCAGCTTTGCCAAAAGGGCTCAACAGACCACAGTGATCAGAATGCAGCATTTTCGGAGCAATGTAGATCTGAAAAGATAAGTACGCTCCATAGCTTTCAAAATTCTTTTCTGTAGTTGAAATGAGGACTCATTTATCTGCAAGAATTGTAGTTCCTATAAAGAAATGCATCCTTTTGCTCTGTAATCTTATAGAGAACACTGAGTAGCTATAAGAGAACATTTGCAACAAGAAGTGTCCCACGGTATGCTGTAGATGAATCCTGAGTCGCACATTGTTGCTAATGGATAGTTTTATACAATCATTTCCTGTGATAATCCTTCTGTTATGGGGTGCAGCAGTATTTTTGGCATTCATGTGTATATATTACATCTTTTCTGAATTGCTTTAGGATTTGTGTAGATCTTCTGATGAGTTTAGTAGGCAACTAATGACAGCATTGTCTCCAAAAATGAAGTGATTGAATATTAAATATGTTTACTGTGAATGTTTAGTCTTTGAAGAATATGATATTTTTGGGTAGATGGTCATTTTAATGGCACTGGCATTTTTAGATCCATCAGTACAGTGTCCGTGCAGTGTAATGTTCTCTGTTTGCATAGTAATGTGTGCTTTTCTGTGACGAGATTAATAGATAATTTTAATAAGTGTGCGAGTGAAGACACTTCTTGTAGGACAGGACATACAGTAAGAACTTTGTCAAATGTTTAGCTAATTGCACATTGATTTCTGTTCCATGTACTGATGTCATTCCCAATAGATCCTCATAGTTGTAGTACGAGGTGCATTCAAGTTTTAAGGCCTCCGATTTTTTTTCTAATTAACTACTCACCCGAAATCGATGAAACTGGCGTTACTTCTCCACATAATTGCCCTGCAGACATACACATTTTTCACAACGCTGACACCATGATTCCATGGCAGCGGCGAAGGCTTTTTTAGGAGTCTGTTTTGACCACTGGAAAATCGATGAGGCAATAGCAGCACGGCTGGTGAATGTGCGGCCACGGAGAGTGTCTTTCATTGTTGGAAAATGCCAAAAGTCACTAGGAGCCAGGTCAGGTGAGTAGGGAGCATGAGGAATCACTTCAAAGTTGTTATCACGAAGAAACTGTTGCGTAATGTTAGCTCGATGTGCGGGTGCGTTGTCTTGGTGAAACAGCACACGCGCAGTCCTTCCCGGACGCTTTTGTTGCAGTGCAGGAAGGAATTTGTTCTTCAAAACATTTTCGTAGGATGCACCTGTTACCGTAGTGCCCTTTGGAACGCAATGGGTAAGGGTTACGCCCTTGCTGTCCCAGAACATGGACACCATCATTTTTTCAGCACTGGTGGTTACCCAAAATTTTTTTGGTGGCGGTGAATCTATGTGCTTCCATTGAGCTGACTGGTGCTTTGTTTCTGGATTGAAAAATGGCAACCATATCTCATCGGTTGTCACAACCCACAAAAAGAAAGTCCCATTCGTGCTGTCGTTGCGCGTCAACATTGCTTGGCAACATGCCACACGGGCAGCCATGTGGTCGTCCGTCAGCATTCGTGGCACCCACCTGGATGACACTTTTCGCATTTTCAGGTCGTCATGCAGGATTGTGTGCACAGAACCCACAGAAATGCCAACTCTGGAGGCGATCTGTTCAACAGTCATTCGGCGATCCCCCAAAACAATTCTCTCCACTTTCTTGATCATGTCGTCAGACCGGCTTGTGCGAGCCCAAGGTTGTTTCGGTTTGTTGTCACACGATGTTCTCCCTTCATTAAACTGTCACACCCACGAACGCACTTTCGACACATCCATAACTCCATCACCACATGTCTCCTTCAACTGTCGATGAATTTCAATTGGTTTCACACCACGCAAATTCAGAAAACAAATGATTGCACGCTGTTCAAGTAAGGAAAACGTCGCCATTTTAAGTATTTAAAACAGTTCTCATTCCATCTGCCGTACGGTGCTGCCATCTCTGGGATGTATTGACAATGAACGTTGGCTTATTTTAAAACAATGCGCATGTTTCTATCTCTTTCCAGTCCGGAGAAAAAAAATCGGAGGCCTTAGAACTTGAATGCAACTCGTACTACGTACACACCAGGGCCTTTGTCAAAAGTAGCTTTTTCCATAGCAGGCAATTGTTTGAGGTAGGTATTTTATGCGAGTCATGTGATATTAGTAGTTTATGTAACTTGTGAAGTGTGTTGGAGTTTCTGAGATGAAGAGTACTCGAGTTGTATCTGTAGGTTTTTGGACAGTTAAAATTGTGACCTTGTTTACTGCTCTTAGGAATTTAGCATTGTTGGAACAACGAATATCTGAAACGATAGGAATATCCCATATCTTTTAAAATTCCTTTGTGTAGTTGAAATGAGGTCTCATTTGTTAAGAAGATGTGTTGCGCATATCCAAGAATCAATTCTTTTGCTTTGTAATCTTATAGAGAACAGTGAGAAGCTATAGAAGAACATTTTGCAACAAGAAGTACCACATATGTTGTAGTTGTATCCTGGGAAGCACATTGTTGCTAATGGACTAGTTTTATGTTTGATTTTGTGAGGTTACTGTTATTGAGCGCAGGAATATTTTAGGTGTCCATTAGTGTGAATTACAATCACAGGAAATGTAATTCACATTCATTTTAGCTGATGGTGTAAATACAAGTTGAATCCAGAAAGCATGTTTGAATGACAGATAAAGAAACAAAAACATATTTAGAAATATTTAATGGAAAATTTACATACATTCACTGGCTACTTCTCAACAATGTCACCAACATTGCTGAGGCATTTTTCTTAACACTGCGTGATTAGTTGTGTGCTTATGTGACAGGAGTATAATCTGACACAGAATATTTAGTAGCTGTATATGAAAATATGACAAAACAGTGACACAGAATATTTAGTAGCTGTATATGAAAATATGACAAAATATTGAAACAGTACTTCAAAGAAGTGTGGGAAATGATATTATCTGAAAGAAGCAGGTTAAGTGTATCATTTCAATCACTGTAACATTAAGTGTGGCACATTATGATCTAGATGTATGCTGCTTGGATATCTTTGCTAATGAAAAAGTTTCATAGGCTCAATTAAATTTTAATGCCTAATTTTACTAAGGGCAAGATCATTTGATGAGTCCATATCTATACATTACTTCCATAGGTAATGAAATGCACTTTCATTTCATCGGAAAGTTGAAATAGTTTCTTACAGTGTCCACACAGATTCTTGGTGTTTTTATTGTGTAGCTATTGATCTGTGAAGTATTACCTCTAGTTAAACTTCATGACTGCCACATGGTAAACTTCCAATTAACACAAATACCATCAAATGGTTTGGAAAGTATCTGTTACCTCATGTCCATGATTTAAGTTTTGTTGTTGGTATTTGCGCATAGAGACTAACATCAAAAAATTTTCATGGGGCTGTATCTGGGGATATGTTAGAATAAAATTTTGTTGTGAAAGTCATTGGTGTGAGGTTGTTTTAAGCTGCTAGAAATAGATTATTTGTTGGTATCATAAATGTTATCAAAAGTTGTGATTTGTATTGAGTAAAGCTTTCACCTTGTTATAGCTACTAAGTTAATACCTTATCACTTACTCAGTTGTCTTCACAGACATATAGTTTGTTCTAGGTTATGCACTTCTGCGTATGTGGAATAGGAGGCCTTTTCATTCTTGTTTTTTAGTGCAGTTATTATGAAGACTTTCTCAGTATTCCCAACAGTCCAGCCTCAATGCCCTGAATTTCGTGATGTTAATTTTTGGTTTATTAAAATGTGGTAAACCATCCACAGTGTATATTATGCTATCAATTCCAAAATGTCACTTGTGCTTCTTTTCATTGTGCTTCTTTTCATAAGAGATCTTAAATGATGATTGCTCAGTTGGAGGAGTCATGTTGGTCATTACTAATTTGTATTTTTGCAGTGAAAAGTCATGTACACTGAGATGCTGTGCAATAAGGTTACCAACACAAAAAAGTGACATGGAGAGAATCAATCTAACATGAATAGCTTGGATTGAAGCACAGTCATGTGATAAAGGTGATGTCCTCTTGTGTATAAACAACATTCAATTGAGTCTTGGGGACCAAGTGGTACCTACTGACTTCTTTGTCACCTTCAGCCCATATGCATCACAAAGTGTGAAAATGTGGGAGCATGTGGTCAGCACACAGCTCTCACAGCCTCTCTCAGGTTATGAGACTGGCGCCTATGGTTCTCAATGTAGTAGCTGACCAACATGACATTCAAGGGCCGGATGCACCCCATTTGCCAAAAGTGCTCAACAGTCCCCAACAATCAGAATGAGGCATTGTTGGAGTAATGTAGAGCTGAAATGATAGGTGTGTTCCATAGCTTTTAAAATTATTTTCTGTAGATGAAATGTGGTGTCATATGTGAGTAAGATTTCTCACACATTTCCAGGAATTAATCCATGTGCTTTGTACTCATATATGCAACACTGACTAACTATAAAAGAACATTTGCAACAAGAAATGTCCCACAGTATGCTGTACATGAATCCAGAGATTCACATTGTTGCTAATGAACTAATTTTATGCAATCATT
Organism: Schistocerca serialis cubense; assembly: GCF_023864345.2. NCBI lineage: Eukaryota > Metazoa > Arthropoda > Insecta > Orthoptera > Acrididae > Schistocerca > Schistocerca serialis. The sequence goes on from NC_064640.1 coordinate 764,565,813, forward strand.
TGCTGTGATGAGCCTACTATCATGGAGTGCAGCAGTATTTTAGGCATTCATATGTGTAAATTACATCTTTTCTATATTGTTTTGGGATTTGTTTAGATCATCTGTGAGTTTACTAGATAATGAATGACAGCATCTTCTGCAAAAATGATGTGATTGAGAATTAAATATGTTCTCTTTTAAAACGTAGTTATTGAAGAAGATGATTTCTTTCAGTAGAGGATCATTTTAATGTAAATGGCAATTTTAGTTCTATTCCTATAGTGTCCATGCTGTGTAAGGTTCTCTGTTTCTATAGTAAATTGTGTTTTCCTGTCATGACAGTAAAAGATAATTTATTTAGTGTGTGAGTGAAGAGAGCTTCTTGTAGGACAGGACATGCAGTAAGAACTTTCTCATAGGATTTGGTAATTGTAAATTGATTTCTGTTTACAGCTAATATTGTCATTCCTAATAGATCATCATATGTGTAGTATAAGGTACACACCAGGTCCTTTGTCAAAAGTACCTGTTCCTACAGAAGGCAACTGTTTGAGGTAGGTATGTCATGAGAGTCATGTGATATTAGTAGTTTCCGTTAGTTGTGAAGTGCATTGCAGTTTTTGAGATGAAAAATACTGCACTTACAAGAAATATAACTGTATGTTTCTGGCCAGTTACAATTGATACCTTGAAATGTAGATGTGAAGAGATGGAAATTTTGCATAGATTTTAAAATTTTTTTGTGTAGCTGAAATGAGGTGTCATTTGTTAGTTAGATGTGTAGTGCATATACAAGAATAGCTCTATTTGCTGTGTAATCTGGTGGAGAACACTGCGTAGCTATAAAAGAACTTTTGCAAATAGAAGTGTCACATGGTCTGCTGTAAATGGACTAGTTGTATTCGTCATTGATTTTATGTCCTACTGTTACAGAGTACGGGAATATTATACGTGTTTGTATGTATAATTACATTCACAGGGAATGTATCCACCCATGCATGAACCATGGACCTTGCCGTTGGTGGGGAGGTTTGCGTGCCTCGACGACACTGATAGCCGTACTGAAGGTGCAACCAGAACGGAGGGGTATCTGTTGAGAGGCCAGACGAACGTGTGGTTCCTGAAGAGGGGCAGCAGCCTTTTCAGTAGATGTAGGGGCAACAGTCTGGCCCTGTAACACTAACCAAAATGGCCTTGCTGTTGTGGTACTGCAAACAGCTGAAAGCAAGGGGAAGCTACAGCAGTAATTTTTCCCGGGGGCATGCTTGGGTAAAATATTCCGGAGGTAAAATAGTCCCCCATTCGGATCTCCGGGTGGGGACTACTCAAGAGGACGTCGTTATCAGGAGAAAGAAAACTGGCGTTCTACGGATTGGAGCATGAAATGTCAGATCCCTTAATCAGGCAGGTTGGTTAAAAAATTTAAAAAGGGAAATGGATAGGTTAAAGTTACATATAGTGAGAATTAGTGAAGTTCAGTGGCAGGAGGAACAAGACTTTTGGTCAGGTGAATACAGGGTCATAAATACAAAATCAAATAGGGGTAATGCAGGAGTAGGTTTAATAATGAAAAAAAAATATAGGAGTGCGGGTAAGCTACTACAACAGCATAGTGAACGCATTATTGTGGCCAAGATAGACACAAAGCCCACACATAGTACAATAGCACAAGTTTATATGCCAACTAGCTCTGCAGATGATGAAGAAATTGATTAAACGTATGCTGAGATAAAAGAAATTATTCAGGTAGTGAAGGGAGATGAAAATTTAATAGTCATGGGTGACTGGAATTCAAGAGTAGGAAAAGGGAGAGAAGGAAACATAGTAGGTGAATATGAATTGGGGCTAAGAAATGGAAGAGTAAGCCACCTGGAAGAATTTTGCACAGAGCATAACTTAATCGTAACTAACACTTGGTTCACGAATCATGAAAGAAGGTTGTATACATGGAAGAAACGTGGAGATACTAGGTTTCAGATATATTATATAATGGTAAGACAGAGACTTAGGAACCAGATTTTAAATTTTAAGACATTTTCAGGGGCAGATGTGGACTCTGACCACAATCTATTGGTTACAAACTGTAGATTAAAACTGAAGAAACTGCAAAAAGGTGGGAATTTAAGGAGATGGGACCTGGGTAAACTGACTATACCAGAGGTTGTGCAGAGTTTCAGGGAGAGCATAAGCTAACAATTGACAGGAATGGGGGAAAGAAATACAGTAGAAGAAGAATGGGTAGCTTTGAGGAATGAAATAGTGAAGGCAGCAGAGGATCAAGTAGGTAAAAAGACAAGGGCTAGTAGAAATCCTTGGGTAACAGAAGAGATACTGAATTTAATTGATGAAGGGAGAAAATACAAAAATGCAGTAAGTGAAGCAGGAAAAAGGAATACAAACGTCTCAAAAATGAGATTGACAGGAAGTGAAAAATGGCTAAGCAGGGATGGCTAGAGGACAAATGTAAGGATGTAGAGGCTTATCTCATGAGGGGTAAGATAGATACTGCCTACAGGAAAATTAAAGAGACCTTTGGAGAAAAGAGAACCACTTGCATGAAAATCAAGAGATCAGATGGAAACCCAGTTATACGCAAAGAAGGCAAAGCAGAAAGGTGGAAGGAGGATATGGAGGGCCTATACAGGGACAATGTTCTTGAGGACAATATTATGGAAGTGGAAGAGGATGTAGATGAAGATGAAATGGGAGATACGATACTGCGTGAGGAGTTTGACAGAGCACTGAAAGACCTAAGTTGAAACAAGGCCCCGGGAGTAGACAACATTCCATTAGAATTACTGACAGCCTTGGGAGAGACAAAACTCTACCATCTGGTGAGCAAAATGTATGAGACTGGTGAAATTCCCTCAGACTTCAAGAAGAATATAAATGTGAAAATTACTGAATTATCAGTTTAATAAGTCACAGCTGCAAAATACTAACGCAAATTCTTTAGAGACAAATGAAAAAACTGGTAGAAGCCGACCTCGGGGAAGGTCAGTTTGGATTCCGTAGAAATGTTGGAACACGCGAGGCAATCCTGACCCTACGACTTATCTTAGAAGAAAGATTAAGGAAATGCAAACCTACATTGCTAGCATTTGTAGACTTAGAGAAAGCTTTTGACAATGTTGACTGTAATAGTCTCTTTCAAATTCTGAAGCTGGCAGGGGTAAAATACAGCGAGCGAAAGGCTATTTACAATTTGTACAGAAAGCAGATGGCAGTTATAAGAGTTGAGGGACATGAGAGGGAAGCAGTGGTTGGGAAGGGAGTGAGACAGGGTTGTAGCCTCTCCCCAATGCTATTCAATCTGTATATTGAGCAAGCAGTAAAAGAAACAAAAGAAAAATTCGGAGTAGGTATTAAAATCCATGGAGAAGAAATAAAAACTTTGAGGTTCGTCGATGACATTGTAATTCTGTCAGAGACAGCAAAGGACTTGGAAGAGCAGTTGAACGGAATGGGCACTGTCTTGAAAGGAGGGTATAAGATGAACATCAACAAAAGCAAAATGTGGATAATGGAATGTAGTCAAATTAAGTCGCGTGATGCCGAGGGAATTAGATTAGGAAATGAGACACTTAAAGTAGTAAAGGAGTTTTGCTATTTGGGGAGCAAAATAACTGATGATGGTCGAAGTAGAGAGGATATAAAATGTAGACTGGCAATGGCAAGAAAAGCGTTTCTGAAGAAGAGAAATTTGTTAACATCAAGTATTGATTCAAGTGTCAGGAAGTCATTTCTGAAAGTATTTGTATGGAGTTTAGCCGTGTATGGAAGTGAAACATGGACGATAAATAGTTTAGACAAGAAGAGAATAGAAGCTTTTGAAATGTGATGCTACAGAAGAATGCTAAAGATTAAATTGGTAGATCATGCAAGTAATGAGGAGGTATTGAATAGAATTGGCGAGAAGAGAAATTGGTGTGGCACAACTTGACTAGAAGAAGGGATCAGTTGATAGGACATGTTCTGAAGCATCAAGGGATCACCGATTTAGTATTGGAGGGCAGTGTGGAGGGTAAAAATCGTAGAGGGAGACCAAGAGATGAATACACTATGCAGATTCAGAAGGATATAGGCTGCAGTAGGTACTGGGAGATGAAGAAGGTTGTACAGGATAGAATAGCATGGAGAGCTGCATCAAACCAGTCTTAGGACTGAAGACCACAACAACAACAACAACGGGAATGTAATTGGCATTCATTTTAGCTGATAGTGAAAATACAGTCTAATTTCTAAGATTGTCAGAAACATTGATGAGGTTTTTTTCATAACACTACACAATTAGTTGTTTGGCTCATGACATAGAATCGATGTGCTCGCATCCAATGCCACAAAGTGGCTTCAGTCGGCAACTCAACTTCATTGTGGATTGCTGCCAAAATCAGTTCATGAAAAGGAAGAGATGACAGTCAGATGCACCAAGTTCAGAACCGTATGGCAGGTGGTTGAAGATATCAGATCCAAACAGATTAAGTAAATTTCTTGTGGTGTTACCTGTATGGTGTCTTGCATTATCGGATGTGCAAGATAAGAATTTCCATAGTCTTTATCATGGCCTTGTACACATAAGAAGTGGACTTATTTTTGTATATATATAAAACATTCAACATGGGAAAAATATATTAAAAAAAGAGATGCTGTGACTTACCAAATGGGAAAGTGCTGGTAGATAGACACAATACAAAACACACAAACACACCCACAAATATGAAGTTTTTGCAACACATTGTTGCTTCATCAGGAAAGAGGGAAGGAGAGGGAAAGATGAATGGAAGGAGTCATTCCAGTCCCGGGGGCGGAAAGACTTACCTTAGGGGGAAAAGATACAGTTATACACTCGCACACACACATATAACCATCCGCACATATACAGACGGAAGCAGACATATGTCTGCTTCTGTCTGTATATGTACGGATGATATATATAATAGAGGGAAACATTCCACGTGGGAAAAATATATCTAAAAACAAAGATGCTGTACCTTACCAAACGAAAGTGTTGGTATGTTGATCGAGACAACATCAAACACAAACACATACACAAATTTCAAGCTTTCGCAACCCACGGTTGCATCAGGAAAGAGGGAAGGAGAGGGAAAGACGAAAGGATGTGGGTTTTAAGGGAGAGGGTAAGGAGTCATTCCAGTCCCGGGAGTGGAAAGTCATTCCGCTTCTGGGACTGGAATGACTCCTTACCCTCTCCCTTAAAACCCACAGCCTTTTGTCTTTCCCTCTCCTTCCCTCTTTCCTGTTTTTGCTATACAATATTGCACAGAATATTTAGCAGCTGTATATGAACAATTGTAAAATCAGCTAAAGAATACCTCAAGGAAGTGAGAAAAACAACATTATCTGAAAGAAGCAGTTTAACTTCATCATTGCAATCACTATAAAAAAGTTGAATTGTTAAAATGTAGATGTATGCTGAGTTCGTTATTCTTGCTAATGAAGATGTTTCATAAGATTGTTTGTCCTTCAGTGCATAATGTTAGAAAGAGCAAGTTCATTCTAAAGGTCCATATGTATATAACACTTCCGTAGGGAATGAAATTCACTTTCATTTCAGCTGGAAGTTGAAATAGTTTCCAACAGTGTCCCCACAGTTCTTAGTGTTACTATTTTGTTGGTGTGGATCTGTGAAGTTTCACTTCTAATTAAAGTTCCTGACTACCACTTGATTAATTTTCGATTAACACAAATATGATCACATTGTTTGCAAAGTCTCTCTTGCCTTATGTCCATGTTTTGAGATTCACTGTTGGTAGTTATGCATAAAAAATTCACAGCACAAAATTTTCAGTGGGTTGTAAGTGTTGATATGTTAGAATAAAATTTAGTTATGAAAGTCATTGGAGTGAGGTAGTTTCATAGTGCTGGAAATAGATTATTTGTTCTCATAATACATGTTATGAAAAGTTGTGATTTGTATTGTGTAAAGCTTTCATCTTGTTATAGCTATTGAGTTACTCAGATTTATTGCCAGACATCTAGCTTGTGGTACAGTTATGCACTACTGTTTATGTGGGGTTAGAAGGTTTCATTGTTGCTGTTTTTTTGTGTAGTTATTTTGTCAGTGGCAAATGATAGAAGTGTGATAATGCGCTGAGAGCAATGAACTCCAGAACATAAGGATGTATGTATTTCACAGCACAGACATTAAATGGGGCAGCTGAGTACATTTTGAACCTGATTTCTAAGATGTTCTCAGTATTCCCAACAGTCCAGCCTCAATGCACTGGTGTTTGTGAAGCTAATTTTTGGTTTTATAATGTGCGATAAACAATCTACATTGGATATCATGCTATCAATTCCGAAATGTTTCCTGTGCTTCTTTACACTTTTATAAGAGATATTAGATGACGATTGCTCAGTTGGAGGAGTCATGATGTTCAATACTGCTTTGTTTTATTGCAGTCAAAAGTCATACACACTGAGCTGCTGTGCTGCAAGTTCACAATCACAGAAAAGCGACTGGGAGACAAATATTTGTCATTCCGACTTGTATAGATTGGATTGAACAGCACTCGTATGTTAAAATGGATGTCATATTGTGTATAAAAGCTAAACTCCATGGAAATGGTCTTTGAGGCCTGACTGATCTCTTCAGTGAATAAGCATCACAAGGTGCAAAAATGTGGCTACATGTCTTCAGGACGCTGCTCTCCAAGCCGCTCTGAAGTTGCAACACTGGAGCATATATTTCTCAATGCAGTAGCTAATCTATGTGAATCTGATGGGCTGGGCATACCTGATTTTCCAAAAGTGCTCAGCTGACTACAGCGATCAGAATGCAGCATTGTTGGTGCAATGTAGGTCTGAAAAGATAGGTACGTTCCATAGTAATTAAAATACTTTTCAGTAGTTGAAATGTGGACTGATTTGTCAGTAAGATTTGTTGTAATTATCCACGAATTAAACCTTTTGCTTTGTAATCTTGTAGAGATCACAGTGTAGCTAGAAAATAGAATTTGCAACAAGAAGTGTATCACGGAATGCTCATCCTGCAAGGAGGAAATTGTAAAGCATCTGTTTTCTCTCACCTTATTGCCCACTTTCTGCACCAAACTGTCATTAACAACCAAAGGACACCCACTCCGTTATTCATCATGCACATTTGTGCGGCCTTCTTTAAATGCTCTCACCCACTTTCTTACCATTCCATCAACTGCACAGATCTCACGATGAACATCAATCGCTTTTAGGACTTTTGCACTAAGAAATCTTATAACAGCCTGTACTTCACAGTCGGCGGGACTCACATTTATCAGAGGCATCTTAAACACTTAGTACACAGCGTAAACAAGGAAGAATCCAGCTGTAATGGCGTAAGTGCATAGATTAAAGTACAGGCTTTCATGTAAAAATAAAATTAGTGAGATATCTTAGCATGTCTTTTTTAATTTCAAAATGGTACTTATTTTAAAAAAAAAACACGCCTCATTTTTAGAAATGTTTATTGGAAAATTTACATAGAATCACTGTCTATTTCCTAACATTGTCACCTACGTTGTTGAGGCTTTTTTCATAACTCTACGCAATTAGTTGTGTGGCTTATGACAGAGGAGTGATCTGCTCACATCCAGTGCCACTAAGTGTCTTCAGGCGGCACCTCAACTTCATTGTGGAAATGGATTGCTGCCAAAACCAGTTCATGAAATGGAAGAGACGACAGTCAGATGCACCATGTTGGGAGCTGTAGGGCCAGTGGTTGAAGATATCAGATCCAAACTGATTAAGTAAATTTTGTGTGGTATTTTTGCTTTACAACATGGCACAGAATATTCAGTAGCTGTATATGAACAATTGTAAAATCAGCTAAAGAACACCTCGAGGAAGTGTGAAAAACAACATTATCTGAAAGAAGCAGATTAACTTCATTATTGCAATCACTATAACAAAAAGTGTGACATGTTAAGATCTAGATGTATGATGAGTTCGTTATTCTTGCTAATGAAGATATTTCGTAACATCATTTATCTTTCAGTGCTTAATGTTAGAAAGTGCAAGATCGTTTTAAGGGTCTATGTGTATACATTACTTCCATAGGGAAAGAAATTCACTTTCATTTCTGCTGGAAGTTGAAATAGTTTCCAACGGTATCGCCACAATTGTTAGTGTTCCTATTTTGTTGGTGTGGATCTGTGCAGTTTCACCTCTAATTAAAGTTCCTGACTACCACTTGATTAATTTTCGATTAACACAAATACGATCACATTATTTGCAAAGTCTCTCTTGCCTTATGTCCATGTTTTGAGATTCACTGTTGGCAGTTAAGCATGAAAAATTCACAGCACAAAATTTTTAGTGGGTTGTAACTGTTGACATGTTAGAATAAAATTTAATTGTGAAATTCTTTGGCGTGACGTCGTTTCAAGCTGCTGGAAATAAATTATTTGTTGGTATCATATATGTTCTGAAAAGTTGTGATTTGTATTGTGTAATGCTTTCATCTTGTTATAGCTATTGAGTTAATAATTTGTCTCTTACTCAGATTTATTGCCAGACATCTAGCTTGTGGTACATGTATGCACTACTGTCTATGTGGGATAGGAGGTTTTGTCGTTGTTGATTTTTTGTGTAGGTATTTTGTCAGTGGCAAATGATAGAAGTGTGATAATGCGCTAAGAGCAATGTACTCCACAAGATAAGGATGTATGTATTTCATAGCTCAGACATTAAATGTAGCAGCTGAGTTCATTTTGAACCAGATTTCAGAGATGTTCTCAGTATTCCCAACAGTCTAGCCTCAATGCACTGGTTTTTGTGAAACTAATGTTTGGTTTTAGAACGTGTGGTAAACAATCAACATTGTATATTACGCTATCAATTCCAAAATGTTTCCTGTGCATTTTTGCCTTTTCATAAGAGATCTTAGACGACGATTGCCCAGTTGGAGGAGTCATGATAATCAATACTGCTTTTCCTTATCGCAGCGAGAAGTCATACACAATGTGCAGAGATACTACAACTTTGCTTTACAATCTGACACAGAATGTTTAGTAACTGTATATGAACAGTTGTAAGATCATGTAAAGAGCACCTCAAGGAAGTGTGAAAAACAACATTTTCTGAAAGTAGCTGTTTAACTTCATCATCGCAATCACTATAACAAAAATTGTGACATGTTAAGATCTAGATGTATGCTGTGTTCCTTATTCTTGCTAAAGGAGATGTTTCATAGGATGATTTGGTTTTAGTCCATAATGTTAGAAAGGGCAAGATCATTTTAGGGATCCATATGTATACATTACTTCTGTAGGGAATGAAATTCATTTTGATTTTAGGTTGAAGTTGAAATAGTTTCTAACAGTGTCCCAACAGAATTGTAGTTGTCTTATGTTTTGGGTGTGGGTCTGTGAGGTTTCGCTACCACATGATAAAGTTTCACTTAGTAAGAATACGATCACATTGTTTGCAAAGTGTCTGTTACCTTATGCCCATGATTTCAGATTTTCTGTTGGTAGTTAAAGAAACTGTTAGCACATAATTTTCAGGGGGTTGTAAATGTTGATATGTTACAATAAAATTTTGTTGTGAAAGTCATTTTCATGAGGTTGTTTCAAGCTGCTGGAAATAGATTATTTGTTGAATCATAAATGTTATCGAAAATTGTGTAAAGCTTTTATCTTGTTATAGCTATTGAGTTACTACTTTGTCTCTAATTCAAAATTTTTGTCAGACTTATAGCATATGCTACAGTTATGTGGAGAAGAAGGTTTTTTTGTTCTTGTATTTTACTGTAGTTACTTTTCCAGTTGGAAAATGATACAACAGTGGGAATGTGCTGTAAATAATGTACTCCAAGTACATATTTCACAGCGTGGAAATTAAATGGTGCAGCTGAGTACATTTTGTACCAGATTTCAAAGATCTTCTCAGTATTTCCAACAGTCAGCACTCAATGCACTGGTTTCTGTGAAGTTAATTCTTGGTTCAATAAATTATGGTAAACAACCAACATTGTATATTATGCTATCAATTCTGCAATGTTTCATGTGCTTCTTTATGTTTTCATAAGAGATCTTAGATGATGATTGCTCAGTTGGAGGAGTCATTATGCTCAATACTGAGCTGCTGTGCAGTAAGATTACAATCTTGGAAAAGTGACTGGGATTAAAAACTTGTAATTCCAACTTGTATAGCCTGGATCAAGATGCACTCATATGATAAAAGTGATGTCCTGTTGTGTATAAAAGCTAATCATCATTCAAATGGACCTTGGAGGCTGAGTGATATATGCTGACTTACATGTCATCTTCAGCCCATAAGCATCACACAGTGCAAAAATGGGGGTGATTGTTTTCACCACACTGCTCGAGCAGTCACTCTCAGGTTACAAGACTGGAGCCTATAGTTCTCAATGTAGCAGCTGATCAAAGTGCCTCTTGAGGGTTGGGTGCACCCCTTTTGGCGGAAGTGGACAACAGACCCAATCAATCGGAATGCAGCATTTCTGGAGCAAAGTAGATCTGACAGATAGTTATGTTCCATAGCTTTTCAAATTCTTTTCTGTAGTTTGTTGCTAATGGACTAGTTTTATATTATCATTTGATTTGATGAGCCTACTGTTACTGAGTGCAGTAATATTTTAGGTGTTCATATGTGTAATTTAGATCTTTTCTAAATCAATTTGGTATTTGTTTAGATCTTGTGATGAGTTTACTAGATGGTAAATGACAGCATCATCTGCAAAAATGAAGTGATTGAGCATTAAATATGTTTACTATTAAAATTAGTCTTTGAAGAAGATACCTTTTTGGGAAGATGGTCTTTTTAAAGGTAGTGGTAATTTGAGGGCCATTCCTATTGTGTCCATACAGCGGAAAGTTCTCTGTTTGCATATTATTTTGTGCTTTTCTGTCATGAGAGTATCAGATAATTTTAATAAGTGTGTGAGGGAGGAGAGCTTCTTGTAGGATCGGACATGTAGTAAGAACATTCTCGTATGATATGCACATTGATTTCTCTTTACAGGTAAGACATCATTCCCAATAGGTCCTCATAGTTGTATAACTATGTACCCACTAGGGCATTTGTCAAAAAAACCTGTTCCCATAGAAGGCAATTGTTTGAGGTAGTGTGTTATGCGTGTCATGTGATATTAGTAGTTTCTGTAGCCTGTGAAGTGCATTGCAGTTTCTGAGATGAAGAATATTGCACTTACCAGAGTTATATCTGTACATTTCTGGTCAGTTACAGCTGTCACCTTGTTTACTGCTCGTCAGAATTTAACATTGTTGGAATAATGTAGATCTGAAAAGATAGGAATTTTCCAATATGTTTAAAATTCTTTTGTTTAGTTGAAATGAGGTCCCATTTTTAGTAAGATGTGTTGTGTATATCCAAGAATAAATCATTTTGCTTTGTAATCTGTTAGAGAACACTGTGTAGCTATAAAAGAACATTTGCAACAAGAAGTGTCACATAGTATGTTGTAGATTTATCCTGAGATGCACATAATTGAAAATGGACTAGTTTTATATAGTCATTTGATGTTATGAGATTACTGTTATTGAGTGCAGGAATATTTTTGGCATCTATTAGTGTGAGTTACATTCACAGGGAATGTAATTCACATTTAATTTGGCTGATAGTGTAAATACAAGTTGAATCCAGAAAGCAAGTTTGGATGACTGATAAAGAAAAAACATATTTGGAAATATTTATCGGTAAATTTACATAAATTCACCAGATACTTCTCAACAATATCACCAACGTTGTTGAGGCATTTTTCTTAACACTGCACAATCAGTTTTATGCTCGCCTGACAGGTGTATAACCTGACACAGAATATTTAGTAGCTGTATATGAATATTTGACAAAACAGCTAAACAGTACCTCAAAGAAGTGTTTCCCAAGTGTGAGAAACAATATTATATGAAAGAAGCAGGTTATCTGCCTCATTTCAATTATAACATGAAGGATCATTCGAGTTTAGTGCATAATGTTACTAAGGGTAAGACCATTTGAGGAATCTATATCTACACATTACATCCATAGGGAATGAAATTCTCTTTCATTTTGTCTAAAAGTTGAAATAGTTTCTTATTGTGTCCACACAGAATCTTAGTGTTTTTATTTTGTGGGTAAGGATCTGTGAATTTTTGTCTCTAGTTAAACTTCACATCCACCACATGATAAGATTTCAATTAACACAAATATCATCAAATTGTTTGCAAATTCTTTCCTACTTTATGCCCATGATTACGGATTTGCTCTTGGTAATTACACATAAGATATCAAACTGCAAACTTTTCAGGGTATTGTAACTGTTGATAAGTTATAATACAGTTTTGGTGTGAAAGGCAGTGGCATAACGTAGTTCGAAGCTAGTAGAACTAGATTACTTGTTGGTATCATATATGTTAATGAAAAATGTACAGCAGAGCCCTGCTAATCTGAACCCCAGTAATCTGAACGTCTGGTTAATCTGAACATGAGAAAAGTTATTCTAAGTATGGAAAATTGTGCGGCAAACTGCTGTACATACAAACTATTTTAATTTACACAGTACAGTAATATGTATTAGAAAAATTGGCAAGAAAACATTAAGTTTAAACAATGCATAGCAATGAAAGAAAAGCTGTCAAACTTACTAAATACAGAGGACATTTTATCCCAACTTTTTAGATGACAAAAGCTCAGTCATTGTTTTTTGGCATAATGAAGACAGTCTGTTATATGACGCATAGTTGCACCATTGTCTTGTAAACATCATATCAGCAGGTGTAGTAGTGGGCTGTTGCTCCAAATAACGTAGTGCGAGGCCAAGGGCTTCTGCTGTGTCAGCGTGTGTTGCTTTCAGGCTCATTGTCACTTCCGTCTCAGCAGCCCACTTCTTCCTGGTCATGAGTCACAACAACAACTAAATCAGCATTGTCAAGGTTCTCCACGTGTGCTCCATCTGCTGCCATCCACTCATCTATGTCTCCTTCACTAGCTTCTCATCGAGTATCATTTGTAGTAGATTTTCCTCTTCATTTTTAACTAGGTTGTCCTGAAATTCAAGAGATGTCCAAGTTTTCTCCACAATTTTCTCAGAGTATTTTCTGAAATATTCTGCCATGCCTCAGTAGCTCAATAAACAACATCCTTCACATTTATTTTATCTATTAAAGGAATGCCATCATTTGGATCAGCATTCTTAAAAATTGTTTTCTGTTAATCAGTAGCCGGCCGAAGTGGCCGTGCGGTTAAAGGCGCTGCAGTCTGGAACCGCAAGACCGTTACGGTCGCAGGTTCGAATCCTGCCTCGGGCATGGATGTTTGTGATGTCCTTAGGTTAGTTAGGTTTAACTAGTTCTAAGTTCTAGGGGACTAATGACCTCAGCAGTTGAGTCCCATAGTGCTCAGAGCCATTTGAACCAGTTGTAAATCAGTTTTAATGTTTGCAGTTTGCCCTGGTCCATTGGTTGTAGAAGTGGCTTAACATTCAGTGACAAAGACTTTGCCACAATTTCTCCATCATATACACTAATTCCTCAGTACTGGGGTGAGATGGCGCATTATCATTCAAAAGGATTGCACGGGGAAACAAATGCTTTTCTTTAGAAAACCATCAAACAGAGGGAACAAACTGGCCATGAAACCATTCTTTGAACAGCTTACCATCCATCCATGTTTTTTCTGATTGCGATAATATTGTGGCAAGGTCTTCATGTTGCAATTTTTAAAAACTCTGGGCCTAGCAGATCTGCTGACCAGCATTAAAGACAGCTTGTGATTACCAGCAGCATTACTGCACACTAATAAAGTCACACAATTTTTGCACATTTTAAAACCAGGAGCATGGTCCTCTGCTTTTGACGTCTGGCATTTTGTTGACAATGACCTAAAATTAAGGCCAGTCTTGTCAGTGTTATAAATTTGTTGGGGGGAATACTTTCCCTGTCTTATCATTTTTTCAAACTCGCCCAAGTATTCCTTTGCTGTGTCACTATCAGAAGAAAGCTTCTCTCCAGTAATTGTTAGCTGACGGGTTCCATGACATTTTTTGAATCTGTCCAGCCAACCCGTATTCGCACTAAAAGAGTCATCATCATTCATTAACATGTTCAGGTAAACAGCCTTCTCCTGAACCAGTGCTCTACTCAAAGAAATTCCCCTTTCTCTTTCCTGCATAAATAAAGGAAAAGAGCTTCATCCTCTTTATCATACTGGGACTGTTTCAAAGTCTACCGATTTTCTACTGTTTTTGCCGTAGACATTGCACAGGACTGTTCAAGCTTACTGGGTTCTTCTTGCAATCACAAATGGTTGCTTTACCAACAATCATTTCTGTTGCCAGTTTATATACATTTGCACCATTGTCTATCCGCATAAACCATTCATTTTTTCTTTCAGAGTTAACGTTGTGTGTTTCCATTTACTCATGACAAAAATACTATACACAACTACACCTGAACAAATACAATACAACTGTTAAACATGCCAGTGATTGATAACTAACATAACCAAGCACTTTGTGAGCCAACTGGCAGTGCACTGGCCTCAGGCACTACAAAGGTCTCAACAATGCACAACAACAAGGGCATGAAGTGAGAGTGAGCCATTGCTCCCACACTTGTTCCACTTTGTTACCAAGGTGTACCTACTTACTTCTTTGGTATACTTCAAGCAACATCCAGTCCCAATTACTTTGGATTAACAGGACTCTACTGTAATGTGTATTAGGAAGATATTTCATTTTCTTATATATATTGAGTTATTACTTTGTCTCTTACTCAAATACATCTAGCTTATGATATAATTATCCACTTATGTGTGCAGTAGGGGACTTCTTTAGTCTTGGTTTTAGTGGTATTATTTTGTCAGTTGGACATTGATACAACTGTGGGAGGCTCTGAGAGCTGTGTATGCCAGAGGATCAGGAAGTACATATTCCACAGGGCAGAAATTAAATGGAGCAGCTGAGTACATTCTGAAACAGATTTTAAAGATATTCTCAGTATTCCCAATGGTGCAACCTCATTGTACTGGTTTATTGAATGTAATTTTTTGTTTTTAAATGTCCTGAAAAACATCTGCAATGTATTTTGTGTTACAAATTATGAAATGATTCATGTGCTTCTTTTGTATTCACAAGAGATGTAATAATATGATTGCTCAGTTGAAGCAGTCATGATGCTCAATACTGATTTGTCTTATTGTAGTGGAATTTCATTTTAGAACAAATACCTTCAAACTGTTTGCAAATCTCTCTTACTTTATACTCACAGCTTCAGTTTTGTTGTTGGTAGGTACCTATAAGAAACTTACAGTTCTAAATTGAAGGGTAGCTATAAATGTTGATATGTTAGTATAACATTTTATTGTGGTGTCAGGCACTTTGAGACAACATGTTGGCATCATATATGTTATCAAAAGGTGTGATTTGTATTGTGAAAAGCTTTCATGCTCTTATAGCTATTGACTTAATACTTTGTGTCTTACTCAATTTTTTTGCCAGACATGTAGCTTATGTATAATTATGCATTTCTGCATATGAGCAGTAGCAAGTCTTTTTTATTGTTATTTAGTGGAGCTACTTTGTCAGTTGGCAAGTTATACAACCCTGTGAATACACTGAGGGTAATGTAATTTTCTTCAAAATATGCTTTGCTTCTCCATTTAATGTCTGCGCTGTGTAGTATGTACTGCCTTAAAATTTGGATGGGGTAATGTACTCCGAATTTTAAGGAAGTACATACTTCACAGTGCAGACATTAAATGAGAAGCTAAGCATATTTTGAAGAAAATTTCAAGGACGATTTCAGTATTGGTGTGTATATGGTGATTGCTCAGTCGGAGGAGTCATGATACTCAGTACTGATTTGTCTTGTTGTCTTATAGAGTCACATACAATTAGTTGCTATGCAGTAAGGTTAAAAACTAATATATGTGCCTGTGAGAAAGAAATTATCAATCCAATTTCGATAGCTTTTATTGGTGTGCACTGTTGAAACAAAAATGATATGCGGTAATGTATGAAAATCTAAGTCCATTGAAACAGGCCTTGGAGGACCACTGGTACCAACTGACTGCTGTATCATCCTCAGATTACAAGCTTCACTAAAGGTGAAATAAAGGTGTAAGTGCTGAGCAAACTGCTCCCCCAGCAGCTATCACGTTATGAGACCAGAGCCTATAGTTCACAATGATGCAACTCCCTTCTTGCATCTCAATGTCTGGGTGCACCCAATCTGCCAACACTGCTGTAGGGATGTGGGCAGTCACCCATCCAGCTGGTGGCCAAGGCCCGCAATGCTATACATTGGTGACCTGGAAAAAACTGGTGCACCCAGTGTGGAAAGGCCATTGGTATGTAGTTGAAAACCTTAACAGAACTAGCCAGGAGTGAATTCCTTGGGTTTCCAAGTTAGTGGACTGTTGCGTAATCCAGTATGGACCTGCAATCAAGAATCAGTACTTTTATTTTATTATGTTTGGACTGCAGGATAAAACACCATGTAAAGAAAATACTATTGATTGTTATTTCAGTAGCAGCAAGTAATTTTATTAGTTTTTATATTGATAATAGAAATTTTACAGCCTTAAAGACTGCAACTGACTAAATGGCATACCTACCAGTACAATGTTACTTCTGAATCTTGTGTACATGTTGTGCTTGCATTGTGGAAAAGCAAGGCATAAGTTACATGTGAAAATAGTGCATTAGATCTTGTGCACTCCTCAGGAACTTCATTAACAAAATTACATTTGTAACCTCAAAGGCTAATTGTTGGCAGCAGATTTGGAGCATTTTACACGATGAATTTTAAATACAGAGCTTGAAAACCCTAACATTGGACAACTTTCTCAGGGAATAGAAAACTGTGTGATTCACAAATCACTTATGATCATTTTAAAATGTATTTCCAGCTTCAATCAGAATTATTGTTTGAGAGTTGTGGAGAATAAGCAGCACTAAAAGAAAGTGACTTTGTTATCCCTTTGTAAGTCCTGAGATCATAACCTCCTTCTCTTACACAAATACTGAATAAGGCGTGGTAGGTATATGAGACTTACTGTTCTTAAGTTAAGTTTAATACATGGTTGTTATTTGAGATTGATGTATTAAAAAGGAATGGGATGTGAATTAAATAGGTTAACTATTTAAATCTAGTAATGAGGATGCCAATCTTTTGGGGTAGATTGTCATTTTACTTGAGGCTAATTTCAGAGCAACTCTTATATAGTCTGTTTTTGTATTTGAATAATAATGTGAGCTTTTCTGTCATGAGAGTAATGCAAATGTTAATGAGTGTGTAGGTGAAGGGTTCTGCTTATGGGATAGTACACGTACTAAGAAACTTCTCATATGTTTCACTAAAGGCACATTGGCTTGTATTTACAGGTAATGACATCATTCCCAATAGATCTTCTGAGTTGAAGTACTAGGTGCAAACATGGCATTTGTCAGAAGTACCTTTTCCCACAGACAACAATTGTTTGAGGTAGGTATGCTGTATGATATTAGTATTAGTACATCCTGTAACTTGTGCAATGTATTGCATTTTATGACATGAGGGGTATTTGCACTCATCAGTGCTATATCTGTATATTTCTGGTTAGGCACAATTGTTGGCTTTGATACTCCTCTTGAGAAGTTGACACTGTTGGAGCAGTGTAGATGTGAAAAGATAGTAATTTTCCATAGCTTTTAAAATTCTTATGTGTAGTCAAAAATAGGTCTCAATTGTCAGGAAGATGTGTTGTGCATATCCAAGAATAAATCCTTTTGGTTTGTAATCTTATAGAGAACAGTGAGTATCTATATTAGAACATTTCTTGACAAGACGTGTGACATGATATATTGCGTATGTATCATGGGTTGCACATTGTTGCTAATAGACTATATTTATACTGACATTTGCTTTTCTGAACCTACTGTACTGAGTGCAGGAATATTTTAGGTGTTCATATGGATACATTACATCCACAAGGAATGTAATACACTTTCATTTCAGCTGATAGTGTAAATATAAGTTGCAACAAGGAAGCAAGTTTTGCTGACCACAAAAGAAAGGAAAAATGTATTTAGAAATATTTATTTGAATATTTATATCGATTGACTGGCTATTTCATAACATAGTCTCCAACATCGTTGAGGCATTTTTGAAACAGTGCACCTTCAGTTGCATGCATATCTCATAGGAGCCAGCAGCCAACATCCAGCACCACAAAGTTCCTTCAGTTGGCACCTCAGCTTCATTGTGGAAATGCACTGCTGGCAAAAAAGAATTAATGAGATGAAAAAGATGGCGGTCACTTGGGCCAAGTATGCAGCTGTAGGGTTGGTGGTTGAAGATCTCCCATCGAAACTGATTCAGAAAATTTTGTGTGGCTGTGGCTGTATTATGGTGTCTTGCAATGTCCTGTGTGCAAGATTAGAATTTTCATAGCTTTTAAACTGGCTTTGCACAGTTAAGTAGTGGAATCATTAACTGCTTCATTTCAACCACTACAATATGAAGTGTGACATGTTAACAAGGTAGATGCATCCTGAGTTGCATATTGCTGGTAATGAGCTAGTTTTAAACCATTATTTGTGTTTAGTGCCTAAAGTTACTGAGTACAAGGTTAGTATATGGTTCAAAGTGTATAAATTGCTTCCATAGGGGATAAAATTCACTTACACTTTAGTTGAAAGTAGAAACTCATTTTTACAATATCTACACAGAGGCCGGGCCTTCTTATTCTTTGTGTGTGTATCTGTGAAATCTTGCCTGTAGTTAACCTTTCTGACTATGACATGATACACTTTCTATCATTACAAACTGTTTGCAAAGTCTCTCTTACTCTATACTCACAGGTTCACTTTTTTGTTGGTAGTTGCGTATAAGAAACTGACAGTTCTAAATTGGAAGGAGGTTATAACTGTTGATATGTTAGAATAACATTTTATTGTGAAAGTCTGTGGTGTGAGGTAATTTCAAGCTACTGTAAATAGATTACTTGTTGGTATGATATATGTTACCACAAGGTGGGCATTGTATTGTGTAAAGCTTTCATGTTCTTATAGCTATTGTGTTAACACTTTGTGTCTTACTCAAATCTATTGCCAGACATCTAGCTTATAGTATTATTATGCACTACTGCTTATATGGACTAGGAGATTTCTTTGTTCATGTTATATAGTGGATTAATTTTGTCAGTTGGTCAGTAATACAACTCTGTGAATGCACTGAGGGTAATGTACTCCGAATTTTAAGGAAGTACATACTACATAGTGCAGACATTAAATGGGGCAACTGAGCACATTGTGAAACAGATTTCAAGTATGATTTCAGTATTCCCAACAGTTCTGCCACATTTCACTGTTTTTTGTGACTTTAGTTGTTGGGTTATGAACATACTGTAGACAATCAACATCGTTTGTTGTATTAGTTGAGATATTATATGACGATTGCTTAGTTGGAGGAGTCATGATACTCAGTACTAATTTTTATTGTTTTAGTGTAGTGTCATATACATTTAGTTGCTAAGCAATAATGTTAAAAACACAGAAATGTGACTGTGATAAAGAATTGATCATTTCAGTTTCTATAGTGTTATTGATGTGCACTGTTGTAAAAAAAGAATGATATGTGGTAATGCATAAAAACAAACTCCACTGAAACAGGCATTGGAGAACCACTGGTAGCAACTAACTGCTGTATGATTCTTCTTTTGTAAGAGTCACTAAATGTTAAATATAGGTCTAAGTAGTGAGCAAACTGCTTCCATAGCAGCTATGAAGTTATGAGACCAGAGCCAGTAGTTCTAGGTGAAGTACCTCCCTTCTTACATCTAAAGGCTGGGTGCACCCCATTTGCCAACAGCGCTGAACAGATGTGTTCAATCATCCATCCAGTTAGTAGCCAGGTACTACAATGCTAACCATTGGTGACGTGGCATGAACTAGTGTTGCCAATGTGGGAAGGCGATTGGCACACTGTGGTATGGAATTGAATTCTTTAATGCATCTAGCTAGGAGTGAATTCCTTGCTTTTGCAAGTTAGTGGACTGTTGTGTAATCTAGTTTGGCTCTACAATCACGAATGAGTACCTATCATTTTATTATGTTAGGATTGCAGGATAATACACCATGTAAAGAAAATACTATTGATGGTGATTTCAATGGCAGGAAGTATTTTTGTTTGTTTTTTATATTGGTAAAAGAGATGTTATTGCCTTAAGGATCACAAGTGAATAATATTCAATCCTACAAGTGCAATGTCAGTACTGAATCTCATGCACACTCCCTGCTCGCACTGCAGAAAAGCAAGGTATAAATTACATATTAAACTATTGCATCATATCTTGTGCACATCTCAGTGGATCTATTTACCCCATGAATTTTAAACACAGAGCGTGAAAACACTAACAATAGCCAACACTTTCAAGAAATAGAAACCTGTGATATATCACTTATGATCATTTTAAAATGTATTGCTTGCTTCAATCGGAATTATTTTTTGAGAGTTTTGGAAAATCGGTAGCACTAAAGGACAGTGTCTTTGTTATCCCTTAGAAAAATCTCACATGTTTTGATAACAACAATTGATTTGTATTTACAGGTAATTACTTCATTCCCAGTGGTTCGTCAGAGGTGTAGCACTAGATGTACACCATGGCTTTTTTCAGAAATACTTTTTCCCACAGATGTCAATCGCTTGAGGAGGTATGCTGTGTGATATTAGTATTTGTAGCTCCTGTAACTTGTGCAATGCATTGCAATTTGTGTTGTGTGGGCTATTTGCACTCATGAGTGTTATATCGGTATATTTCTGGTTAGACACAATTGTTGCATTTGATACCCTGTTAAGAAGTTGGCATTGTTGGAGTAATGTAGATGTGAAAAGATAAGATATTTTCCATAGCTTTTAAAATTCCTATGTATAGTCAAAAAGAGGTCTCATTTGTCAGTAAATATTGTGGTTTGTAATCTTATAGAGAACGTTGAGTATCTATATAAGAACATTTCTCAGCAAGAGGTATAACATGGTATGTTGTGGATGTATCGTGGGTTGCACATTGTTGCTAATTGACTATATTTATATTGTCATTTGAATTTCTGAGCCTACTATTATAGAGTGCAGGAATATATTAGGTGTTCATATGTGTAAATAACATCCACAGGGAATGTAATTCGCTTTCATTTCAGCTGATAGTGTAAATACAAGTTGCAACCAGATGACCAATAATGAAAGGAAAAATGTATTTAGAAATATTTATTGGAATATTTACATTGATTCACTGGCTACTTCACAACATGGCCACCAACATAGTTGAGGCATTTTTGGAACAGTGCAGCTTCAGTTGCATGCACATCTCACAGGAGTCAACTACCAACATCTAGCACCACAAAGTCCCTTAAGATGGCACCTCATTTTCATTTTTGAAATGTATTGCTGCTTCAGCGTGGAGATGTATTGCAGCAAAAAAGAATTCAAGAGATAGAACAGATGGCAGTCACTTGGGCTGAGTTCACATCTGTAGGGCTGGTGGTCTGAGATTTCTTATCGAAAGTCAGTCAGTAAATTTCGAGTGGTGTTTTCTGTACGGTGTCTTACATTATCGTGTGTGTATGATAAGAAATTTCATAGCTTTTAATTGAGACTTTGCACAGATAATTAGTGGACTCAATAACTGCCTCATTTCAATCACTACAATAGAAAGTGTGACATGTTACAAGGTAGATGCATCCCGAGTTGCATATTGCTGGTAATGAACTAGTTTTAAACCATTATTTGTGTTTAGTGCATAAAGTTAGTGAGGACAAGATTGGTTTATGATTCAATGTGTATAAATTACTTCCATAGGGGATGAAATTCAATATCACTTCAGCCGAAAGTTGAAATGCTTTTTTACAATGTCTACACAGAGTCTTGGGCTTAGTATTCTTTGTGTATGTATTTGTGAAATGTTGCCTGTAGTTACCCTTCCTGGCTATCACATGACACACTTTCTATCACCACAAATACCTGCTAACTGTTTGTGAAGTCTCTTACTTTATACTCACAGTTTCAGTTTTGTTGTTGGTAGCTGCCAATAGGAAATTCACAGTTCCAAATTGAAAGAATGTTGTAACTGTTGATATGTTAGAATAACATTTTATTGTGAAAGTCTATGGTGTGAGTTACTTTCAAGCTACTGGAAACAAATTACTTGTTGTTGTAATAAATGTTTCCAATTTAAACACTTCTATATTGCGAAAGGCTTTCATGTTCTTATAACTATTGACATAACAATTTGTGTCTTACTCAACTTAATTGCCAGACATCTAGCTCTTTTGCACTACTGCATACATGGACTAGTAGGTTTCTTTGTTCCTGTTATATAGTGGATTAATTTTGTTAGTTGGTCAGTTATATAACTCTGTGAATGCACCGAGGGTAATGTACTCCGAATTTTAAGGAAGTACATACTACACAGTGCAGACATTAAATGGGTCAGCTGAGAACATTTCGAAACAGATTTCAAATATGTTTTTAGTATTCGCAACATTTCTGCCACATTGCACTGGTTTTTGTGACTTTAGTTGTTTTTTTATGAACATAGTGTAGACAATCAACATCATATGGTATGTTATCAAATATAAAATGTTTCCTGTGTTTCTTTATTTTTTTGTTGAGATATTATATGATGATTGCTCAGTTGGAGGAGGCATGATACTCAGTACTAATTTGTATTGTCTTAGTGTAGTGTCATATATATTTAGTTGGTAAGCTATAATGTTAAAAACACAGAACTGTGACTGTGAGAAAGAAATTGTCATTGCAGTATCTATAGCATTTATTGATGTGCACTGTTGTATCAAAAATGATATGCGGTAATGTATAAAAAACAAAATCCATTGAAACAGGCATTGCAGAACCACTAGTAGCACTTAACTTCTGTATCATTCTCAGTATGTAAGGGTCACTAAAGGTTAAATGTAGGTGAAAGTGGTGAGCAACGTGCTTATCCAGCAGGTATCAAGTTATGGGACCAGAGTCTGTAGTTCTCAATGAGGTAGCTCCCTTTTTACATCTCAATGAGTGGGTGCACACCATTTACTAACAGCACTGAACAGATGTGGGTAGTCACCGATCCAGCTAGTAGCCCAGGTACACAATGCTAAACATTGGATACCTGGCAAGAACTGCTGTTCCCAGTGCGGGGAGGCCATTGGCACACTGAAGTATGCAGTTGAATTTTATAACACATCTAGCCTTAGGTTTGCAAATGAGTGGACTGTTGTGTAATCCAATTTTGTTATGTAACCAGAAATTAGTATCCTTTATTTTATTATTTTAGGACTGCAGAATAGTAAACTATGTAAAGAAAATACTATTGATAGTGATTTCAATGGCAGCAAATATTTTTGTTTGTTTATTGTATTGATGTTACTGCCTTAAGGACTGCAGCTGAATAATCGGCATTCCTACGAGTACAATGCCAGTATGGAATGTCATCTATGCTCTCTGCATGCACTGGAAAGGGGAAGCATATGTAACATGTAAAACCAGTGCACCAGATCTTGTGCGCATCTCACATACATCATCGGCAAATTATATGTATAATGCCAAAGGCCATTTGTTGACAGCAGATTTGAAGCATTTTACCCCATGAATTTTAAATATAGGGCTTGAAAACACACTGCACACCTTTTTCAAGGAATAGAGAACTTTGAGATTCACAAATGATCATTTTAAAATGTATTGCCTGCATCAATCGGAATTATTGTTTGAGTGTTGTGGAAAATGAGAAGCGCTAAAAGAAAGTGACTTTGTTATCCCTTTGTAGGTCCTGAGATCATAACATCCTTATCTTACACTAATGTTGAATAAGGCATGGTAGGAATATGAGACTTACTGTTCTTAAGTTAAGTTTAATACACGGTTGTTATTTGAGATTGATGCAGCAAGTCAAACGATATGAGATTTAAATAAGTTTACTATTTAAATTTAGTAATCAGGATACTAATCATTTGGGGTAGATTGTCATTTTGATGGAGGATAATTACAGAGCCCCTCTTACATAGTCTGTTGTGTTTATGTTTCTGTATTTGCCTAGTAATTGGTGCTTTTCTGTCATGAACGTGATGCAGTTGTTAATGAGTGTGTAAGTGAAGGGTGCTGCTTATGGAATAGTACATGTACTACGAAATTTCGCATACGTTTTGCTAATGGCACATTGATTTGCATTTACAGTTGATGACATCATTGCCAGTGGATTGCCAGAGTTCTAGTACTATGAGGACACCATGGCCTTTGTCAGCAGTACCTTTTCCCACAAACATCAATTCCTTGGGGTAGGTACGTTATGTGATATTAGTATTGGTTCTTCCTGTAACTTGTGCAATGCATTGAATTTTTTATTTTAGGAGTGTTTTCACTCATCAGTGTTATATCTGTATATTTCTGGTTAGGCATGATACTCCTGGTGAGAAGTTGGCAGTGTTGGAGTAATGTAAATGCGAAAAAATAGGAATTTCCAAGACTTTTAAAATTCCTGAGTGTAGTCAGAAAGTGGTCTCATTTGTCCTTTTGGTTTGTAATCTTATAGAGAACAGTGAGTATCTATATGCGAACATTCCTCCACAATAAGTGTCATGTGGTATGTTGTGGATGTATTGTGGATTGCACATTGTTGCTGATGGGCTCTATTTGTACTGTCAATGTGTAAATTCTATCCAAAGGAAATGTAACTCAGTTTAATTTCCACTTATAGTGTAAATACAAGTTGCAATCAGAAAGTTTTTATGACCTATAAGGAAAGGAAAAATGTATTTAGCAATATTTATTGGAATATTTACATTGATTGAGTGGCTACTTCACAACATAGTCTCTGACATTGTTGAGGCATTTCTGAAACAATGCAGCTTCAATTTCATGCACATCTCATAGGAGTCAACCACCAATAACCAGCACTACAAAGTCCCATCGGTTGGCACCTGAGCTTTATTGTGGAAATGTATTGCAACAAAAAAGAATTCATGAGATGGAACAGATGACAGCCACTTGGGCCAAGATTGCAGCTGTTGGGTTGGTGGTAGAAGACCTCCCATCAAAAATGATTCAGTATATTTCATGTGGTGTTGGCTGTATGGTTTCTTACAGTATCAAGTGTGTAAGATAAAAATTTTCATAGCTTTTAATTGAGCCTCTGCGTAGTTAAGTAGTGGACTCATTAGCTGCTTCATTTCAACCACTACATTATGAAGTGTGGCATGTTACAATGTAGATGTGTCCTGAGTTGCATATTGCTGGTAATGAACTAGTTTTAAACCATAATTTGAGTTTAGTGCCTATAGTTACTGCAGACAAGATTAGTATATGATTCAATGTGTATGAATTAATTCCGTAGGGGATGAAATTCACTTTCACTTCAGGGGAAATGTGAAATACTTTTTTATAATGTCTACACAGAGACTGAGCCTTCTTATTATTTGTGTATGTATCTGTGAAATTTTGCCTGTAGTTAACCGTTCTGACTATGACATGATAAACTTTCTATCATTACAAATACTTGCAAACTATTTGCAAAGTCTCTCTTACTTTATACTTACAGGTTATTGTTTTTGCTGGTAGTTGCGTATAAGAAACTCACAGTTCTGAATTGGAAGGAGGTTATAACTGTTGATATGTTACAATAACATTTTATTGTGAAAGTGTGTGGTGTGAGGTACTTTTGAGCTACTGGAAATAGCTTTGTTGTTGGTATCACAAATTTTACCAAAAGGTGTGTGCTGTATTGTGGAAGCTTTCATGTTCTTTTAGTTATTAAGGTAACACTTTGTGTTTTCCTCAACTTTATTGCCAGACATTTGGCCTATGGTATAATTATGCACTACTGCATATATGGACTAGTAGGTTTCTTTGTTCTTGTTATATTGTGGATTAACTTTGTCCATTGTTCAGTTATACAACTGTGTGAATGCACTGAGGGTAATGTACTCTGAATTTTGAGGAAGTACATACTAAACAGTGCAGATATTAAATGGGGCAGCTGAGTACATTTTGAAACAGATTTCAAATATGTTTTCAGTATTCCCAACATTTCTGCAACATTGAAATGGTTTTTGTGACTTTGGATGTTAGTTTATTAACATACTGTAGACAATCAACACTGAATGTTATGTTCTCAATTACAAAATGTTTTCTGTGCTTCTTTATGTTTTTGTTGACATCTTTCATGATGATTCCTCAGTTGGGGGAGTCATGAGACACAGTACCAATTTGTGTTGCTTTAGTGTGGATTCATATACAATTAGTTGCTAAGCAATAAGTCTAAAAACACAGAAACATAACTGTGAGAAAGAAATTGTCATTCCAGTTTATATAGCTTTTATTGATGTCCACTGTTGTAACAAAAATTATATGTAGTAATGTGTAAAAACAAACCGGATTGAAACAAGCATTGGAGTACCAGTGGTAGCAATTGAATGTTTTTAAATTTTATTTTTTTTATCGCATACTGCTGTTACATCCTCAGTTTATATGCACCACTAATTGTTAAACGAATGTTAATGTGGTGAGCAAATTGCTCCAATTGCAACTATCACGTTATGAGACTGCAGCCTTTTGTTTGTCGATGAAGTAGCTCCCTTCTTGCCTCTCAATGATTGATTGCAACCCATTTGCCAACAGTGCTGAACAGATGTGGACAATCACCAATCCATCTTCTGGCAAGGAACCACAATGCTAAACATTGGTGACTTGGCAAGAACTGGTGTTCCCATTACAGGAAGGCCATTGGCACATTGTGGTACTCTGTTGTATTCTATAATGCATCTACCAATGAG
Organism: Schistocerca serialis cubense; assembly: GCF_023864345.2. Classification (NCBI taxonomy): domain Eukaryota; kingdom Metazoa; phylum Arthropoda; class Insecta; order Orthoptera; family Acrididae; genus Schistocerca; species Schistocerca serialis. Next base: position 764,592,553 of record NC_064640.1, read on the forward strand.
TGAATTCCTTGGATTTGCAAGTTACTGGACTCTGTTGTAAAGCAGTTTCACTCTGCAATCAGGAATGAGTACCCTTGATGCTATTATGTTAGGACTGAAGAATAATAAACCATGTAAAGAAAATTCCATTGATGGTGATTTCAGTGATAGCTAGCGTTTTTGTGTGTTTTTTATATTGATAAGTGTTACTGCCTTAAGGAATGCTGCTGAGTAATTGGCATTCCTGCAAGTACATTGTCAGTGCTGAATCTTATGTACACTCTGTGTGTGTACTGTGCAAAGGCAAGGCATAAGTTACATGTGAAACCTGTGCATCAGATCTTGTGCACATCTCACGTAGATCATCAGAAAAATTGTAAGTGTAATGTCAAAAGCCAATTGTTGGCACTAGATTTGGTGAACCTTACCCCATGTAGTTTAAATACAGAGTTTGGAAACCGTAATAATGCATAAATTTTTTAAGAAATAGAGGACTGTGAGATTCATAAAGCACTTATGATCACTTTATATTGTATTGAGTGCTTCAATCGAAATAATTGTTTGAGAGTTGTGGAAAATGAGCAGCACTATAAGAAGGTGGCTTTGTTATCCCTTTGTAAGTGCTGAAATCATAACACCCTTCTCTTACAATAATGTTGAATAAGTCATAGTAGGTAATGGGGACTTACCGTTATTTAAGCTAAGTTTGATAGACAGTAGTTTTTTCAGAGTGATGTGGCAAAACAAATGATATGAAAATTAAATAAGTTTACTATTTAAATATAGTAATGAAGATGCTACTATTTTGGTATAGATTTTAATTTCGATGGTGGGTAATTTTAGAACCACGGTCATGTAGTCTGTACATTTCTGTATTTGATTAGTAATCTGTGCTTTTCTGTTATGAAATTTATGCACATGTTAATTAGTGTGAGTGAAGGGTGCTGTTTATGGGGTAGTACATGTACTAAGAAACTTCTCATACTTTTTTTAATGGCACATTGATTTGTATTTACAGGTAATAAAATCATTCCCAGTTAATCATCAGAGTTGAAGTACAGGGTGTACATCATGGTCTTTGTCAGAAGTACCTTTTCCCACGCATGACAATTGTTTGAGGTAGGTATGTTGTGTGTTATTATTAGTAGATCCTGTAACTTGTGCAATGTATTGCATTTTATGATGTGAGGGGTATTTGCACTCACCAGTGTTATATATGTATATTTCTGGTTAAGCACAATTGTTGCCTTTGATACTCCGTTTTAGAAGTTGGCATCATTGGAGTAATGGAGATGTGAAAGGATAGTAATTTTCTTGACTGCTTGACTGACTACTTCATAACATAATCACTGACATTGGTGAGGCATTTCTGAAACAGTGCAGCTTCAGTTGCATGCACATCTCATAGGAGTCAGCCGCCAATATCCAGCACCACAAAGTCCCTTAAGTTGGCACCTCAGCTTAATTGTGGAAATGTATTGCTGCAAAAAAAGAATTCTTGAGGTGGAAAAGATGACAGTCACTTGGGCCAAGTTCACAGCTGTAATGCTGCTGGTTGGAAATGTCCCATGGAAAGTGATTCAGTAAATTCCGTGTTGTGTTGGCAGTTCAGATTCTTCCAGTATCATGTGTTTAAGATAAGAATTTTCATAACTTTTAATCAAGCCTTTGCACAGTTAACTAGTGGACTCATTAACTGCATCATTTCAACCACTACATTATGAAGTGTGGCATGTTACAAAGTAGATGCATCCTGAGTTGCATATTGCTGGTAATGAACTAGTTTTAAACCATACTTTGAGTTTAGTGCCTATAGTTACTGTGGACAAGATTAGTATATGATTCAATGTGTATGAATTATATCCATAGGGGATGAAATTCACTTTCACTTCAGGTGAAATTTGAAACACTTTTTTATAATGTCTACACAGAGCCTGAGCCTTCTTATTCTTTGTGTATGTATCTGTGAAATTTTGCCTGTAGTTAACCGTTCTGACTATGACATGATAAACTTTCTATCATTACAAATACCTGCAAACTATTTGCAAAGTCTCTCGTACTTTATTCTTACAGGTTCATGTTTCTGTTGGTAGTTGCGTATAAGAAACTGACAGTTCTAAATTGGAAGGAGGTTATAACTGTTGATATGTTACAATAACATTTTATTGTGAAAGTGTGTGGTGTGAGGTACTTTTGAGCTACTGGAAATAGCTTTGTTGTTGGTATCACAAATTTTACCAAAAGGTGTGTGCTGTATTGTGGAAGCTTTCATGTTCTTTTAGTTATTATGGTAACACTTTGTATTTTACTCAACTTTATTGCCAGACATTTAGCCTATGGTATAATTATGCACTACTGCATATATGGACTAGTAGGTTTCTTTGTTCTTGTTATATTGTGGATTAACTTTGTCCATTGTTCATTTATACAACTGTGTGAATGCACTGAGGGTAATGTCCTCTGAATTTTGAGGAAGTACATACTAAACAGTGCAGATATTAAATGGGGCAGCTGAGTACATTTTGAAACAGATTTCAAATATGTTTTCAGTATTCCCAACATTTCTGCAACATTGAAATGGTTTTTGTGACTTTAGATGTTAGTTTATTAACATACTGTAGACAATCAACACTGAATGTTATGTTCTCAATTACAAAATGTTTCCTGTGCTTCTTTATGTTTTTGTTGACATCTTTTATGATGATTCCTCAGTTGGGAGAGCCGCGAGACACAGTACCAATTTGTCTTGCTTTAGTGTGGATTCATATACAATTAGTTGCTAAGCAATAAGTCTAAAAACACAGAAACATAACTGTGAGAAAGAAATTGTCATTCCAGTTTATATAGCTTTTATTGATGTGCACTGTTGTAACAAAAATTATATGTAGTAATGTGTAAAAACAAACCGGATTGAAACAAGCATTGCAGTACCACTGGTAGCAATTGAATGTTTTTAAATTTTATTTTTTATTACATACTGCTGTTACATCCTCGGTTTATTTGCATCACTAAAGGTTATACGAATGTTAATGTGGTGAGCAAATTGCTCCAATTGCAACAATCGCATTAGGAGACTGCAGCCTTTAGTTGTCGATGAAGTAGCTCCCTTCTTGCCTCTCAATGATTGATTGCTACCCATTTGCCAACAGTGCTGAACAGATGTGGACAATCACTAACCCATCTTGTGGCCAAGAACCACAATGCTAAACATTGGTGACTTGGCAAGAACTGGTGTTCCCATTACGGGAAGGCCATTGGCACACTGGGGCACTCTGTTGTATTCTATAATGCATCTACCAATGAGTGAATTCCTTGGATTTGCAAGTTACTGGACTCTGTTTAAAGTGGTTTCACTCTGCAATCAGGAATGAGTACCCTTGATGCTATTACATTAGGACTGCAGAATAATAAACCATGTAAAGAAAATTCCATTGATGGTGATTTCAGTGATAGCTAGTGTTTTTGTGTGTTTTTTATATTGATAAATGTTACTGCCTTAAGGAATGCTGCTGAGTAATTGGCATTCCTGCAAGTACATTGTCAGTGCTGAATCTTATGTACACTCTGTGTGTGTACTGTGCAAAGGCAAGGCATAAGTTACATGTGAAACCTGTGCATCAGATCTTGTGCACATCTCACGTACATCATCAGCAAAATTGTAAGTGTGATGTCAAAAGCCAATTGTTGGCAATAGGTTTGGTGAACCTTACTCCATGTAGTTTAAATACAGAGTTTGGAAACCGTAATAATGCATAAATTTTTTAAGAAATAGAGGACTGTGAGATTCATAAACCAGTTATGATCACTTTATATTGTATTGAGTGCTTCAATCGAAATAATTGTTTGAGAGTTGTGGAAAATGAGCAGCACTATAAGAAGGTGGCTTTGTTATCCCTTTGTAAGTGCTGAAATCATAACACCCTTCTCTTACAATAATGTTGAATAAGTCATAGTAGGTAATGGGGACTTACCGTTATTTAAGCTAAGTTTGATAGACAGTAGTTTTTTCAGAGTGATGTGGCAAAACAAATGATATGAAAACTAAATAAGTTTACTATTTAAATATATTAATGAAGATGCTACTATTTTGGGATAGATTTTAATTTCGATGGTGGGTAATTTTAGAACCACGGTCATGTAGTCTGTACATTTCTGTATTTGATTAGTAATCTGTGCTTTTCTGTTACGAAATTTATGCACATGTTAATTAGTGTGTGAGTGAAGGGTGCTGTTTATGGGGTAGTACATGTACTAAGAAACTTCTCATACTTTTTTTAATGGCACATTGATTTGTATTTACAGGTAATAAAATCATTCCCAGTTAATCATCAGAGTTGAAGTACAGGGTGTACACCATGGTCTTTGTCAGAAGTACCTTTTCCCACGGATGACAATTGTTTGAGGTAGGTATGTTGTGTGTTATTATTAGTAGTTCCTGTAACTTGTGCAATGTATTGCATTTTATGATGTGAGGGGTATTTGGACACACCAGTGTTATATATGTATATTTCTGGTTAAGCACAATTGTTGCCTTTGATACTCCGTTTTAGAAGTTGGCATCATTGGAGTAATGGAGATGTGAAAGGATAGTAATTTTCTTGACTGCTTGACTGACTACTTCATAACATAATCACTGACATTGTTGAGGCATTTCTGAAAGAGTGCAGCTTCAGTTGCATGCACATCTCATAGGAGTCAGCCGCCAATATCCAGCGCCACAAAGTCCCTTAAGTTGGCACCTCAGCCTAATTGTGGAAATGTATTGCTGCAAAAAAAGAATTCTTGAGGTGGAAAAGATGACAGTCACTTGGGCCACGTTCACAGCTGTAATGCTGCTGGTTGGAAATGTCCCATGGAAAGTGATTCAGTAGATTCCGTGTCGTGTTGGCAGTTCAGATTCTTCCAGTATCATGTGTTTAAGATAAGAATTTTCATAACTTTTAATCAAGCCTTTGCACAGTTAACTAGTGGACTCATTAACTGCTTCATTTCAACCAGTACATTATGAAGTGTGGCATGTTACAATGTAGATGCATCCTGAGTTGCATATTGCTGGTAATGAACTAGTTGTAAACCATAATTTGAGTTTAGTGCCTATAGTTACTGTGGACAAGATTAGTATATGATTCAATGTGTATGAATTATATCCATAGGGGATGAAATTCACTTTCACTTCAGGTGAAATTTGAAATACTTTTGTATAATGTCTACACAGAGCCTGAGCCTTCTTATTCTTTGTGTATGTATCTGTGAAATTTTGCCTGTAGTTAACCGTTCTGACTATGACATGATAAACTTTCTATCATTACAAATACCTGCAAATTATTTGCAAAGTCTCTCTTATTTTATACTTACAGGTTCATGTTTTTGTTGGTAGTTGCATATAAGAAACTGACAGTTCTAAATTGGAAGGCTGTTATAACTGTTGATATGTTACAATAACATTTTATTGTGAAAGTGTGTGGTGTGAGGTACTTTTGAGCTACTGGAAATAGCTTTGTTGTTGGTATCACAAATTTTACCAAAAGGTGTGTGCTGTATTGTGGAAGCTTTCATGTTCTTTTAGTTATTAACTCAACTTTATTGCCAGACATTTGGCCTATGGTATAATTATGCACTACTGCATATATGTACTAGTAGGTTTCTTTGTTCTTGTTATATTGTGGATTAACTTTGTCCATTGTTCTGTTATACAACTGTGTGAATGCACTGAGGGTAATGTACTCTGAATTTTGAGGAAGTACATACTAAACAGTGCAGATATTAAATGGGGCAGCTGAGTACATTTTGAAACAAATTTCAAATATGTTTTCAGTATTCCCAACATTTCTGCAACATTGAAATGGTTTTTGTGACTTTAGATGTTAGTTTATTAACATACTGTAGACAATCAACACTGAATGTTATGTTCTCAATTACAAAATGTTTCCTGTGCTTCTTTATGTTTTTGTTGACATCTTTTATGATGATTCCTCAGTTGGGAGAGCCGCGAGACACAGTACCAATTTGTCTTGCTTTAGTGTGGATTCATATACAATTAGTTGCTAAGCAATAAGTCTAAAAACACAGAAACATAACTGTGAGAAAGAAATTGTCATTCCAGTTTATATAGCTTTCATTGATGTGCACTGTTGTAACAAAAATTATATGTAGTAATGTGTAAAAACAAACCGGATTGAAACAAGCATTGGAGTACCACTGGTAGCAATTGAATGTTCTTAAATTTTATATTTTATTACATACTACTGTTACATACTCAGTTTATATGCATCACTAAAGGTTAAACGAATGTTAATGTGGTGAGCAAGTTGATCCAATTGCAACTATCACATTATGAGACTGCAGCCTTTAGTTGTCGATGAAGTATCTCCCTTCTTGCCTCTCAATGATTGATTGCTACCCATTTGCCAACAGTGCTGAACAGATGTGGACAATCACTAACCCATCTTGTGGCCAAGAACCACAATGCTAAACATTGGTGACTTGGCAAGAACTGGTGTTCCCATTACGGGAAGGCCATTGGCACACTGGGGCACTCTGTTGTATTCTATAATGCATCTACCAATGAGTGAATTCCTTGGATTTGCAAGTTACTGGACACTGTTGTAAAGCGGTTTCACTCTGCAATCAGGAATGAGTACCCTTGATGCTATTACGTTAGGACTGCAGAATAATAAACAATGTAAAGAAAATTCCATTGATGGTGATTTCAGTGATAGCTAGTGTTTTTGTGTGTTTTTTATATTGATAAATGTTACTGCCTTAAGGAATGCTGCTGAGTAATTGGCATTCCTGCAAGTACATTGTCAGTGCTGATTCTTATGTACACTCTGTGTGTGTACTGTGCAAAGGCAAGGCATAAGTTACATGTGAAACCTGTGCATCAGATCTTGTGCACATCTCACGTACATCATCAGCAAAATTGTAAGTGTAATGTCAAAAGCCTATTGTTGGCACTCGATTTGGTGAACCTTACTCCATGTAGTTTAAATACAGAGTTTGGAAACCGTAATAATGCATACATTTTTTAAGAAATAGAGGACTGTGAGATTCATAAACCAGTTATGATCACTTTATATTGTATTGAGTGCTTCAATCGAAATAATTGTTTGAGAGTTGTGGAAAATGAGCAGCACTATAAGAAGGTGGCTTTGTTATCCCTTTGTAAGAAAATTCCATTGATGGTGATTTCAGTGATAGCTAGTGTTTTTGTGTGTTTTTTATATTGATAAATGTTACTGCCTTAAGGAATGCTGCTGAGTAATTGGCATTCCTGCAAGTACATTGTCAGTGCTGAATCTTATGTACACTCTGTGTGTGTACTGTGCACAGGCAAGGCATAAGTTACATGTGAAACCTGTGCATCAGATCTTGTGCACATCTCACATAGATCGTCAGCAAAATTGTAAGTGTAATGTCAAAAGCCAATTGTTCGCACTAGATTTGGTGAACCTTACCCCATGTAGTTTAAATACAGATTTTGGAAACCGTAATAATGCATAAATTTTTTAAGAAATAGAGGACTGTGAGATTCATAAAGCACTTATGATCACTTTATATTGTATTGAGTGCTTCAATCGAAATAATTGTTTGAGAGTTGTGGAAAATGAGCAGCACTATAAGAAGGTGGCTTTGTTATCCCCTTGTAAGTCCTGAAATCATAACACCCTTCTCTTACAATAATGTTGAATAAGTCATAGTAGGTAATGGGGACTTACCGTTATATAAGCTAAGTTTGATAGACAGTAGTTTTTTCAGAGTGATGTGGCAAAACAAATGATATGAAAACTAAATAAGTTTACTATTTAAATATAGTAATGAAGATGCTACTATTTTGGTATAGATTTTTATTTCGATGGTGGGTAATTTTAGAACCACGGTCATGTAGTCTGTACATTTCTGTATTTAAACAGTAATCTGTGCTTTGCTGTTATGAAATTTATGCACATGTTAATTAGTGTGTGAGTGAAGGGTGCTGTTTATGGGGTAGTACATGTACTAAGAAACTTCTCATACTTTTAATAATGGCACATTGATTTGTATTTACAGGTAATAAAATCATTCCCAGTTAATCATCAGAGTTGAAGTACAGGGTGTGCACCATGGTCTTTGTCAGAAGTACCTTTTCCCACGGATGACAATTGTTTGAGGTAGGTATGTTGTGTGTTATTATTAGTAGTTCCTGTAACTTGTGCAGTGTATTGCATGTCATGATGTGAGGGGTATTTGGACTCACCAGTGTTATATATGTATATTTCTGGTTAAGCACAATTGTTGCCTTTGATACTCCGTTTTAGAAGTTGGCATCATTGGGGTAATGGAGATGTGAAAGGATAGTAATTTTCTTGACTGCTTGACTGACTACTTCATAACATAATCACTGACATTGTTGAGGCATTTCTGAAACAGTGCAGCTTCAGTTGCATGCACATTTCATAGGAGTCAGCCGCCAATATCCAGCACCACAAAGTCCCTTAAGTTGGCACCTCAGCTTAATTGTGGAAATGTATTGCTGCAAAAAAAGAATTCTTGAGGTGGAAAAGATGACAGTCACATGGGCCAAGTTCACAGCTGTAATGCTGCTGGTTGGAAATGTCCCATGGAAAGTGATTCAGTAAATTCCGTGTTGTGTTGGCAGTTCAGATTCTTCCAGTATCATGTGTTTAAGATAAGAATTTTCATAACTTTTAATCAAGCCTTTGCACAGTTAACTAGTGGACTCATTAACTGCATCATTTCAACCACTACATTATGAAGTGTGGCATGTTACAAAGTAGATGCATCCTGAGTTGCATATTGCTGGTAATGAACTAGTTGTAAACCATAATTTGAGTTTAGTGCCTATAGTTACTGTGGACAAGATTAGTATATGATTCAATGTGTATGAATTATATCCATAGGGGATGAAATTCACTTTCACTTCAGGTGAAATTTGAAATACTTTTGTATAATGTCTACACAGAGCCTGAGCCTTCTTATTCTTTGTGTATGTATCTGTGAAATTTTGCCTGTAGTTAACCGTTCTGACTATGACATGATAAACTTTCTATCATTACAAATACCTGCAAACTATTTGCAAAGTCTCTCTTATTTTATACTTACAGGTTCATGTTTTTGTTGGTAGTTGCATATAAGAAACTGACAGTTCTAAATTGGAAGGCTGTTATAACTGTTGATATGTTACAATAACATTTTATTGTGAAAGTGTGTGGTGTGAGGTACTTTTGAGCTACTGGAAATAGCTTTGTTGTAGGTATCACAAATTTTACCAAAAGGTGTGTGCTGTATTGTGGAAGCTTTCATGTTCTTTTAGTTATTATGGTAACACTTTGTATTTTACTCAACTTTATTGCCAGACATTAGGCCTATGGTATAATTATGCACTACTGCATATATGGACTAGTAGGTTTCTTTGTTCTTGTTATATTGTGGATTAACTTTTTCCATTGTTCATTTATACAACTGTGTGAATGCACTGAGGGTAATGTACTCTGAATGTTGAGGAAGTACATACTAAACAGTGCAGATATTAAATGGGGCAGCTGAGTACATTTTGAAACAGATTTCAAATATGTTTTCAGTATTCCCAACATTTCTGCAACATTGAAATGGTTTTTGTGACTTTAGATGTTAGTTTATTAACATACTGTAGACAATCAACACTGAATGTTATGTTCTCAATTACAAAATGTTTCCTGTGCTTCTTTATGTTTTTGTTGACATCTTTTATGATGATTCCTCAGTTGGGAGAGCCGCGAGACACAGTACCAATTTGTCTTGCTTTAGTGTGGATTCATATACAATTAGTTGCTAAGCAATAAGTCTAAAAACACAGAAACATAACTGTGAGAAAGAAATTGTCATTCCAGTTTATATAGCTTTTATTGATGTGCACTGTTGTAACAAAAATTATATGTAGTAATGTGTAAAAACAAACCGGATTGAAACAAGCATTGCAGTACCACTGGTAGCAATCGAATGTTTTTAAATTTTATTTTTTATTACATACTGCTGTTACATCCTCAGTTTATTTGCATCACTAAAGGTTATACGAATGTTAATGTGGTGAGCAAATTGCTCCAATTGCAACTATCACATTATGAGACTGCAGCCTTTAGTTGTCGATGAAGTAGCTCCCTTCTTGCCTCTCAATGATTGATTGCTACCCATTTGCCAACAGTGCTGAACAGATGTGGACAATCACTAACCCATCTTGTGGCCAAGAACCACAATGCTAAACATTGGTGACTTGGCAAGAACTGGTGTTCCCATTACGGGAAGGCCATTGGCACACTGGGGCACTCTGTTGTATTCTATAATGCATCTACCAATGAGTGAATTCCTTGGATTTGCAAGTTACTGGACACTGTTGTAAAGCGGTTTCACTCTGCAATCAGGAATGAGTACCCTTGATGCTATTACGTTAGGACTGCAGAATAATAAACAATGTAAAGAAAATTCCATTGATGGTGATTTCAGTGATAGCTAGTGTTTTTGTGTGTTTTTTATATTGATAAATGTTACTGCCTTAAGGAATGCTGCTGAGTAATTGGCATTCCTGCAAGTACATTGTCAGTGCTGATTCTTATGTACACTCTGTGTGTGTACTGTGCAAAGGCAAGGCATAAGTTACATGTGAAACCTGTGCATCAGATCTTGTGCACATCTCACGTACATCATCAGCAAAATTGTAAGTGTAATGTCAAAAGCCTATTGTTGGCACTCGATTTGGTGAACCTTACTCCATGTAGTTTAAATACAGAGTTTGGAAACCGTAATAATGCATACATTTTTTAAGAAATAGAGGACTGTGAGATTCATAAACCAGTTATGATCACTTTATATTGTATTGAGTGCTTCAATCGAAATAATTGTTTGAGAGTTGTGGAAAATGAGCAGCACTATAAGAAGGTGGCTTTGTTATCCCTTTGTAAGTGCTGAAATCATAACACCCTTCTCTTACAATAATGTTGAATAAGTCATAGTAGGTAATGGGGACTTACCGTTATTTAAGCTAAGTTTGATAGACAGTAGTTTTTTCAGAGTGATGTGGCAAAACAAATGATATGAAAATTAAATAAGTTCACTATTTAAATATAGTAATGAAGATGCTACTATTTTGGGATAGATTTTAATTTCGATGGTGGGTAATTTTAGAACCACGGTCATGTAGTCTGTACATTTCTGTATTTGATTAGTAATCTGTGCTTTTCTGTTACGAAATTTATGCACATGTTAATTAGTGTGTGAGTGAAGGGTGCTGTTTATGGGGTAGTACATGTACTAAGAAACTTCTCATACTTTTTTTAATGGCACATTGATTTGTATTTACAGGTAATAAAATCATTCCCAGTTAATCATCAGAGTTGAAGTACAGGGTGTACACCATGGTCTTTGTCAGAAGTACCTTTTCCCACGGATGACAATTGTTTGAGGTAGGTATGTTGTGTGTTATTATTAGTAGTTCCTGTAACTTGTGCAATGTATTGCATTTTATGATGTGAGGGGTATTTGGACACACCAGTGTTATATATGTATATTTCTGGTTAAGCACAATTGTTGCCTTTGATACTCCGTTTTAGAAGTTGGCATCATTGGAGTAATGGAGATGTGAAAGGATAGTAATTTTCTTGACTGCTTGACTGACTACTTCATAACATAATCACTGACATTGTTGAGGCATTTCTGAAACAGTGCAGCTTCAGTTGCATGCACATCTCATAGGAGTCAGCCGCCAATATCCAGCACCACAAAGTCCCTTAAGTTGGCACCTCAGCTTAATTGTGGAAATGTATTGCTGCAAAAAAAGAATTCTTGAGTTGGAAAAGATGACAGTCACTTGGGCCAAGTTCACATATGTAATGCTGCTGGTTGGAAATGTCCCATGGAAAGTGATTCAGTAAATTCCGTGTCGTGTTGGCAGTTCAGATTCTTCCAGTATCATGTGTTTAAGATAAGAATTTTCATAACTTTTAATCAAGCGTTTGCACAGTTAACTAGTGGACTCATTAACTGCTTCATTTCAGCCACTACATCATGAAGTGTGGCATGTTACAATGTAGATGCATCCTGAGTTGCATATTGCTGGTAATGAACTAGTTGTAAACCATAATTTGAGTTTAGTGCCTATAGTTACTGTGGACAAGATTAGTATATGATTCAATGTGTATGAATTATATCCATAGGGGATGAAATTCACTTTCACTTCAGGTGAAATTTGAAATACTTTTGTATAATGTCTACACAGAGCCTGAGCCTTCTTATTCTTTGTGTATGTATCTGTGAAATTTTGCCTGTAGTTAACCGTTCTGACTATGACATGATAAACTTTCTATCATTACAAATACCTGCAAACTATTTGCAAAGTCTCTCTTATTTTATACTTACAGGTTCATGTTTTTGTTGGTAGTTGCATATAAGAAACTGACAGTTCTAAATTGGAAGGCTGTTATAACTGTTGATATGTTACAATAACATTTTATTGTGAAAGTGTGTGGTGTGAGGTACTTTTGAGCTACTGGAAATAGCTTTGTTGTAGGTATCACAAATTTTACCAAAAGGTGTGTGCTGTATTGTGGAAGCTTTCATGTTCTTTTAGTTATTATGGTAACACTTTGTATTTTACTCAACTTTATTGCCAGACATTAGGCCTATGGTATAATTATGCACTACTGCATATATGGACTAGTAGGTTTCTTTGTTCTTGTTATATTGTGGATTAACTTTTTCCATTGTTCATTTATACAACTGTGTGAATGCACTGAGGGTAATGTACTCTGAATGTTGAGGAAGTACATACTAAACAGTGCAGATATTAAATGGGGCAGCTGAGTACATTTTGAAACAGATTTCAAATATGTTTTCAGTATTCCCAACATTTCTGCAACATTGAAATGGTTTTTGTGACTTTAGATGTTAGTTTATTAACATACTGTAGACAATCAACACTGAATGTTATGTTCTCAATTACAAAATGTTTCCTGTGCTTCTTTATGTTTTTGTTGACATCTTTTATGATGATTCCTCAGTTGGGAGAGCCGCGAGACACAGTACCAATTTGTCTTGCTTTAGTGTGGATTCATATACAATTAGTTGCTAAGCAATAAGTCTAAAAACACAGAAACATAACTGTGAGAAAGAAATTGTCATTCCAGTTTATATAGCTTTTATTGATGTGCACTGTTGTAACAAAAATTATATGTAGTAATGTGTAAAAACAAACCGGATTGAAACAAGCATTGCAGTACCACTGGTAGCAATCGAATGTTTTTAAATTTTATTTTTTATTACATACTGCTGTTACATCCTCAGTTTATTTGCATCACTAAAGGTTATACGAATGTTAATGTGGTGAGCAAATTGCTCCAATTGCAACTATCACATTATGAGACTGCAGCCTTTAGTTGTCGATGAAGTAGCTCCCTTCTTGCCTCTCAATGATTGATTGCTACCCATTTGCCAACAGTGCTGAACAGATGTGGACAATCACTAACCCATCTTGTGGCCAAGAACCACAATGCTAAACATTGGTGACTTGGCAAGAACTGGTGTTCCCATTACGGGAAGGCCATTGGCACACTGGGGCACTCTGTTGTATTCTATAATGCATCTACCAATGAGTGAATTCCTTGGATTTGCAAGTTACTGGACACTGTTGTAAAGCGGTTTCACTCTGCAATCAGGAATGAGTACCCTTGATGCTATTACGTTAGGACTGCAGAATAATAAACAATGTAAAGAAAATTCCATTGATGGTGATTTCAGTGATAGCTAGTGTTTTTGTGTGTTTTTTATATTGATAAATGTTACTGCCTTAAGGAATGTTGCTGAGTAATTGGCATTCCTGCAAGTACATTGTCAGTGCTGATTCTTATGTACACTCTGTGTGTGTACTGTGCAAAGGCAAGGCATAAGTTACATGTGAAACCTGTGCATCAGATCTTGTGCACATCTCACGTACATCATCAGCAAAATTGTAAGTGTAATGTCAAAAGCCTATTGTTGGCACTCGATTTGGTGAACCTTACTCCATGTAGTTTAAATACAGAGTTTGGAAACCGTAATAATGCATACATTTTTTAAGAAATAGAGGACTGTGAGATTCATAAACCAGTTATGATCACTTTATATTGTATTGAGTGCTTCAATCGAAATAATTGTTTGAGAGTTGTGGAAAATGAGCAGCACTATAAGAAGGTGGCTTTGTTATCCCTTTGTAAGTGCTGAAATCATAACACCCTTCTCTTACAATAATGTTGAATAAGTCATAGTAGGTAATGGGGACTTACCGTTATTTAAGCTAAGTTTGATAGACAGTAGTTTTTTCAGAGTGATGTGGCAAAACAAATGATATGAAAATTAAATAAGTTCACTATTTAAATATAGTAATGAAGATGCTACTATTTTGGGATAGATTTTAATTTCGATGGTGGGTAATTTTAGAACCACGGTCATGTAGTCTGTACATTTCTGTATTTGATTAGTAATCTGTGCTTTTCTGTTACGAAATTTATGCACATGTTAATTAGTGTGTGAGTGAAGGGTGCTGTTTATGGGGTAGTACATGTACTAAGAAACTTCTCATACTTTTTTTAATGGCACATTGATTTGTATTTACAGGTAATAAAATCATTCCCAGTTAATCATCAGAGTTGAAGTACAGGGTGTACACCATGGTCTTTGTCAGAAGTACCTTTTCCCACGGATGACAATTGTTTGAGGTAGGTATGTTGTGTGTTATTATTAGTAGTTCCTGTAACTTGTGCAATGTATTGCATTTTATGATGTGAGGGGTATTTGGACACACCAGTGTTATATATGTATATTTCTGGTTAAGCACAATTGTTGCCTTTGATACTCCGTTTTAGAAGTTGGCATCATTGGAGTAATGGAGATGTGAAAGGATAGTAATTTTCTTGACTGCTTGACTGACTACTTCATAACATAATCACTGACATTGTTGAGGCATTTCTGAAACAGTGCAGCTTCAGTTGCATGCACATCTCATAGGAGTCAGCCGCCAATATCCAGCACCACAAAGTCCCTTAAGTTGGCACCTCAGCTTAATTGTGGAAATGTATTGCTGCAAAAAAAGAATTCTTGAGGTGGAAAAGATGACAGTCACTTGGGCCACGTTCACAGCTGTAATGCTGCTGGTTGGAAATGTCCCATGGAAAGTGATTCAGTAGATTCCGTGTCGTGTTGGCAGTTCAGATTCTTCCAGTATCATGTGTTTAAGATAAGAATTTTCATAACTTTTAATCAAGCCTTTGCACAGTTAACTAGTGGACTCATTAACTGCTTCATTTCAACCAGTACATTATGAAGTGTGGCATGTTACAATGTAGATGCATCCTGAGTTGCATATTGCTGGTAATGAACTAGTTGTAAACCATAATTTGAGTTTAGTGCCTATAGTTACTGTGGACAAGATTAGTATATGATTCAATGTGTATGAATTATATCCATAGGGGATGAAATTCACTTTCACTTCAGGTGAAATTTGAAATACTTTTGTATAATGTCTACACAGAGCCTGAGCCTTCTTATTCTTTGTGTATGTATCTGTGAAATTTTGCCTGTAGTTAACCGTTCTGACTATGACATGATAAACTTTCTATCATTACAAATACCTGCAAACTATTTGCAAAGTCTCTCTTATTTTATACTTACAGGTTCATGTTTTTGTTGGTAGTTGCATATAAGAAACTGACAGTTCTAAATTGGAAGGCTGTTATAACTGTTGATATGTTACAATAACATTTTATTGTGAAAGTGTGTGGTGTGAGGTACTTTTGAGCTACTGGAAATAGCTTTGTTGTAGGTATCACAAATTTTACCAAAAGGTGTGTGCTGTATTGTGGAAGCTTTCATGTTCTTTTAGTTATTAACTCAACTTTATTGCCAGACATTTGGCCTATGGTATAATTATGCACTACTGCATATATGTACTAGTAGGTTTCTTTGTTCTTGTTATATTGTGGATTAACTTTGTCCATTGTTCAGTTATACAACTGTGTGAATGCACTGAGGGTAATGTACTCTGAATTTTGAGGAAGTACATACTAAACAGTGCAGATATTAAATGGGGCAGCTGAGTACATTTTGAAACAGATTTCAAATATTATTACATACTGCTGTTACATCCTCAGTTTATATGCATGACTAAAGGTTAAACGAATGTTAATGTGGTGAGCAAATTGCTCCAATTGCAACTATCACATTATGAGTCTACAGCCTTTAGTTGTCGATGAAGTAGTTCCCTTCTTGCCTCTCAATGATTGAGTGCTACCCATTTGCCAACAGTGCTGAACAGATGTGGACAATCACTAATCCATCTTGTGGCCAAGAACCACAATGCTAAACATTGGTGACTTGGCAAGAACTGGTGTTCCCATTACGGGAAGGCCATTGGCACACTGGGGCACTCTGTTGTATTCTATAATGCATCTACCAATGAGTGAATTCCTTGGATTTGCAAGTTACTCGACTCTGTTGTAAAGCAGTTTCACTCTGCAATCAGGAATGGGTACCCTTGATGCTATTACGTTAGGACTGCAGAATAATAAACCATGTAAAGAAAATTCCATTGAAGGTGATTTCAGTGATAGCTAGTGTTTTTGTGTGTTTTTTATATTGATAAATGTTACTGCCTTAAGGAATGCTGCTGAGTAATTGGCATTCCTGCAAGTACATTGTCAGTGCTGAATCTTATGTACACTCTGTGTGTGTACTGTGCAAAGGCAAGGCATAAGTTACATGTGCAACCTGTGCATCAGATCTTGTGCACATCTCACGTACATTATCAGCAAAATTGTAAGTGTAGTGTCAAAAGCCTATTGTTGGCAATAGGTTTGGTGAACCTTACTCCATTTAGTTTAAATACAGATTTTGGAAACCGTAATAATGCATAAATTTTTTAAGAAATAGAGGACTGTGAGATTCATAAACCAGTTATGATCACTTTATATTGTATTGAGTGCTTCAATCGAAATAATTGTTTGAGAGTTGTGGAAAATGAGCAGCACTATAAGAAGGTGGCTTTGTTATCCCTTTGTAAGTGCTGAAATCATAACACCCTTCTCTTACAATAATGTTGAATAAGTCATAGTAGGTAATGGGGACTTACCGTTATTTAAGCTAAGTTTGATAGACAGTAGTTTTTTCAGAGTGATGTGGCAAAACAAATGATATGAAAATTAAATAAGTTTACTATTTAAATATAGTAATGAAGATGCTACTATTTTGGAATACATTTTAATTTCGATGGTGGGTAATTTTAGAACCACGGTCATGTAGTCTGTACATTTCTGTATTTGATTAGTAATCTGTGCTTTTCTGTTATAAAATTTATGCACATGTTAATTAGTGTGTGAGTGAAGGGTGCTGTTTATGGGGTAGTACATGTACTAAGAAACTTCTCATACTTTTTTTAATGGCACATTGATTTGTATTTACAGGTAATAAAATCATTCCCAGTTAATCATCAGAGTTGAAGTACAGGGTGTACACCATGGTCTTTGTCAGAAGTACCTTTTCCCACGGATGACAATTGTTTGAGGTAGGTATGTTGTGTGTTATTATTAGTAGTTCCTGTAACTTGTGCAATGTATTGTATTTTATGATGTGAGGGGTATTTGCACTCACCAGTGTTATATATGTATATTTCTGGTTAAGCACAATTGTTGCCTTTGATACTCCGTTTTAGAAGTTGGCATCATTGGAGTAATGGAGATGTGAAAGGATAGTAATTTTCTTGACTGCTTGACTGACTACTTCATAACATAATCACTAACATTGTTGAGGCATTTCTGAAACAGTGCAGCTTCAGTTGCATGCACATCTCATAGGAGTCAGCCGCCAATATCCAGCACCACAAAGTCCCTTAAGTTGGCACCTCAGCTTAATTGTGGAAATGTATTGCTGCAAAAAAAGAATTCTTGAGGTGGAAAAGATGACAGTCACTTTGGCCAAGTTCACAGCTGTAATGCTGCTGGTTGGAAATGTCCCATGGAAAGTGATTCAGTAAATTCCGTGTCGTGTTGGCAGTTCAGATTCTTCCAGTATCATGTGTTTAATATAAGAATTTTCATAACATTTAATCAAGCCTTTGCACAGTTAACTAGTGGACTCATTAACTGCTTCATTTCAACCACTACATTATGAAGTGTGGCATGTTACAATGTAGATGCATCCTGAGTTGCATATTGCTGGTAATGAACTAGTTTTAAACCATAATTTGAGTTTAGTGCCTATAGTTACTGTGGACAAGATTAGTATATGATTCAATGTGTATGAATTATATCCATAGGGGATGAAATTCACTTTCACTTCAGGTGAAATTTGAAATACTTTTGTATAATGTCTACACAGAGCCTGAGCATTCTTATTCTTTGTGTATGTATCTGTGAAATTTTGCCTGTAGTTAACCGTTCTGACTATGACATGATAAACTTTCTATCATTACTAATACCTGCAAACTATTTGCAAAGTCTCTCTTACTTTATACTTACAGGTTCATGTTTTGGTGGTAGTTGCGTATAAGAAACTGACAGTTCTAAATTGGAAGGCGGTTATAACTGTTGATATGTTACAATAACATTTTATTGTGAAAGTGTGTGGTGTGAGGTACTTTTGAGCTACTGGAAATAGCTTTGTTGTTGGTATCACAAATTTTACCAAAAGGTATGTGCTGTATTGTGGAAGCTTTCATGTTCTTTTAGTTATTAAGGTAACACTTTGTGTTTTATTCAACTTTATTGCCAGACATTTGGCCTATGGTATAATTATGCACTACTGCATATATGGACTAGTAGGTTTCTTTGTTCTTGTTATATTGTGGATTAACTTTGTCCATTGTTCAGTTATACAACTGTGTGAATGCACTGAGGGTAATGTACTCTGAATTTTGAGGAAGTACATACTAAACAGTGCAGATATTAAATGGGGCAGCTGAGTACATTTTGAAACAGATTTCAAATATGTTTTCAGTATTCCCAACATTTCTGCAACATTGAAATGGTTTTTGTGACTTTGGATGTTAGTTTATTAACATACTGTAGACAATCAACACTGAATGTTATGTTCTCAATTACAAAATGTTTTCTGTGCTTCTTTATGTTTTTGTTGACATCTTTTATGATGATTCCTCAGTTGGGAGAGCCGCGAGACACAGCACCAATTTGTCTTGCTTTAGTGTGGATTCATATACAATTAGTTGCTTAGCAATAATTCTAAAAACACAGAAACATAACTGTGAGAAAGAAATTGTCATTCCAGTTTATATATCTTTTATTGATGTGCACTGTTGTAACAAAATTTATATGTAGTAATGTGTAAATACAAACCGGATTGAAACAAGCATTGGAGTACCACTGGTAGCAATTGAATGTTTTAAAATTTTATTTTTTATTACATGCTGCTGTTACATCCTCAGTTTATACGCATCACTAAAGGTTAAACGAATGTTAATGTGGTGAGCAAGTTGCTCCAATTGCAACTATCACGTTACGAGACTGCAGCCTTTAGTTGTCGATGAAGTAGCTCCCTTCTTGCCTCTCAATGATTGAGTGCTACCCATTTGCCAACAGTGCTGAACAGATGTGGACAATCACTAATCCATCTTGTGGCCAAGAACCACAATGCTAAACATTGGTGACTTGGCAAGAACTGGTGTTCCCATTACGGGAAGGCCATTGGCACACTGGGGCACTCTGTTGTATTCTATAATGCATCTACCAATGAGTGAATTCCTTGGATTTGCAAGTTACTCGACTCTGTTGTAAAGCAGTTTCACTCTGCAATCAGGAATGGGTACCCTTGATGCTATTACGTTAGGACTGCAGAATAATAAACCATGTAAAGAAAATTCCATTGATGGTGATTTCAGTGATAGCTAGTGTTTTTGTGTGTTTTTTATATTGATAAATGTTACTGCCTTAAGGAATGCTGCTGAGTTATTGGCATTCCTGCAAGTACATTGTCAGTGCTGAATCTTATGTACACTCTGTGTGTGTACTGTGCAAAGGCAAGGCATAAGTTACATGTGAAACCTGTGCATCAGATCTTGTGCACATCTCACGTACATCATCAGCAAAATTGTAAGTGTAGTGTCAAAAGCCTATTGTTGGCACTAGATTTGGTGAACCTTACTCCATGTAGTTTAAATACAGAGTTTGGAAACCGTAATAATGCATAAATTTTTTAAGAAATAGAGGACTGTGAGATTCATAAACCAGTTATGATCACTTTATATTGTATTGAGTGCTTCAATCGAAATAATTGTTTGAGAGTTGTGGAAAATGAGCAGCACTATAAGAAGGTGGCTTTGTTATCCCTTTGTAAGTGCTGAAATCATAACACCCTTCTCTTACAATAATGTTGAATAAGTCATAGTAGGTAATGGGGACTTAACGTTATTTAAGCTAAGTTTGATAGACAGTAGTTTTTTCAGAGTGATGTGGCAAAACAAATGATATGAAAATTAAATAAGTTTACTATTTAAATATAGTAATGAAGATGCTACTATTTTGGGATAGATTTTAATTTCGATGGTGGGTAATTTTAGATCCACGGTCATGTAGTCTGTACATTTCTGTATTTGATTAGTAATCTGTGCTTTTCTGTTACGAAATTTATGCACATGTTAATTAGTGTGTGAGTGAAGGGTGCTGTTTATGGGGTAGTACATGTACTAAGAAACTTCTCATACTTTTTTTAATGGCACATTGATTTGTATTTACAGGTAATAAAATCATTCCCAGTTAATCATCAGAGTTGAAGTACAGGGTGTACACCATGGTCTTTGTCAGAAGTACCTTTTCCCACGGATGACATTGTTTGAGGTAGGTATGTTGTGTGTTATTATTAGTAGTACCTGTAACTTGTGCAATGTATTGTATTTTATGATGTGAGGGGTATTTGGACACACCAGTGTTATATATGTATATTTCTGGTTAAGCACAATTGTTGCCTTTGATACTCCGTTTTAGAAGTTGGCATCATTGGAGTAATGGAGATGTGAAAGGATAGTAATTTTCTTGACTGCTTGACTGACTACTTCATAACATAATCACTGACATTGTTGAGGCATTTCTGAAACAGTGCAGCTTCAGTTGCATGCACATCTCATAGGAGTCAGCCGCCAATATCCAGCACCACAAAGTCCCTTAAGTTGGCACCTCAGCTTAATTGTGGAAATGTATTGCTGCAAAAAAAGAATTCTTGAGGTGGAAAAGATGACAGTCACTTGGGCCAAGTTCACAGCTGTAATGCTGCTGGTTGGAAATGTCCCATGGAAAGTGATTCAGTAAATTCCGTGTCGTGTTGGCAGTTCAGATTCTTCCAGTATCATGTGTTTAATATAAGAATTTTCATAACATTTAATCAAGCCTTTGCACAGTTAACTAGTGGACTCATTAACTGCTTCATTTCAACCACTACATTATGAAGTGTGGCATGTTACAATGTAGATGCATCCTGAGTTGCATATTGCTGGTAATGAACTAGTTTTAAACCATAATTTGAGTTTAGTGCCTATAGTTACTGTGGACAAGATTAGTATATGATTCAATGTGTATGAATTATATCCATAGGAGATGAAATTCACTTTCACTTCAGGTGAAATTTGAAATACTTTTGTATAATGTCTACACAGAGCCTGAGCCTTCTTATTCTTTGTGTATGTATCTGTGAAATTTTGCCTGTAGTTAACCGTTCTGACTATGACATGATAAACTTTCTATCATTACTAATACCTGCAAACTATTTGCAAAGTCTCTCTTACTTTATACTTACAGGTTCATGTTTTTGTTGGTAGTTGCGTATAAGAAACTGACAGTTCTAAATTGGAAGGCGGTTATAACTGTTGATATGTTACAATAACATTTTATTGTGAAAGTGTGTGGTGTGAGGTACTTTTGAGCTACTGGAAATAGCTTTGTTGTTGGTATCACAAATTTTACCAAAAGGTGGGTGCTGTATTGTGGAAGCTTTCATGTTCTTTTTGTTATTAAGGTAACACTTTGTGTTTTACTCAACTTTATTGCCAGACATTTGGCCTATGGTATAATTATGCACTACTGCATATATGGACTAGTAGGTTTCTTTGTTCTTGTTATATTGTGGATTAACTTTGTCCATTGTTCAGTTATACAACTGTGTGAATGCACTGAGGGTAATGTACTCTGAATTTTGAGGAAGTACATACTAAACAGTGCAGATATTAAATGGGGCAGCTGAGTACATTTTGAAACAGATTTCAAATATGTTTTCAGTATTCCCAACATTTCTGCAACATTGAAATGGTTTTTGTGACTTTAGATGTTAGTTTAATAACGTACTGTAGACAATCAACACTGAATGTTATATGTAGTAATGTGTAAATACAAACCGGATTGAAACAAGCATTGGAGTACCACTGGTAGCAATTGAATGTTTTTAAATTTTATTTTTTATTACATGCTGCTGTTACATCCTCAGTTTATACGCATCACTAAAGGTTAAACGAATGTTAATGTGGTGAGCAAATTGCTCCAATTGCAACTATCACGTTACGAGACTGCAGCCTTTAGTTGTCGATGAAGTAGCTCCCTTCTTGCCTCTCAATGATTGAGTGCTACCCATTTGCCAACAGTGCTGAACAGATGTGGACAATCACTAATCCATCTTGTGGCCAAGAACCACAATGCTAAACATTGGTGACTTGGCAAGAACTGGTGTTCCCATTACGGGAAGGCCATTGGCACACTGGGGCACTCTGTTGTATTCTATAATGCATCTACCAATGAGTGAATTCCTTGGATTTGCAAGTTACTCGACTCTGTTGTAAAGCAGTTTCACTCTGCAATCAGGAATGGGTACCCTTGATGCTATTACGTTAGGACTGCAGAATAATAAACCGTGTAAAGAAAATTCCATTGATGGTGATTTCAGTGATAGCTAGTGTTTTTGTGTGTTTTTTATATTGATAAATGTTACTGCCTTAAGGAATGCTGCTGAGTTATTGGCATTCCTGCAAGTACATTGTCAGTGCTGAATCTTATGTACACTCTGTGTGTGTACTGTGCAAAGGCAAGGCATAAGTTACATGTGAAACCTGTGCATCAGATCTTGTGCACATCTCACGTACATCATCAGCAAAATTGTAAGTGTAGTGTCAAAAGCCTATTGTTGGCACTAGATTTGGTGAACCTTACTCCATGTAGTTTAAATACAGAGTTTGGAAACCGTAATAATGCATAAATTTTTTAAGAAATAGAGGACTGTGAGATTCATAAACCAGTTATGATCACTTTATATTGTATTGAGTGCTTCAATCGAAATAATTGTTTGAGAGTTGTGGAAAATGAGCAGCACTATAAGAAGGTGGCTTTGTTATCCCTTTGTAAGTGCTGAAATCATAACACCCTTCTCTTACAATAATGTTGAATAAGTCATAGTAGGTAATGGGGACTTAACATTATTTAAGCTAAGTTTGATAGACAGTAGTTTTTTCAGAGTGATGTGGCAAAACAAATGATATGAAAATTAAATAAGTTTACTATTTAAATATAGTAATGAAGATGCTACTATTTTGGGATAGATTTTAATTTCGATGGTGGGTAATTTTAGATCCACGGTCATGTAGTCTGTACATTTCTGTATTTGATTAGTAATCTGTGCTTTTCTGTTACGAAATTTATGCACATGTTAATTAGTGTGAGAGTGAAGGGTGCTGTTTATGGGGTAGTACATGTACTAAGAAACTTCTCATACTTTTTTTAATGGCACATTGATTTGTATTTACAGGTAATAAAATCATTCCCAGTTAATTATCAGAGTTGAAGTACAGGGTGTACACCATGGTCTTTGTCAGAAGTACCTTTTCCCATGGATGACATTGTTTGAGGTAGGTATGTTGTGTGTTATTATTAGTAGTTCCTGTAACTTGTGCAATGTATTGTATTTTATGATGTGAGGGGTATTTGGACACACCAGTGTTATATATGTATATTTCTGGTTAAGCACAATTGTTGCCTTTGATACTCCGTTTTAGAAGTTGGCATCATTGGAGTAATGGAGATGTGAAAGGATAGTAATTTTCTTGACTGCTTGACTGACTACTTCATAACATAATCACTGACATTGTTGAGGCATTTCTGAAACAGTGCAGCTTCAGTTGCATGCACATCTCATAGGAGTCAGCCGCCAATATCCAGCACCACAAAGTCCCTTAAGTTGGCACCTCAGCTTAATTGTGGAAATGTATTGCTGCAAAAAAAGAATTCTTGAGGTGGAAAAGATGACAGTCACTTGGGCCAAGTTCACAGCTGTAATGCTGCTGGTTGGAAATGTCCCATGGAAAGTGATTCAGTAAATTCCGTGTCGTGTTGGCAGTTCAGATTCTTCCAGTATCATGTGTTTAATATAAGAATTTTCATAACATTTAATCAAGCCTTTGCACAGTTAACTAGTGGACTCATTAACTGCTTCATTTCAACCACTACATTATGAAGTGTGGCATGTTACAATGTAGATGCATCCTGAGTTGCATATTGCTGGTAATGAACTAGTTTTAAACCATAATTTGAGTTTAGTGCCTATAGTTACTGTGGACAAGATTAGTATATGATTCAATGTGTATGAATTATATCCATAGGGGCTGAAATTCACTTTCACTTCAGGTGAAATTTGAAATACTTTTGTATAATGTCTACACAGAGCCTGAGCCTTCTTATTCTTTGTGTATGTATCTGTGAAATTTTGCCTGTAGTTAACCGTTCTGACTATGACATGATAAACTATCTATCATTACTAATACCTGCAAACTATTTGCAAAGTCTCTCTTACTTTATACTTACAGGTTCATGTTTTTGTTGGTAGTTGCGTATAAGAAACTGACAGTTCTAAATTGGAAGGCGGTTATAACTGTTGATATGTTACAATAACATTTTATTGTGAAAGTGTGTGGTGTGAGGTACTTTTTAGCTACTGGAAATAGCTTTGTTGTTGGTATCACAAATTTTACCAAAAGGTGGGTGCTGTATTGTGGAAGCTTTCATGTTCTTTTAGTTATTAAGGTAACACTTTGTGTTTTACTCAACTTTATTGCCAGACATTTGGCCTATGGTATAATTATGCACTACTGCATATATGGACTAGTAGGTTTCTTTGTTCTTGTTATATTGTGGATTAACTTTGTCCATTGTTCAGTTATACAACTGTGTGAATGCACTGAGGGTAATGTACTCTGAATTTTGAGGAAGTACATACTAAACAGTGCAGATATTAAATGGGGCAGCTGAGTACATTTTGAAACAGATTTCAAATATGTTTTCAGTATTCCCAACATTTCTGCAACATTGAAATGGTTTTTGTGACTTTAGATGTTAGTTTATTAACATACTGTAGACAATCAACACTGAATGTTATGTTCTCAATTACAAAATGTTTTCTGTGCTTCTTTATGTTTTTGTTGACATCTTTTATGATGATTCCTCAGTTGGGAGAGCCGCGAGACACAGTACCAATTTGTCTTGCTTTAGTGTGGATTCATATACAATTAGTTGCTTAGCAATAAGTCTAAAAACACAGAAACATAACTGTGAGAAAGAAATTGTCATTCCAGTTTATATATCTTTTATTGATGTGCACTGTTGTAACAAAATTTATATGTAGTAATGTGTAAATACAAACCGGATTGAAACAAGCATTGGAGTACCACTGGTAGCAATTGAATGTTTTAAAATTTTATTTTTTATTACATGCTGCTGTTACATCCTCAGTTTATACGCATCACTAAAGGTTAAACGAATGTTAATGTGGTGAGCAAATTGCTCCAATTGCAACTGTCACGTTACGAGACTGCAGCCTTTGGTTGTCGATGAAATAGCTCCCTTCTTGCCTCTCAATGATTGAGTGCTACCCATTTGCCAACAGTGCTGAACAGATGTGGACAATCACTAATCCATCTTGTGGCCAAGAACCACAATGCTAAACATTGGTGACTTGGCAAGAACTGGTGTTCCCATTACGGGAAGGCCATTGGCACACTGGGGCACTCTGTTGTATTCTATAATGCATCTACCAATGAGTGAATTCCTTGGATTTGCAAGTTACTGGACTCTGTTGTAAAGCAGTTTCACTCTGCAATCAGGAATGAGTACCCTTGATGCTATTACGTTAGGACTGCAGAATAATAAACCATGTAAAGAAAATTCCATTGATGGTGATTTCAGAGATAGCTAGTGTTTTTGTGTGTTTTTTATATTGATAAATGTTACTGCCTTAAGGAATGCTGCTAAGTAATTGGCATTCCTGCAAGCACATTGTCAGTGCTGAATCTTATGTACACTGTGTGTGTGTACTGTGCAAAGGCAAGGCATAAGTTACATGTGAAACCTGTGCATCAGATCTTGTGCACATCTCACGTACATCATCAGCAAAATTGTAAGTGTAATGTCAAAAGCCAATTGTTGGCACTAGATTTGGTGAACCTTACCCCATGTAGTTTAAATACAGAGTTTGGAAACCGTAATAATGCATTATTTTTTTAAGAAATAGAGGACTGTGAGATTCATAAAGCACTTATGATCACTTTATATTGTATTGAGTGCTTCAATCGAAATAATTGTTTTAGAGTTGTGGAAAATGAGCAGCACTATAAGAAGGTGGCTTTGTTATTCCTTTTTTAAGTCCTGAAATCATAACTCCCTTCTCTTACAATAATGTTGAATAAGTCATAGTAGGTAATGGGGACTTACCATTATTTAAGCTAAGTTTGATAGACAGTAGTTTTTTCAGAGTGATGTGGCAAAACAAATGATATGAAAATTAAATAAGTTTACTATTTAAATATAGTAATGAAGATGCTACTATTTTGGGATAGATTTTTATTTCGATGGTGGGTAATTTTAGATCCACGGTCATGTAGTCTGTTCATTTCTGTATTTGATTAGTAATCTGTGCTTTTCTGTTATGAAATTTATGCACATGTTAATTAGTGTGTGAGTGAAGGGTGCTGTTTATGGGGTAGTACATGTACTAAGAAACTTCTCATACTTTTTTTAATGGCACATTGATTTGTATTTACAGGTAATAAAATCTTTCCCAGTTAATCATCAGAGTTGAAGTATAGGGTGTACACCATGGTCTTTGTCAGAAGTACCTTTTCCCATGGATGACAATTGTTTGAGGTAGGTATGTTGTGTGTTATTATTAGTAGTTCCTGTAACTTGTGCAATGTAATGCATTTTATGATGTGAGAGGTATTTGCACTCACCAGTGTTATATATGTATATTTCTGGTTAAGCACAATTGTTGCCTTTGATACTCCGTTTTAGAAGTTGGCATCATTGGAGTAATGGAGATGTGAAAGGATAGTAATTTTCTTGACTGCTTGACTGACTACTTCATAACATAATCACTGACATTGTTGAGGCATTTCTGAAACAGTGCAGCTTCAGTTGCATGCACATCTCATAGGAGTCAGCCGCCAATATCCAGCACCACAAAGTCCCTTAAGTTGGCACCTCAGCTAAATTGTGGAAATGTATTGCTGCAAAAAAAGAATTCTTGAGGTGGAAAAGATGACAGTCACTTTGGCCAAGTTCACAGCTGTAATGCTGCTGGTTGGAAATGTCCCATGGAAAGTGATTCAGTAAATTCCGTGTCGTGTTGGCAGTTCAGATTCTTCCAGTATCATGTGTGTAAGATAAGAATTTTCATAACTTTTAATCAAGCCTTTGCACAGTTAACTAGTGGACTCATTAACTGCTTCATTTCAACCACTACATTATGTAGTGTGGCATGTTACAATGTAGATGCATCCTGAGTTGCATATTGCTGGTAATGAACTAGTTTTAAACCATAATTTGAGTTTAGTGCCTATAGTTACTGTGGACAAGATTGGTATATGGTTCAATGTGTATGAATTACATCCATAGGGGATGAAATTCACTTTCACTTCAGGTGAAATTTGAAATACTTTTGTATAATGTCTACACAGAGCCTGAGCATTCTTATTCTTTGTGTATGTATCTGTGAAATTTTGCCTGTAGTTAACCGTTCTGACTATGACATGATAAACTTTCTATCATTACAAATTCCTGCAAACTATTTGCAAAGCCTCTCTTACTTTATACTTACAGGTTCATGTTTTTGATGGTGGTTGCGTATAAGAAACTGACAGTTCTAAATTGGAAGGCGGTTATAACTGTTGATATGTTACAATAACATTTTATTGTGAAAGTATGTGGTGTGAGGTACTTTTGAGCTACTGGAAATAGCTTTGTTGTTGGTACCACAAATTT